>NC_064620.1:91003000-91309000 GCF_023898315.1 Schistocerca nitens
AGTGAACGCATTATTGTAGCCAAGATAGATACAAAGCCCACACCAACCATAGTAGTACAAGTTTATATGGTAACTAGCTCAGCAGATGACGAAGAGATTGATGAAATGTATGATGGGATAATAGAAATTATTCAGATAGTGAACGAGACGAAAATTTAATAGTCATGGGTGACTGGAATACGGTAGTAGGAAAAGGAAGAGAAGGAAACGTAGTCGGTGAATATGGAAAGAGGGTAAGCAATGAAAGAGGAAGCCGCCTGGTAGAATTTTGCACAGAGCATAACGTAATCATAGCTAACACTTGGTTCAAGAATCATGAAAGAGGTTGCATACATGGAAGAGGCCTGAACATACTAGAGGGTTTCAGATATATTATATAATGATAAGACAGAGATTTAGGAACCAGGTTTTAAATTTTAAATTGTAACACATTTCCAGGGGCAGATGTGGACTCTGGTCACAATCTATTAGCTATGAACTGCAGATTAAAGTCGCGCGATATTAGCTGAGTGGTCTCAGGCGCTGCAGTAATGGACCGTGTGGCTGATCCTGGCGGAGATTCGAGTCCTCCCTCGGGCATGGGTGTGTGTGTTTGTCCTTAGGATAATTTAGGTTAAGTAGTGTGTAAGCTTAGTGACTGATGACCTTAGCAGTTAAGTCCCACAAGATTTCACACACATTTGAATTTTTTTGCAGATTAAAACTGAAGAAACTGCAAAAAGGTGGGAATCTAAGGAGATGGGACCTGGATAAACTGAAAGAACCAGAGGTTGTGGAGGGTTTCAGAGAGAGCATTAGGGAACGACTGACAAGAATCAGGGGAAAGAAATACAGTAGAAGAAGAATGGGTAGCTTTGAGAGATGAAATAGTAAAGGCAGCAGAGGATCAAGAAGGTAAAAAGACGAGGGCTAGTAGAAATCCTTGGGTAACACAAGATATATTGAATTTACTTGATGAAAGAAGAAAATATAAAAATGCAGTAAATGAAGCAGACAAAAAGGAATACAAACGTCTCAAAAATGAGATCGACAGGAAGTGCACAATGGCTAAGCAGGGATGGCTAGGGGACAAATGTAAGGATGTAGAGGCATATATGACTAGGGGTAAGACAGTTTCTGCCTACAGGGAAGTTAAAGAGAACTTTGGAGAAAAGAGAACCACTTGTATGAATATCAAGAGCTCAGATGGAAATCCAGTTCTAAACAAAGAAACGAAAGCAGAAACGGGGAAGGAGTTTATAGAGGGTCCATACAAGGGCGATGACTTGAAGACAATATTATGGAAAAGGAAGAGAATGTAGATGAAGATGAAATGGGAAATATAATGCTGCGTAAAGAGTTTGACAGAGCACTGAAAGACCTGAGTCGAAACAAGGCCCCAAGAGTAGACAACTGTCCATTGGAACTACTGACGGCCTTGGGAGAGCCAGTCCTGAAAAAACTCTACCATCTGGTGAGCAAGATGTATGAGACAGGCGAAATAACCTCAAACTTCTAGAAGAATATAATAGTTCCAATCCAAAGAAAGCAGGTGTTGACAGGTGTGAAAATTACCGAACTATCAGTTTAATAAGTCATGGCTGCAAAATACTAACACGAATTCTTTACAGACGATTGGAAAAACTCGTAGAAGCCGACCTGAGTTTGGATTCCGTAGAAATGTTGGAACACGTGAGGCATTACTTACCCTACGACTTATCTTAGAAAATAGGTTAAGGAAAGGAAAACGTACGTTTCTAGCATTTGTAGACTTAGAGAAAGCTTTTGATAATGTTGACTGGAATACTCTCTTTCAAATTCTGAAGGTGGCAGGGATAAAGTACAGGGAGCGAAAGGCTATTTACAATTTTTACAGAAACCAGATGGCAGTTATGAGTCGAGGGACATGAAAGGGAAGCAGTGTTTGGGAAGGGAGTGAGACAGGGCTGTAGCCTCTCCCCGATGTTATTCAATCTATATACTGAGCAAGCAGTAAAGGAAACCAAAGAAAAATTTGGAGTAGGAATTAAAATCCATGGAGAAGAAACAAAAACTTTGAGGTTCGCCGATGACATTGTAATTCTGTCAGGGACAGAAAAGGACCTGGAAGAGCAGTTAAATGGAATGGACAGTGTCATGAAAGGAGGATATAAGATGAACATCAACAAAGGCAAAACGAGGATAATGGAAAGTAGTCGAGTTAACTCGGGTGATGCTGATGATGAGACACTTAAAGTAGTAAAGGAGTTTTACTATTTGGGAAGCGAAATAACTAATGTTGGTTGAAGTAGAGAGGATATAAAATGTAGACTGGCAATGGCAAGGAAAGCGTTTTTGAAGAAGAGAAACGTGTTAACATCGAGTATAGATTTAAGTGTCAGGGTTTCTGAAAGTATTTGTATGGAGTGTAGCCATGTATGGAAGTGAAACATGTATGATAAATAGTTTGGACAAGAAGAGAATAGAAGCTTTCGAAATGTGGTGCTACAGAAGAATGCTGAAATTGGATGGGTACATCACATAACTAATGAAGAGGTATTGAATAGAATTTTGGAGAAGAGAAATTTGTGGCACAACTTAACTAGAAGAAGGGATCGGTTGGTAGGGCATGTTCTGAGGCATCAAGGGATCTCCAGTTTAGTATTGGAGGACAGCGTGGAGGGTAAAAATTGTAGAGGGAGACCAAGAGATGAATACACTAAGCAGATTCAGAAGGATGTAGGTTGCAGTACGTACTGGGAGATGAAGAAGCTTGCACAGGATAGAGTAGCATGGAGAGCTGAATGAAACCAGTCTCTGGACTGAAGACCATAACAACAACAACAACAACAACATCATTCCGAAACTGTAAGGTCCTTTTTGTCTTACCCTGTATATACATGCTCCGCAAGCCTCCGTATGGTGCATGTCGGAGGATACCTTCTACCGCTACCAGTCATTTCTTTTCCTGTTGCACTTGCAAATAGAGCAAGCGAAAAGAAATTCAGTATTCAGTAAGATATCTTCGTCGTCCTTACGCGAAACGTCTGTTGGCTACAGCAGAATCGTTCTGCAGTCAGTTTAGAATATCTATTCCCTAAAGTTTGTCAATAGAGATTCGCAGACGAAACGTCACCCTCCCTCCAGCGATTCTCATTCGAGTACATAAACATCTTCGTGACATTCGCGTGTCGACCGAACCTACCAAAAACAAACCAAGTGGTTCTTCTCTTAGTTGCTTCGATGTCTTCCTCTAAGCCGACCTAATGTGGATCCCAAATACTCGATCAGTATTGAAGAATTTGTCGCATTACTGTGCTGGTGTTGTATATTCGGTCTCCCTTACAGAAAACAAAGTCGACCATTCGCTTTTCCTACTACTGCCTTCAACTTCTCGTTCCATGTAAGGTCGCACTGCCACTTCACGTCAAGATACTTAATCTACATGAGTGTGCCAAGCAGGACATTAACAATGGTGTACTTGAACATCATCAATTTTCTTAGCTACTCCTATCTGCATTTACTTACACTTTTCTACATTTGAAGCTACCTGCCATTCATCACATCAGCTAGAAATTTTGTCTAAAGCCATCTTGTAAGCTCCTATTGTCAATCAACGGCGTAACCTTCCTTTATTTAAAAGTCAGCTTCCGACTAAATTAAATCACTGCATTTTTAACCATCAGCTGTAGACATAAACCTTTATTCTCCACCGGTTTCGGTTGTAACTAGGCTGTTTATGTTTTCTTATTGGCAACGTTACGTAGCGCTCTGTATGAAAATCACTGGCTGTGCTGTGTGCAGTCTGTGGCTAGTTTGCATTGTTGTCTGCCATTGTAGTGTTGAGCAGCGGCAGCTGGATGCGAACAGCGCGTAGCGTTGCGCAGTTGGAGGTGAGCCGCCAGCAGTGGTGGATGTGGGGAGAGAGATGGCGGAGTTTTGTAATTTGTCATGAACTGCTATATATATTATGACTATTAAGGTAAATACATTGTTTGTTCTCTATTAATACCTTTCATTTGCTAACTATCCCTATCAGTAGTTAGTGCCTTCCATAGTTTGAATCTTTTATTTAGCTAGCTGTAGTGGTGCTCGCTGTATTGCAGTAGTTCGAGTAATGAAGATTTTTGTGAGGTAAGTGATTTGTGAAAGGTATAGTTTAATGTTAATCAGGGCCATTCTTTTGCAGGGATCTTTGATAGTCATATTGCGTTGCGCTAAAAATCTTGTGTGTCAGTTTAAGCACAGTCATGTATAAATTGTTAAAAGGGGACGTTTCATACGGTCTCTCAGGCCATCTTAACAGGAAGAAAATCATTATCAGATGGCAAAGCATTTCATCTTTGTTTTAGGCGTTATTTTTGAAAACATTATTGGAGAAATCAGAGATCAAAATATAATCTCCGAAATTAATTATAGCACTCAAGATCGCAAGACAAAAAAAAAAAAATAAAAATGCTTCAAATGGCTGTAAGCACTATGGGACTTAACATCTGAGGTCATCAGTCCCCTAGACTTAGAACTACTTAAACCTAACTAACCTAAGGACATCACACACATGCATGCCCGAGGCAGGATTCAAACCTGCGACCGTAGCGGCAGCGTGGTTCCGGACTGAAGCGCCTAGAACGGATAGTTCGGTAATTGTCACATCTATCAACACCTGCTTTCTTTGGGATTGGAATTATTATATTCTTCAAGTCTGAGGGTATTTTGCCTGTCTCATACAACTTGCTCACCAGATGGTAGAGTTTTGTCAGGGCTGCCTCTCCCAAGGCTGTAAGTAGTTCTAATGGAATATTATCTACTCCCGGGGCCTTGTTTCCTGCTCTGGCAAAATCTTCACGCAGTATCATATCTCCCATTTCATCTACATCCTCTTCCATTTCCATAATATTGTCCTCAAGAACATCGCCCTTGTATAGACCCTCTATATACTCCTTCCATAGTGACGATGTGTGTACCATTTTCCCGTGGCCACCGAACTCCTCGGATTTAAACCAGATCGAGAATCTGTGAGGACACCTTTATCGCGCTGTTCACATCATGAATCCTCAACTACGGAAACTAGTGCAGCTGGCCACGGCAATCGAGTCAGTATGGCACCACATACCGGTTGGTACCCTCCAGAACCTCACTGACTCTCTTCCTGTGTGTTTCGCAGCGGTCTCTGCTGCAAAAGGTGGGTATTCTGACTTTAGACATGTGGCCACATTAATGTGACTGGACACTGTAACATCAGCTACAGAAGTATAGACAGTGGAAATAAATTATTGAATGACGTTTTCCATAACTCTAATCTGTAAATGTAAACAACTTCCTGCAGGGTACAGATAATGTACACGTCTAAATCCGTTAAATTGTATTGTGATTAGATTTGAGTATTGTGCATGGAATCCCATCATCTCCACGATTTGCTCAAATCGAAGACGACAGAGTGCGTCGACGGCCGTGGCAAACAGCAACGCAGAGGGCGACTGAGTTCCGCTATTCCACCAGCGAGGGCGCTGCCGGCGGGCAGTGTTGGTTCAACTATCAAGTTTTCGACGCATGCGCAGAATAGTTACAGTACGCTATATATTGCGGAGCGGAGAACTTTATCGCCAGTCTGCGACGGCTCACCTGAAGATGACTGGCAGGTGCCCAGTTGAAATATCGTGCGAAGTATTGAACGACGACCGGCTGCAAGCCCGAAATTTGTTTGAACAGATTTGAGTATTATGTGCCATGAGAAAACAAATTGTTTTGTTCAGATTAGATTCATTTGTCATTCCATCGGCCCACAAATGAGGGTATCTTTGCAAATGTGGAACATGTCAGAAAATATATTACACGAGTGTCAAACATATTTAGAACAACTGAATGTGATACTCACTTCTCAATTTACGCCATAAACTAGTCTTATTACATGTTTTCACACTTTAAAAACTCTCTCTCTGTATATGACACTCTATGACATAATATGTAAACGTAAGCAAAGTATGCCAGTTTATTTTATATTTGAATAGTCATTTGTTAAAAGGGCAGACGGCACATTTTTTATGATTTTGACTTTCTCTGTGAATATTGGACCCTAAAGACAGGCCTCTCATTCTATGTCAAAAGGACAGTAATATCTTAATTCCAAGGAAGTTTAAAATGCTGTTATTTACTCGTATTTTGCTGAAAGGGTCAAATGACCTAGACATTTGCCTTTTTAACAAAATACTTCATGGCATATTGTTATTGAGTCCTCTATGTATTTTGGCGCCCGTTAGTGGAAAGCACAACAATACATTATACGTAGTTGACGTTATCGTAGTTGACAACACTTAGTCCATTTTAGCTCAAGCTCAACAATGCACTATAAAATCTGCATTATTCTGTATAAATTTTACTGTACGAAAAGAAAATCAAATCCACACAGCTAGAAGAGAAATATAATAAAGCAAGCATGACAGAGAAGCATCTCATAAGAACGAATCTGCAAAGAATATAGACGCCAAAATAATTGTTGGAGAGTGCTCGAACTTTCACATTATTTTGTATTTTTGTCCCTCAGGACGTCTGTTAGGACATCAGGGAATAACTTCCACAGTGCTAGAGGGAGCTGTAAAGGGCAAAAGCTGTAGAGGAAAACAGATTGGAATACACCAAGTAAATAACTAAGGGCGTAGGTTGCAAGTGCTTCTCTGAGATGAATAGATTGGCGGAGGAGAGGAATTCATGGTGGGCCGCATCAAACCAGTAAGAATACTGATGACACAAAAAAAGGAATAAATGTTAAATCAGTTCTACAAGAGGAGAGTTGTCTCCCTAGAAACATCATTCAAACAGAGGGGTGAGAGAATTCACTTTAGTGTAAGTACACTACATGACTTTATTTATTATTCCAACAACTCTGGCTATAGTTTGGGACTGCCATTCATACTTTTAATGTCAAACATACTTTTGATGTTGGCCTAAGCCAGCATGTTGAACGACCTAGAAACGTATGCTATGCCTTCGGTAAAGAGCGCACAAAACCCAATAAATGGAGGATTTTCATGAAATCATTCAGTATGTGGAAGATAACTGCAGTGAATTTTATCTGAATATTCTGAAGGACGCTTTGGTGGGAAAAAATACAGAAGTAGAGAATTATTGTCAATTTGTTTCACATTTATTCTTTTTAATTTCTTTTCCAAAAATAATAGAAAGTGGGGTCTTGTACAAGCTTTAAAAATCCCATAAAATGTTTTTTTTTTAATTTATATGTTTCATATTTTTGAAAATTTGTTAAAAGAGCATAAGTCAGGAGTTTTCGAAATGTAATAACATTATCATTCTGTTCAATACAAAACATTTCAAGTCAGCCATACTTATCAAGAGTACGATACTGCACTGCCTGTGTTAAGAAGAACGATGCAATCGCTCTGTTGACGTGCATGCATGTCTGAAGGAAGAGGCACTGCGGCGACTACTGTCGTTATGAAATAACATGAAATGTATTCGCAGTTGCGAATACAGGCAACCATCAGGTGCTTAGGGGAATGACGACAATGAAAACGTGTTTCCGACCGGGACTTAAAACAGTTTTCCCGCTTTACGGGAGCGATTGCCTTCAACGCTTCGGCAATCCGTGCACGACTTCCGACCAAACCCAAACTTCCATATGTCGTCACTCCTGCGTCACAACCTGTACTCGTACACACATTATGTAATCTCCACATAGGTGAGGGCGTTTTAATTGTAGGCCTCTGCCTGGTATCGGCGCATGAATACGATACTGCAACGCTTGTGTTGTTCATAAGAACAATGCAAAGTTCTTTCGGAGATTCATGCATGTCCAAATGGACAGACCGCAAAAATGGTTCAAATGGCTCTGAGCACTATGGGACTCAACTGCTGTGGTCATAAGTCCCATAGAACTTAGAACTACTTAAACCTAACTAACCTAAGGACAGCACACAACACCCAGCCATCACGAGGCAGAGAAATCCCTGACCCCGCCGGGAATCGAACCCGGGAACCCGGGCGTGGGAAGCGAGAACGCTACCGCACGACCACGAGATGCGGGCAGGACAGACCGCAGCTCGTGGTCCAGTGGCTAGCCTTGCAACCTCTGGATCACAGGGTCCCGGGTTCGATTCCCGGCTGGGTTGGGGATTTTCTCCGTCCGGGGACTGCGTGTTTGTGTTGTCCTCCTCATGTCATCATTATTCTGGAAGTGGCGAGATTGTAACTGGAATGATTGTGAACTTGTACAGGGGCTGATAACCTTGATGATGAGCGCCCCGCAAACCCACATCATCATCACCACCGTCATCGTCATTCAAACGGAGAGATACTACGGCGACCAGAGCTGTTATGAAATACATAAAATCCGGATTCGAGTCCTAGTCTGGCACAAATTTTCACTGTTGTCATTTCCTTATGAAGCTGATAGTTGTTCGTATTCGCAATTGCACTCATTAAGAATGGTAAGGCTTTCCAGGCGGGAAGGGGCGCCGGTCCCCGGCACGAATCCGCCCGGCGGTTTTGTGTCGAGGTCTGGTGAGCCGGCCAGTCTGTCGATGGTTTTTAGGCGGTTTTCCGTCTGCCACGGCGAATGCTGGCTGGTTCCCCCTATTCCGCCTCAGCTACACTATGTCGGCGGTTGCTGCGCAAAAAAGTTCTCCACGTACACATACACCACCATTACTCTACCACGCAAACATAGGGGTTACACTCGTCTGGTGTGAGACGTTCCCTGGGGGGTCCACCGGGGCCCAAACCGCACAATAGCCCTGGGTTCGGTGTGGGGCGGCGGAGGTGTGAAGTGGACTGTGGTAGTCGTCGTGGGGTTGTGGACCCCTGCAGCTGCGGCGGGGACGGAGCCTCTCCTGTCGTTTCTAGCCCCCCCCCCCCCTCCCGTTAACATATAACATACAACACAATACATAAAAGAGTGGTAATATTGTGTTCCTGGAATGGAAAAATCGGAGAAAACTCATGAAATGTAGTAATACATATTTTTTTCTCCATATCTGGAAATTCATTGATGGACATCTGCCCTTTTAACAAAATGACCATTTATATCTCCACTGCCCCACCATTTCCGAGAAAATTCGATGTAGTCATGCAGTTGAAATTTCTTGCGAGCACACTTCCTTAAAACTGCCTTAAAATCGCCGTGAGATGCTGGTCACCTCCGGCAGGTCACACTCACCAGTGAGTAGACGTCCTCGTTCTGGCTGAGAGCGGCCACCGTGTCCCAGCCGAAGCCGCGCACGAACGCCAGCCGGGCCGGGTTGTGCGAAGAGTCCGGCGCGACGGTGCGGTAGAAGAGAGGGAACTCCTTGCGGTCGCTCAGCGCCGGAGACGTCGACCCGAACGACACCTGCGACAGTAACCACAACCACAACCACGTCACGTCGTGCCAGGAGGGCGGTCAAAGGCGGCGCCTCTAGTGTCTACACGGCGAGGTGCGGGCTGCTCGTCTCTGTATGGGAAGCAGAAATGCTCCCTAACAACATAGAGCTCTCAGTGAAGGTACACTCCGCTTCTGTACTTCGGACCCAGAGGACTGATCTCTGTGACAAAGACAAGAAGTCAATTTGCATTAGCGGCGGCCATCAGTTTGATGAGAGTAATATGTACTGTTTCCGACAAGCGGCGACGTGTTGTCATTCGGTAGACAGGCATCCATCCGGAACGTCTCTGCCTAGTACCATTTGCCGAAAACCACAATTCGTTACCTCGAGCCACTCAGGAAACAAAAGACGTACAATGTTTAAGTGATTTACCCTCTAAAGATTAGCTGATTAACCATCACTGCGTGATTATTTGGTGAAGATCTGTTGATCGTACCCAGGACTAACCCAAAATTTGTTATGCCTTATGAATCAATTTTTATTGCTTCAGTTACTTTTCGCCATTATTTATTAGCAGCATGCTGCCACCACCAGCAGCATTAAAGCTACATGTACATTAATCTGCAGTAAGAACAGCATTGTTTACGGATGTGCTAGTTCAAATGGTTCAAATGGCTCTGAGCACTATGGGACTCAACTGCTGAGGTCATCAGTCCCCTAGAACTTAGAACTAGTTAAACCTAACTAACCTAAGGACATCACAAACATCCATGCCCGAGGCAGGATTCGAACCTGCGACCGTAGCGGTCTTGCGGTTCCAGACTGCAGCGCCTTTAACCGCACGGCCACTTCGGCCGGCTGATGTGCTAGTGAGATTATGTAACAAAACTTGACTCTGGGCAGAAAGGCAGAGTTATTTCAGTGTGTACCTGAGTGATTTGTGCAGTTAAATAAATTCGTTAGTGTATTTGCTTACATTTTTGATGGAAATTTGTCTTGCACATAGAGCACAGTACGAAATACATCACCGTTATTTAAACTTTCACATTCAGCTGCTTTGCTTTCAGAGAACTTAACTGATAAGATAACCTCTTTTCAGATACTGCCAAGGGAAACTCCCCATCGCATCCCCCTCAGACTTAGTGGTAAGTTGACCCATTGGCTAGCCCGTCAAAAACTGAACGCAGATCAAACACGAAAACAGAAAGGAGGTATACTGAAATGTGGAACAAAGGAAGAAAAATAGAAACAGTGAACGGTCCACAGGTAATATGTGCAAAAATGAATACCATTAACTACCATCGTCTCTTGGTTGTGTGGTCAAAGTGCTGGGCTGCGACGGGGGGAGGGGGGGGGGGATCCGGCTTCAGTTTCCACTCGGTCCCAGGTTTTCTTTTTTTCACAAAATTACGAATATTCCGTCCAGTCGTTAACGTGTGTGCTTGCTGTATTCAAATTTGTGTATGTGTCGCGGCGTAATGTCAGTTTGCAACAACCTGCTGATGCTATTCATCACATTTACTTGCGACTCATATTCTGTGATGAATAGTTAGTGAGAGCTGGCGAAATGCCACATAGACCTGTCACAGCAATGAAAACAACAAATAAACTGGTGTGAACTATGTTACAATGAATGAATTCAAGAGTCGAAACTTCCCGAAAGGAACGCAAGAGCCATAGCACGTGATATCTGTGTGGAACAAATAGGAGGTAGGTACGTCTGGAGGTCCCTTCGCTACACGTCGCTGTTGCAAACTGACATTACGCCACGACACATACACAGATTTGAATACAGCGAACAGATACGTCGATGACCGGACGAAAAGTTTATAATTTTGTTAAAAAGAAAAGTTAGGACCGAGTGAAATTTAAACCCAGACTTCCCTCATCACAGTCCAACACCGGGACCACACAACCACACACGATGGTTGTTACTAGTGTACGTTCCTCCACGTATTAACTTTCGACCGTTCACTGTTTCTATTTTTCTTCTGTTTTCCACAGTTCAGTACACCTTCTTCCTGTTTTCACGCTTGATCTGCATTCAGTTTTTGACGGACTTTCCAATGGGCCAACTTACCATTAAATCTGAGGGCGGAGCAATGAGGAGTTTCCTTTGTGAGATACAACAATCGGATACCATAAACTAAAAGAAACATAAACTAATTTATGTTATGCCATGTATTAAATGAATGTTAATTTCTTATTTCTTGATTATAAGCATAAGCTAAGACAATTCTTTTAAGTTACCTCATTGTATGAATAACACCATCATTCCACACAAGAGAAATTTTTGAAGAAATTTACATTTTCAGTTTCTAGCTTGTCATTATATCATTACAAATATTTGCAAACAGTTACTGAGCTAATAAAAATTTTTTGATAAATTTATAGTACTGTCACAGACTTCAAACAGTTCCACTCACCATAGGTAAATATATCTACCACGAATGCAATACACACAACATTGGTGTAATGTTCCACAATATTTATTATTTGTTACACGAACCGGGTTTCGGCTGTTACATCATAAACAAGCACAAAGAGAAGTATTTGGTGCAGTATAATTTTTGTAAACCAAAACGAGTTTGCTATTAGTTGTTGCTGCACACATCAATAAATGTATCACGTTCTCCAAACGTGTGTTTATTTGACGAAACTGCATTTCAACCTTGTATTAGTAACGAGAATAAAATATGTTTACAGTTTAAAAATAAACATTGATAATTAACGCAGTTCAAAGCTGTAAACACAGTATATACCTTGTAATATTGTTGCTTTAATTTGTTCTGATTACGGTGCTGCTATTCAAGACCATAAAAGTGGGTTAAAAGCTGTGAGCTATGTGAGGAAGTTAACCTTGCATTACTGCGCAACTGTTTCACCAGGTATCCAGTCTAGCTTACCAAATTCCCAACCAGACTAACATTAATTACAATCTTTTAATAGTCATACGACAACTGGTGATATATATATGAAAAAGAGAATTTAAATAAAAAGAAATAAATCACTTTATATTTGGAAATTTATTTTAACATTGATCATTGAAATTTCAACATATTAAAGTTGATTCATAACTAAACTGGTGCCTTATTTAGGATTGTGAAAATGTGAGTTTGTAATCTTACAGAACATATCAAATATGGAGTCAAGATTGGGATATTGCATACAACACTGCATTCATAAAATAACACACAAAGAACGTTGAAACATATGCAAGAGGAAATTAACCACAACCAACCGATTCAATTTTCACCCAAAGAAGTTACGTTCGTAGCGCAATCCTGTCCGTCATGAAATTACCACACACTGGTATACTAAATTCATACTAACTGCTGAGGGCTACTTTGATGATTACACCACATGCTTCACGTGGTCAACTTGGTTTACACAAAGAGTGTACTCCACAATAATTTTGCCAATTAAAATAAATTACATCGAAAAGCAATTTACAAAAGAAAAACCTCGAACTGGTTACTATCGTCTTACTACTAACCTGATGGGTCAAACAATTGTATAAGCACGTGGTACTGGTCTCACAAAGTACACCCCACGTGGGTTGAACATAAAGACAAGTTGCTATATTGAAAAATATTGTCAAGACGAGACGTTATAATCTCACGCACATTTGCATTTAAGATTGATGAACTTAGAGTTACTGATCAACACGTGGTTCCACTTTACTCACAAAGTAGTGACAAAGCAACTACCGGAATATATTCTGAACTTCACACTCGAATTACACTGCATTGCAATTTATGATAACATTAGATATTTTAGAGCTAAACCTGAAATAAAGGTGATTAAATTTTCAGTTAGGCTGAACTTAAGAAATCCATTGTCCTACGGACTTAGCAGAGACGCGCTTAGCCGGAGATCTTACCACTCAGACGCTCGCCGCGGACCGACTTCCGTGGACCCTTCCTGAGGGTGGCTCACAAATACAAACGGAAGTCGCCAGAGAGGCAGCTTCCTATACCAACATGACAAGCGACGGACAGGACCATACTAGGAATAGAAACCTCTCAGCTTTTAGAAAGCGTAGCTACCTGTTCCGACGTTGGTCCTACTGTTCTCTAGCAGACAGGCTTGTCTGCTACCCTCAAGCATGCAACTAGAAATACATTTGCTCATTCATCCTCTCACACAGAAGGGAAGTGGGATGACAGTATCTTATCATATACAGTATATAAAAGAAAGCGGATGTAGGTTCCGTATGAGACTGTGTGACACGAATTACATAAAAACTGTGTTTTAAAGTGTAGTAGTGTGACAGATCGTTCTTGTTTATGTGTAAAAGTAACACGTTACACTACTCAGTCTCCTCCCAGATAGTCAGAAACGCCACAGTAAATTTAGAAGAGGAATTTATGCCGTAAATGACAACAGATTTAAGAAATCAACATGAAAGGAATCAGAGACCTTTCAACCTACATACATCAAAAAAAGTTTTGCATCACCCCGGTTCCCAGAACTCCTGAAGACAGCCGTTGACTGTGGATATTCTACCACAGACACAGTCCATTTGACTGTTCAGAGATGTCACTAAACCGGCCCAAAGGTCAAAGATGTAAACAACCATTCATGAGCAGCCCCCTATTAGACGGAAGGGGTTCGAAAGCCGATCAGTTCCAGTCATTCCACCAGGAAGAAGGCACACGGCTCGTATTGACTGTAGTTCAACCATGCCTAGACGGTCAATAAGCGGTCCGATAACGTCCGAATTGTTACTTTGTGCCAGGAAGGACTCGCGATGTTGTTCGGGCATGAAGGAGATAAAGAGAGACAGGAACTGTCGATGACATGCCTCGCTTACGCCGCCCAAAGGCTACTACTGCAGTGGATGACCGCTACATACGGATTATGGCTCGGAGAAAACCTAACAGCAACACCATCATGTTGAATAACGCTTTTCGTGCAGCCCAGGACGTCGTGTTACGAATCAAACTGTGCGCAATAGGCTGCGTGATGCGCAAATTCACTACCGACGTCCATGGCGAGGTCCATTTTTGCAACCAAGGCGGCATGCAGCGCGGTACAGGGCGGCCCAACATGTCGAATGGACAACTCAGGATTGGTATCACGTTTTCTTCGTCGATGAGTTTCGTATATGCCTTCAACCAGACAATCGTCATAGACGTGTTTGGAGGCAAAACCGTCAGGCTCAATGCCTTAGCCATACTGTCTAGTGAATGCCGCAAGGTGGAGGTTCTTTGCTGTTTTGGGGTGGCTTAATGTGGGGCCGACGTACGCCGCTGGTGGTCATGGAAGGCGCCGTAACGGCTGTACGATACGTGAATGCCATCCTCCAAATGATAGTCCAACCATATTGGCAGAATATTGGCGAGGCATTCGTCTTCATGGACGACAATTCGCACCCCTATCGTGCACATCTTGTGAATGATTTCCTTCAGGATGACGACATCGCTCGACTAGAGTGGCCAGCATTTTCTCCAGACCTGAACCCTTTCGAACATGCCTGGGATAGATTCAAAAAGGGCTCTTTATGGACGGCGTGACCCACCAACTACTCTGAGGGATCTACGCGGAATCGCCGTTGAGAACTGGGATAATCTGGACCAACAGTGCCTTGATGATTTTGTGGGTAGTGTGCCACGACGAATACAGACGTTCGTCAATGTAAGAGGACGTGCTGCTGGGTATTAGAGGTACCGGTATGTACAGAAATCTGGACCGCCACCTCTGAAGGTCTCGCTGTGTGGTTTTCATGCGAAATAAAAAGGGCGGAAATGATGTTTATGTTGATCTCTATTCCAGTTCTCTGTACAGTTTCCGGAACTCTGGGAACCGAGGTAATGCAAAACTTTTATTGATGTGTGTACACTACAAAGCAAATTATTTTTACAAATTGATTACAACATCATTCCAATAAAATCCTTCTAGATAAGTGACTGTTTAATATGTGATAAAACTACCGACGTTTCCATTATTATTCTACTAATGAAGGCTATTTGTAACATCCGCTGAAACTTTGGAAAATTTGTCACAGATGATGCGATCATACGTACCTGAAAGGATTTTATTGAAATGGACTCCAGGTAGGAATGGCTACACTGGTATATTGTAACATCAATTTAAAACCAAACCTTGCTAGACACAAAAGTTTTAATTTATCTTACAGGTGTAAGATTAAAAAATTCATGGATGAAATTATTCTTAAGTAAGAAGCATGAAGTTGTAAGTAGGAGACGTATGGCGATGTGGTATCTATTCCAGTATTTAATACACTGACGGAAAAAATCGAAACACCAAAACAAAACAAAAATAATGTAGAGTAACGAAATTTCAAGAACAGATTCGTCTACATGGCATATGTAAGTGATTGACATTGCAAGATTACAGGTTTCTGTAAGAGCGAAATAAGCCACTGCAAATTTGAAATTCTGGTACATTGACAACCGGTGTAACTGCCAGAATGACGAATGCAAGCATGCAAACGTGCATGTGTTGTGTTATGCAGGTTCTGGATGTCAGTTTGTGGCACAGAGTTCCATGCCTGTTGCACTTGATTGGTCGATACAGACACGGTTAGAGCTGGTTGTGGAAGAAACAGGAGCTGCTGTGCGATGATGTCCCATGTGTGCTTGGTTGGAGACAGATCTAGCGATCGAGCAGGCAAAGACAGCACGTCGGCACTTTGTAGTATGTTGAGTTACAGGAGCCATATATGGGTGAACGTTATCCCGTTGGAAAGCATCCCCAGGTCGAAACACCGGATTCACATAAAAATTTCCAGTCAGGCTGCGTAGGATAACCACAAGAGCGCTCCTGCTGTGATTCGAATTCGCACCCTTGACTGTAACTCCAGGTGTAGGTCCACTGTGTCCAGCACACAAACAGGTTGGTTGCAGTCCCTCAACTGACCTCCTTCTAACCAACATACAGCCGTCGCTGCCACCGTGGAAGAACCAGCTTCCATTAGAAAACACAGCAGACCTCCACCCTGCCCTCCAATGGGTTATCGCTTGACGCCGCTGAAGTCGCAAATAAAACAAACCTGATTTGCTTGCTCATAGTGGCGCTACTGGCGCCACTTTTACGTGACTGGCGCTAAATCTGAATTGACATCATCTCTTAGATGTAAACACATCTCTTAGATGTAACCACAAATACTTGTGGCACACTATCCACAAGTTCATCAAGGCACTGTTGGTCCAGATTGTCCCACTCCTCAATGGAGATTCGGTGTAGATCCCTCAGAGTGGTTGGTGGGTCACGTCGTCCATAAACAACCCTTTTTAATCTCTCCCAGACGTGTTCTATAGGGTTCATGTCTGGAGAACATGCTGGCCACTCTAGTCGAGCGATCTGAATTGACATCATCTCTTAGATGAAAACGCAAACCTACCAGTTTTCGTTTATGTCGCTCAGTCCCTTCTTGGTGTTGCATTTTCTTTTTCGATCAGTGTAGAGTTCTAAAGGGATGTGCTGGTCATTATGGAGAACCCAAGTCTCACTACAAATTGCGAAAATTGAGATGTGTGGAATAAAGAGTGAGTTAACAATGAGTACGCTTCTCCGGTTCCTAATAAGACTAAGATTCAGTGAATTTGCCCAGCCTTACATACAGTTGGGGTCACTTCAGAGCTTTTGTGGGTCGGTTCCCCGTAGTAACGTAATTGCAGACGCTACGCTAAGTACGAAAAGATGTGGTAGTAAATGAGCTGGAAAGACTTTAAAAAATCTGATGGTAAACCGATGATAACTTCTTGATCTATCATTGTATCGAAAGACTTATATACGTTGAGTACACCAAAGTTCTGCTTACATGTTAACCACTTCCCTCCCGTAGCCCCAACCATATTCCTAGATTGTCTGATGTTCTGTGCGTTAATAAATTAGTTATAAGAAAATAACCTTTGACTGCGAAAAGGGTATATAACTTACAGAAATGTATGATACAGCACTGAAATATATCTTTAAGTTTTATTCACTGCTAGTTCCTGATGTTACCGTTAGGTGGCTTGCGCGAATAAATTATTTCAACAGTCATCATGGGGTCGTATTATGGCGCACTGCGTGTACAGAATTGTTTACGATTTCATGAATCCAAATCCGCTACCTCAGTTCCGAGAAGATTCAGGACTAAATATCGCAAGCTACCACCTGAAAGACAAACTGTTATTAATTTGTACAGTCGTTTTACGGAAACCGGCAGTGTATCACATAGGATCGGGACTCAAGGCACCATCGCAAATGGAAAATTGCGCGGCCGCTCAGAGCGGGCCAGCCTTAGCGAGGCGCTGCGCTTGCAAAATCCAGGCGCACGCCCTGCTGTCTTTCTCAAACGATTTTACAGAATTCATTCGGTAAAAATACTTGATTTGAACGCTACTTGTAGCTTATAAGTCAGCTTCATGATGAAATTCCCATAATTTCGTTCCTGGTCATAGTTATAGTAATATTTCCTATAGAAATAACAACTTGGAAAATGTTGTAATGAAAATAAGGGACGCTAAGGTTTTGTGTTTGGTGCTTATTACACCATATGTTGTTGCGAATGAAATTTAGATAAAGTCCAGAATTTTTCTTCAGACCTGGAAGGAGGTCTCCACTGCCTCCATTCTCGAGAAACTGTGTTTCCGGTAGCATGTTCATTTCGGATCGAACGAGCAGGAGAATGATATATTCGTAGCATCCCTCACACCGGATGTCGAAACGAGATTTTGGTCAATGATAGCAGTAAAAGAGGAGAGAATTTTGCCATATGGTGAATATACAGAACTTTATTTACGGCGATATAGCAGAAGCTACAGTCTTTATTTTATATTTTTCAAACCAGTACTGCAGTTTTTTAAGAGTCATGGGCAGCTAGTGAAAAGAGGTTTTGCTAGTATGAAAAACATGGAATTCCTTATGTCACTGTAAATTTACAGATCGAGACTTTCTGCAGTTCAGTTATCTTTGACAAATGAAGAGTTATAGAAATTGGCATACCATCTTTCTGTTCCCATCCCTGTTGAGAGTGAGGGAGTGAATCTTCTTACTATAAATATCTCTAATTCGTCAGTGAAAGCGACTTTGACGAATAGTTGGTAAGGTTCAGCAACTTGTCAGTTTCGTCATAGCATAAGAGGTACGAAAGAGTTTTTTTGGGTCAGTTCTAGTCTGCAGCAAAAATGCGGAATTGTCCTATTAGAAATAACGCATTTGATGCCTGTTTATCTGTGATTAATAAGGTTACGGAAACAAGACAGTCATTACTTTATAAACCGCTTTAGACAGTTCTTTATGTTTAAAATAAATTATAAATATATATAATTTAGCTTTGACACTTCAAAAGATAGTTTAGGTGAAAACATTCACTACTTGATTCTTAATGGATATACGAACGGGAAGATGGTACAATGTTTGCTTTGAATTATTTTCATATTTCTCAAATGAAGAACAGGAAGAAAATTCTTTGTTAAGTTTCAACCGCAGATGTTCACTATTAAAAATATGATGGGTTACACGATTCCACCAAAATTTCAACATAATTGGCGTTTTACTTTTGCCTGAAATGTTAACCTTCCTTATTTGAAGAAGTACCATCAGTTATGAGTAACGCTACATTTCTGTTGTTGACAGGTTTAATTTTGCTTCTTTTGCCGAAACACAATACAATTTGCACAAAATCACCTTGCAGTAGCTGTTGTGACATAATCCTGAAGAGAATATCTCATTAAACAAGCAATCGGTGAGCAGAAAGGGCAATAGCTTACAGAAAATCTCATTGTGCCGGTTTACAGTAACCTCCGTGGAGAAATTGCTGAGCATATTGGACATGGAAAAGCTTGAGCATTATGTAATGCCAAAGTCATACCAGGGTATGGGCACAGAAGTTATTTTCCAGCAGGATGGCCCTGCCACGACAGTACCATCGAGAATTTGTAATATATCCCCGTAGGAATGTGCCGACTTGCATTGGACGTGATGGAACAATATTTTGCCACCACGATCACCTGATTTAACCCTAATGGACTTCTGTGTCTGGTGGTACATTAAACTCAGCGTGTTTGTTTCTCCGCTTCCGGTAAACGTTGACGAGCTGCGACAGTGGATAACACAAGCAGTTGCCACTCTACATCAAGATCTACTTCATATGATTTAGGAGGAATCTGACTACAGAGAGGAAATTTATTATGTTACAAATGGTACCCACACTGAACACTTATAAATAAAACTTAAATTTATACTGCATTCTATGATGTAGTAACATCTTTCTAAATTATTTACCTTTTTTCACATTTAAAGGTTACTTCTGCCTAACAAATTTATAAACGCCCTCTATATCAAGTTAGGTTAAAAAAGGAACAAGTTTTCAGGACTTATGTTTTAAATCCCACCACTTCCTAATGTCACCTCCGTACCTATGGGTTAAATTCCATTGAAACTGTCACCTGTCAGCCCAGCAAAAAAAAGTTTTAGTTTTATATTTCTTTCGGTATCACCGACTTCAGACTTCCATCCCACCCATATGTGTTCTATGGTTAGCTAACTCCGACAATCCTTTTCCATGTAGAGACACACATGAACATCAAGCTCAGGAGAAACTAGTACAGATGTTTCGAAGTAATGCTGTCTGTACCTTCTTTGTCTTCCTCACAAATAGAAGTGTAGCGTTGATCTTAATCCTACGGTGATGACCACCTAATACTAAGTCAGGGATTGGTTGAAACTGCTGTGTGTACTGCTAAAACCTGAGATCTACGGGGTCGAGCGGTTCTAGCCGCTAAGACCGCTACGGTCGCAGGTTCGAATCCTGCCTCGGGCATGGATGTGTGTAATGTCCTTAGGTTAGGTAGGTTTAAGTAGTTCTAAGTTGTAGGGGACTGATCACCTCAGAAGTTAAGTCCCACAGTGCTCAGAGCCATTTATTTTATTTTTTATTTTTGAGATCTACATGATAGTAAACATTAAAATAAAGAAAAGAACTAAGATCATTTGAATGATGGTGTAAGTGCTTCAAACGTTACCTGACAATAAGTGTATGGGCCAGCAATCCGCCAAAATGTATCGCTACTGTGCTAGACAAAAAGCCAACATAATACGAAATTTTTCCACCTGCAAATTGACCACTTGTAGATAAATGAAATATTATATTTTGTAACGACCAACAGACAAAATAGCGTCTGTCAGTTGGCTTATACTGGTGCGTTGTCCTGGTCATATTTACAAAGTGCGCTAAAAAAGGAGTCGAGGTAGTTTTGTTACTTTGCAGGGACAAGTGCGAAATAGAATGTGTAAGTATTTATTTTACTGTATGTCATTTCAAGTCACTCGTTCTTTCGCTGCCGTGCGAGAAAATTTATCTCCGTACGACAAGAGTAATAGGTGGTAGTACTAACACTCATATGTTGCATTCTTCGTCACACTGTGATGGCTCGCGTAGTATAAAGTCGACGTATGTGCGCCGCTGTTCAAACTGGAAAGAGTAAACTTTGGCTGAAAACGTACGCAACTACCCCCCACGACATCATACGTTAAAAAGTTAGGATAATTAAATGAACTGAAACACAGCCGCTTCCTGCACAGTCACTTATCTCATCATAGAATCTCAGCTGCTGGCAAATTTGTCCACCAGCGTGGTGTGTCTTTGCACGGCAAAACTGGGCATCTCTTTGTCGCTCGCAGGGCTTTGACATTTGACAGCCAACCAGGAGACTGGACGCCAAAATTCAGTTAGGGGACAGCATGTTGTGGAACAAGGCACTTTGTCTTGCTTCGGCTCTGCTCCAGACACTGGCTGCTGCTTCTCCGTCGAATGGGTTTAAGGCAGACCCTTTTGCTGTGTGTTTTAACAAAAGAATCCCACATGTTGTTCAAATGATTTGGTGAGATAGCTGCTTGCTTCATGCGTTAAAGTTTCATTTACGTTGCTAGAATTTTAAGTATTGTTCAAGCTACGTTAGATCGAAATAATCTGGCCGGCCGCGGTGGTCTAGCGGTTCTAGGCGCTCTGTCCGGAGCCGCGCGACTGCTACGGTCGCAGGTTCGAATCCTGCCTCGGGCATGGATGTGTGTGATGACCTTTAAGTCCCATAGTGCTCAGAGCCATTCTTTTGAAATAATCTGCCACATCGTGTTTTCCATTCGATTTGTTAAGGAAACTTCGTGTTTACGAGGTCTCTTCAAAAATAATCGGACCATTCGTAATTTCGCGCCCATAGAGTGTTGGGGCGAAATGCAGTTGGCATCCATGCACACGCCTGTGTTTAATCTGTAACTGCCGGAAGTTTCATTGTTTGATGTCTGTTAATTACTCTACATCTACATCTACATCCATACTCCGCAAGCCACCTGACGGTGTGTGGCGGAGGGTACCTTGAGTACCTCTATCGGTTCTCCCTTCTATTCCAGTCTCGTATTGTTCGTGGAAAGAGGGATTGTCGGTATGCCTCTGTGTGGGCTCTAATGTCTCTGATTTTATCCTAATGGTCTCTTCGCGAGATATACGTAGGAGGGAGAAATATACTGCGGTGAAGGTATGTTCTCGAAACTTCAACAAAAGCCCGTACCGAGCTACTGAGCGTCTCTCCTGCAGAGTCTTCCACTGGAGTTTATCTATAATCTCCGTAACGCTTTCGCGATTGCTAAATGATCCTGTGACGAAGCGCGTTGCTCTCCGTTGGATCTTCTCTATCTCCTCTATCAACCCTATCTGGTAAGGATCCCACACTGCTGAGCAGTATTCAAGCACTGGGCGAACAAGCGTACTGTAACCTACTTCCTTTGTTTTCGGATTGCATTTCCTTAGGATTCTTCCAATGAATCTCAGTCTGGCATCTGCTTTACCGACGATCAACTTTATATGGTCATTCCATTTTAAATCACTCCTAATGCGAACTCTCAGATAATTTATGGAATTAACTGCTTCAAGTTGCTGACCTGCTATATTGTAGCTAAGTGATAAGGGATCTTTCTTTCTATGTATTCGCAGCGCATTACTCTTGTCTACATTGAGATTCAATTGCCATTCCCTGCACCATGCGTCAATTCGCTGCAGATCCTTCTGCATTTCAGTACAATTTTCCATTGTTACAACCTCTCGATACACCACAGCATGATCCACAAAAAGCCTCAGTGAACTTCCAATGTCATCCACAAGGTCATTTATGTATTGAGTAGAACTTTGTGTCACACGGTTTGCGAATTACATCTGCATCTACATCTACATTTATACTCCGCAAGCCACCCAATGGTGTGTGGCGGAGGGCACTTTACGCGCCACTGTCATTACCTCCCTTTCCTGTTCCAGTCGCGTATGGTTCGCGGGAAGAACGACTGTCTGAAAGCCTCCGTGCGCGCTCTAATCTCTCTAATTTTACATTCGTGATCTCCTCTGGAGGTATAAGTAGGGGGAAGCAATATATTCGATACCTCATCCAGAAACGCACCCTCTCGAAACCTGGCGAGCAAGCTACACCGCGATGCAGAGCGCCTCTCTTGCAGAGTCTGCCACTTGAGTTTATTAAACATCTCCGTAACGCTATCACGGTTACCAAATAACCCTGTGACGAAACACGCCGCTCTTCTTTGGATCTTCTCTACCTCCTCCGTCAACCCGATCTGGTACGGATCCCACACTGATGAGCAATACTCAAGTATAGGTCGAACGAGGGTTTTGTAAGCCACCTCCTTTGTTGATGGACTACATTTTCTAAGCACTCTCCCAATGAATCTCAACCTGGTACCCGCCTTACCAACAATTAATTTTATATGATCATTCCACTTCAAATCGTTCCGCACGCATACTCCCAGATATTTTACAGAAGTAACTGCTACCAGTGTTTGTTCCGCTATCATATAATCATACAATAAAGGATCCTTCTTTCTATGTATTCGCAATACATTACATTTGTCTATGTTAAGGGACAGTTGCCACTCCCTGCACCAAGTGCCTATCCGCTGCAGATCTTCCTGCATTTCGCTACAATTTTCTAATGCTGCAACTTCTCTGTATACTACAGCATCATCCGCGAAAAGCCGCATGGAACTTCCGACACTATCTACTAGGTCATTTATATATATTGTGAAAAGCAATGGTCCCATAACACTCCCCTGTGGCACGCCAGAGGTTACTTTAACGTCTGTAGACGTCTCTCCATCGATAACAACATGCTGTGTTCTGTTTGCTAAAAACTCTTCAATCCAGCCACACAGCTGGTCTGATATTCCGTAGGCTCTTACTTTGTTTATCAGGCGACAGTGCGGAACTGTATCGAACGCCTTCCGGAAGTCAAGAAAAATAGCATCTACCTGGGAGCCTGTATCTAATATTTTCTGGGTCTCATGAACAAATAAAGCGAGTTGGGTCTCACACGATCGCTGTTTCCGGAATCCATGTTGATTCCTACATAGTAGATTCTGGGTTTCCAAAAACGACATGATACTCGAGCAAAAAACATGTTCTAAAATTCTACAACAGATCGACGTCAGAGATATAGGTCTATACGAGATGGCAGAGCTAGAGATACAACACGTCTGCATTAAATTTTGCGTTTACCCTTACAGAGACACACCAAATAATGCAGAAAGCCTGCGACGGTCAGTGCTTAAGCCGCACTCGGTGTTACGAATGGCTCACACGGTTTAAACATGGCCGGACGGAAGTTAAATATGACCCTCGATCGGGATGTCCTTCGATATCTACTGACTACGCTCACGTTAGGAGCATTAACGAAATTGTGTGTGGAAATCGAAGACTGACTCTCGAGCGATTTGAGAAGAATGTAACATTTCAGTTGGATCATGTCACGAAATCTTGACACAGCATCCTGGAATGCATCGTTTTAGCGTCAAGTTCGTTCTACGGCTCATGAGTCAAGAGCACACTAAATTACTGTGCTTCCTCATCCTCCGTACTCTCCAGACCTGTTCCCTGCGGACGTTTTTTTATCTCCAAAGTTGGGTGGTGGGGTTTCGAGTACCGCTAAATAGGTCAGGTGTCCACTACACACAGGAGGCGGGTTACACGGGTAGCGGGGGCTATGTGGCGTGTACTGGGCAGTTTTTTAGGTTACACAGTCTCGGGAAAGATCAAAAAGGGCTCCAGTTTCAAAGGGTACAGGGCACAGAAACGACAAGAATCGACCAAGCAACGGTTGGTATTGTAGTTGTAAACTGTAGCTGTGTTGGAAAAGTACGAGTGCTTCAAGCGCTGATAGAAAGCACTGAAGCTGAAATCATTATAGGAACAGAAAGCTGGCTAAAGCCGGAGATAAATTCTGCCGAAATTTTTACAGAGCCGCAAACTGTGTTCAGAAAGGATAGATTAAATAAAGTAGGTGGTGGTGTGTTTGTGTCTGTTGGTAGTAGTTTATCTTGTAGTGAAGTTGAAATAGATAGTTCCTGCGATTAGCCGAACGGTCTAAGGCACTGCAGCCATGGACTGTGCGGCTGATCCCGGCGGAGGTTCGAGTCCTCCCTCGGGCATGGGTGTGTGTGTTTGTGCTTAGGTTAAGTAGTGTGTAAGCTTAGGGACTGATGACCTTAGCGGTTAAGTCCCATAAGATTTCACACACATTTTTGAATTGTTCCTGCGAATTACTATGGGTAGAGGTTATACTCACAGGCGTACCAAAATAATAATTGGCTCCTTCTACCGATCCCCCGACTCAGATGATGTAATAGCTGAAAGGTTCAAAGAAAACTTGAATCTCATTACGAACAAGTACCCCACTCATACAGATATAATTGGTGGAGACTTCAATCCAGCCTCGATTTGTTGGTGAAAATACATGTTCAAAGCCAGTGGTAGACAGAAAACATCTTCCGAAATTGTACTAAATGCTTTCTCTGAGAATTACTTTGAACAATTAGTTCATGACCCACACGAATTGTAAATGATTGCGAAAACACACTTGACCTCTTAGCCACAAATAATCTTGATCTAATAGAGTGCGTCATGACGGATACAGGGATTAGTGAACACAAGTCAGAGTAGCGAGGCTCAAAACCGTATCAACCAAAACCACTAAAAATAAACACAAAATATATCTATTTAAAACAGCAGATAAAAATTCGCTTTATGCCTTCTTAAGAGAGAGTCTCCATTCCTTCCAAGCTAATTATGTAAGTGTAGACCAGATATGGCTCAAATTCAAAGATACAGTATCGACAGCAATAGATAGATTCATACCGCATAAATTAATAAGAGACGGGACTGATCCACCATGGTACACAAAACACGACAGAACACTGTTGCAGAAGCAGCGAAAAAAGCATCCCAAATTCAGAAGAAAGCAAAATCCCCAAGACTGGATAAGTTTCACGGAAGCTCGAAATTTAGTGCGGACGTCAATGCGAGAGGCTTTTGACAGTTTCCACAATGAAACATTGCCTCAAAATATAGTAGAAAACCCAAAGAGATTCTGGTCGTATGTAAAGTACACAACAGTCAATACCATCACAGCGCGATAGCGATGGAAATGTTACCGATGATGGTGCCACTAAAGCTGAGTTACTAAATACAGTTTTCCGTAATTCCTTCTCGAAAGAAGATGAAGTATATATTCCAGAATTCGAGACCAGAACAGCTGTTAGCATGAGTGACATAAAAGTAGATATCTTAGTTGTGGCGAAACAACTCAAATCACTTAAGAAAGGCAAGTCTTCCGGTCCAGATGGTATACCAATGAGGTTCCTCTCAGAGTATGCAGACACAATAGCTATTGTTTATTGCTAGCGCGTAATTGTAGAGAGAATCTCCTTTGTAGTTGCAGTCTTTCATTGTTGTACAGTAAAACAGTTGTGGCATGCATGTAGATTTGCACCAAGTGTTTCGCAGCTGCGCTTGCAATTAACTACATATTATTTTCAGTGCTATGTTAATGTGTTCTCTTATTTTTGCTCTTCAAATTGTGCTTTTCTGTGTTATCGTGTGAAATATTGTGACAATAATGGCGTGTGAAAAACGTAACACTAGGTTTCAAAGTAAACTGAGAAATAATAGTGACGATGAGCGTAGCTTATCAGCACCACTGTGTAGTGAATTAACAGACATTCGAAGTAGTACTTTGGTAATTGTGCATAGGGAAATGGAGCGGGCGGCAAATAATGGTGTAGACAGTGAAACAGGTAGTGAACAAGGAAGCATTATCGATCGATCGGTCGGCAACAGCTCGCCTCAGGAATCCGAAATGACAAAACACAATATTGCAAATACTGTAGACTTAGGTTTTGGGTCCTCACCGTTTTCTCAAATGAGTCAAGACACATTTTCTGCTTGTCAAAATGTGAATGTTGCCGGTGAAAATGCACTGCCAAAAGCATAGAGAAACAGATTCCAGACACTAATACATTATTATTGCAATTAATGCAACAAATGGAAAAAAATCAGAGACAAATGGGACAAAGGCTTCAAAAGTTAGACACAATGGAACGACACCAGAGACAAACACAGCAACAGTTAGACACAATGGAACAACACCAGAGACAAACACAGCAACAGTTAGACACAATGGAACAAAATCTTCACAAGTTAGACATAGTGGAACAAAATTTTAAAAAGTTAGACACAGTGGAACCAAATCTTAAAAAGTTAGACACAATGGAACAAAATCTTCATAAGTTAGACACCACGCTTGAACAAACACGTGAAGATTTAACTACTGAGTTACATAACATCGAATCGAAATGTCAAAAAGTCTGTAATGACGTAAAAACACAAATTTGTGAGCATTTCCAACCTATTTTTTTTTGCGTCATGAAAATGCATTACAGAATCACGAAGCAGCCATAAAAGAACTGCAAACTATTGTTCATGAAAATCACGACACCTTGCAAGCTAAAATTGACTCACTTGCATCTACCGATTCGGTTACGCAACTTGCAAAAACTCAAGAAAACTTAAAGGACACAGTAGATACGATTTCAACACAAATGGACACTCTGAAACTTGGTTCAGAAAAACACACTGAGGAAATAAGTACACTATCGGAGAAAGTAGCCGAACTTTCGCATCAGTTCACTAACTTATCTGCAAAGGTAGATGATGATCTGAATGACACAAGACCTGTAGCCATCACTGACACAGAAGAGTATGAACAAATTAAGAAAATGAAACAAAATCAGAATCAAATTAATACGCAATACAAAAGAGAAATCCGGGAAGTACAAGATCAGTTGGCACAAGTAATACAAAAATTTCATATTTCAGAGGGTACTCGCGCTCCATCACGGGAAGAGGAACTTAGAAATACGGAAAAGACACAAAATAATAACACAGGGCATTTCGGAAATTATGAAAGAAATTGGCAAGGTGCACCGAATTTTGAGATGGAACCGCCGACACGACGTAACAATGACCGATATGCTACTCGCCGACACGGTGATTTTGATTATAAGCTGTTCATTACTACACGTAAATTCAAAACATTTAAGAATTCTGGCAACGACATTCATCTACAAGTATGGCTCCATCAATTATCTCATTGTTTTCCTTCCAACTGGTCGTTAGAACACAGATTAGAATTTATGTGTGGCTATTTAGAGAATGAACCAGCTGTAAGAATGCGATCGGTCATTCACGATTGTCACAGTGAAGGAGAATTTTACCATGCCTTCCTCTCAGCATATTGGTCTCAAGCTACACAAGACCGAGTAAAACATAGCATCATGATTATGAAACACTTTGAACAATCTGAATTTTCCAGTCTTGTCAAATATTTTGAAGACATGTTGCATAAGAATCAGTATCTTTCAAACCCATACAGCCCCTCAGAACTCATCCGCATTTGCTTAATCAAATTGCCTGAATACTTACGACATATTATTTTAGCAGGACGTTGCAAAGACGACATTGAATCTTTTCAGAGACTGTTACAAGAACTGGAAATTGACACTGACAATCGCGGAACGCGAAAACAGAGGCACAACAATTACAGATCACATCCGTCACAATTCCGCGATGACAGAAATAATACACGACACGGCTATTCTTTCAACGTAAATCGTGACCAAAACAGACACCACCCGTATGACAAACGTTGGCAGAGTAGTAATAATTACAGGGAAAGATCACCTCTCCGCGGTAATGACTATCACAGAGACATTCAGAGAAACAGACAATATGGGAACCAAAATAATTATTATCAAGGGAGACAGAATAACTTCAGACGCAACGGTCCACCACGCAGTTACGATTCCGGGAGAAATTCTCCACCACATGACCGACAAACAAGAAATTATGTAAACTACCGACAAAACGACAGACCTGAATTTCATCAGAACTGGCGAGCTTCAAACAGGACAGGGCCTTCTCGTCAAGGTGAATTTGTAGAAGTTAGGTCTCCTAATCCCAATAACGATGCGCGCCAACAAAGAAACAGACAATGACTCGCACCGGCAGAGAGCCACGTGCGCCGGCTGGGCTTGAGAAAAATAACATAAGCTAACCTTGAGAAAAATTCCGGTGTTCCTTACCGATGTATACAACATGATAAT
Organism: Schistocerca nitens; assembly: GCF_023898315.1. Taxonomy (NCBI): domain Eukaryota; kingdom Metazoa; phylum Arthropoda; class Insecta; order Orthoptera; family Acrididae; genus Schistocerca; species Schistocerca nitens. The sequence goes on from NC_064620.1 coordinate 91,031,722, forward strand.
TGCTTTGAAGTTAACGCTGAGCACTAGGAAGAGTAAAGGCTTGCACCACATTTCGCATATAAAACCATTTATTGAAAGACAATCTGCTTTTTAACTTAGTCTTTGCCATAAAATTTTTCTCTTTAGATTACTAGTATGCTTTGTTAGAGTAAGAAACTGTTAACATGCAACAATGTTTGAAGTTAAATATCCAGTCTAGAACCTAGGGAACATTTTTAAACAGAAATTACGAATGCATTGTTATTGTGAACAGACGACACAGTGTTATTGTGTGTACATTCTTGCTTGTTAGTTGCCCGATTACGTAACGACTATAAGGCTTACATACTTAGAACATATACTGCTAATGAGATTTTAATGCAACATTTTGGTTTACTTGAAAAGACATTCCTTATTTGAAGTAGTTTGTGTGAGATTAAAGATGACTTAGTATTTGGTTTCTGTGACAGCTACACGATTTTATCACGACGCTACTAATGAGTGACAATTTACAATGTTGCTTTTGCGGTGTATCTGTTTTATATCTGCACAGTTTTTCTGCATTATTCTGGAAAGTAAAACATGTTTTAGTAGTAATTTTTGTGGAATAGCTACAATCAGATTGCCTTTTCCATAGCACAACAATACGTTACAGCACAGCACTTTCTTCATCACGGCAATAAGCGTAATAACTAAGATATCTATACGCAAAGCATTTCACTTTTTTTTTATCATGAGGTAAGTACATTGGATTCTGCAGAACGTAGCTTTTGGAGGACGATAACTACGACACTTCCACAGACATTATCTTACAGCAAGATGCACATTTAGCGCTACAGGACACGTATTTGAGTGATTAATTTTGTACTTAAATCATCTATTTTTAAAGATATTTGAAGAACAATGATACAAAGGTTTTCCGTGATACGTTTCATTCTATTGCTGTAATCTGTAACACCTGAGGGTATAATTACATTAATCCTCAGGGGGGTACACGCCTACTTTGTGTACCATGTGTTTGGCAAGCACAAGGGGCCCTAGCTAATATGTTATTTGCTTATACAACTTTACACATCGGTACCATATTTCTCTGACAGAGAATTACACAGCTATCTGATTACTTAACTGAGAGAGACAAAAAATTTTTTTTTTACTTCGTCAGTGACAGATGTTTACGTAATTACACAGTTGGATAACTTCACACTTACGAAATTGTATTTTGTCTGTACTTTGTGAACTCTTCATATTTTTTCAGGACCATTGTGATACTATGAGAGCTTTGAATGATGTATTTGGTATGGGATCATGATTTTAAAGTACGTTTGAGGTAGATGACACTATTGAAACGAGCAGAGAATTTTTTTAGGTTTTGAAATAACTGGAGGAAGCTACGACGATTTTGAGAGTTGACTGAGATGTTATGATGTATTATTACGATGACTATGTGTATTATGCTGCTGAGGTATGTTTATGATCAATAAGCTGATGCTATATGAGGAATTTGTTTATGCTACATATTTATTATGATGAAATATTGAAGAAGTGTCGACGAATATGTATAAGTGTAATAGGGTAAGGAATAATGAGTAGTGGTTAGGGACTCGGACTTGTGAAAAAGGATGTTGGAAACCAAGAATCGTACTTTAAGAGTTATGAAATGTGTGTAAATGCGTGAATGTACCACAATGCCTACGAAAATTTTTTGGACACTGTTATATTTACAGGATTTTGTTTCTACAGATTTGTAACGCAAATTCTAGTCCTGTGACATTTTTTATATGAAACTATCACTGTATTGCAAACTGGTGTCGTAAATATTTCGGTAAGAAAGGTAAGTGACCGTGACGTAATGCGTTGTGAGCGGCCAGGTGTGCCAGCCGCCTTGAGAAAAAGCCATTAGGTGGAGAAGAAAGAGGCCATTATCCTCGCTATTGGCCTGCATCTCGTGGTCGTGCGGTAACGTTCTCGCTTCCCACGCCCGGGTTCCCGGGTTCGATTCCCGGTGGGGTCAGGGATTTTCTCTGCCTCGTGATGGCTGGGTGTTGTGTGATGTCCTTAGGTTAGTTAGGTTTAAGTAGTTCTAAGTTCTAGGGGACTGATGACCACAGCAGTTGAGTCCCATAGTGCTCAGAGCCATTTGAACCATCCTCGCTATTGACATTTCTTTGTAGAAAGCATTGCAAATATGACACGCTCATTACTTGGAAAGATACTTACATCTGCACACCTGATTATGACAAACGTCTTTCTACAAGAAATGAGAGAATTTCTACTAACTTATGAAGTGCCACATGACTATTGAATGATATTTTTATGCTTTGTACATAGTTGCTTATTTTATTTGGTATCTGTTTTCCAGCTGTGTTGCAGCATTGGTTTTATAAAATAAAATTAAATGCATTTGCTAATGTGAAAAATTTCTGTCAACAGATCTATTAAATTTTTATGATCCACATTCTTCGAAAAACGAGCACTTGGAAAGGAAAGAACAATAAGAAGGGATTAATAACAGTAAATGCCCACATAATTTTCTTTTCAACTACTTGGTAATTTTTTTTTTTTTGGTAGAGTAAGTTATCGTGATGTATCACTCTAGTGTTAAGATGTGACATAGGTATTAAAAATGGCCATTTTTACTGTAATATTTTTTCTGCTTGAGCTTTGTCATGTTTCGATATAAGTTATTGCATTTGCTGCTGCTGTTTGCCAGGCATAGTACTACTAAATTTCACTTTACATTACTCTGTTAAGCCAGTTTTACTACTGATTTATTTTTCTTGTTTGCTGCTCATTGCGTAATATTAGTTGTAATATTGCTGCTTGCTTGGCCAGTTTGAATATTTTGTCATTGCTGTTTGTGTTAATTGTTTTGTACTGCTGCATTGCCTCGTCCCTTAGTTTAGCATCTGAGCTCAGTAGATTTAAGTTAGCTTAAGAGGGGGTAGATTATATAAGAAACTAACTATGATGAATCGGAAGAAATGAATTGAGAAGCTATAAGAAAATGGTTTGGCCAAAAAAAGTATTTTGAAAGAGGATATGAACCAAAAAAGTAGGGTTTAGGGACAACAGGTTTAGGTAGGATTTTCTTGGAAATAAATGGTGAGGTAAGATAATGGAAAATAAATAATGAGGTAAGAAATGTGTGAACATATAAATACAGAAAGCATGCTTGGATAGAATTTTTTTGGTGGAAACAAATGTTGAAATAAGAGGAAAGATATATGGAATGAAGTTTTGGGGTGGACTGCAGTACCAAATGTCACACTGAAAACAAACCCTGTACTGTATTTTTGTGTTATTACACTATGTGAATTTGTGTTTTTCCTGTCTTAATGTGTTTAGCTAATAACAGTAATGTTGTAGAATTTTTCTGATAATATGTCATTTTCTTTGTAAAGGTGTTTAGACATTATTTATTCTGTTTTGTTTTAATGCTCATGTGTGAAGTTGAAGTTTCAAAAGTTATTCTGATCTTTTATGTATGAACTTATGTCATAATTCCTGTAACACTGATGTATATGTTATTTCGATTCTTTTGTAAAGCCCGTACTACAAATGTTATCTGTATTGTTATGTTCTTTAATGATGTATTTTGTACCTTTCTAATTGTATTCTTATGTTATAAAATTGTAATTGACACCAGTTCATCAAATTAAGTAACTTGTAAGTTCAATTTCACTGCACACGTTTCTGTTGGTCATAGTATATGGACAATATGTGAGAAGTAGGGACTGTTAGTGTTTGCACGTGTGTTAAAAATTCAGCAAGGGACTGGATAACAGCATTGCTGGTTCTAAGGACAATTCCAAAAACTTTGTGAGTGCACAAATGGTGGTTATGGACTTGCTATATTATCCGCAAGACTTTTCAATCACCTGCACAGTCACAACAGATGGCTGCTGGCCATCTCTACAAGGACTACAATGGGTCTGCATCTTTGATGACCCACCAATACCATTATTTCAACAAGGACTGCAGCGGGTCTGCACCTCTGGTGGCCCACCAATACCATACTCTCTACCAGGACTACAGTGGGTCTGCACCTCTGGTGGCCTACCAATACCGTAATCTCTACAAAGACTACATTAGGTCTACTCTGTGATGACCTACCTACCAATTTTCTTCAAAACTTCGACTGACTCTGCTGTGGGTTTGCTCTGTTGTGGCCCATTACCTATCTGCATGTCAAGAGTCAGCACTGTCTTTTCGTTGGAAGGACAACACTACTTCTTCAAGACTGCATGGAAATCCACTACTTCCGTGTGCATTTTCTTCTACTACTCAGACTTTGAGAAAAACGCTGCTATTTTACTGCGATGAACGATCAGGACTGTCTTTATGGACTGTGAGAAAATTTTAGCTTTTGACCAACATTGTATCAATAAGTGTGTGCATTTGATTTCTTTGTTATTGTAGTTAGGAAAAATTTTTTCAAATCTGTATTGGCCAGTGCCCAAAACAATTTGCAAAACTCTTTGTGGGGAGCATGGGGGCTATGTAAGTAGGCTGGTTAAGTTTTTATATTGGTAACGCGACGTAGCGCTCTGTATGTGCTGTGTGCAGTTTGTGGCTATTTTGCATTGTTGTCTGCCATTGCAGTGTTGGGCAGATGGATGTGAACAGCGCGTAGCGTTGCGCAGTTGGAGGTGAGCCGCCAGCAGTGGTGGATGTGGGGAGAGAGATGGCGGAGTTTTGAAATTTGTAATACTGGATATCATGAACTGCTATGTATATTATGATTTTTCAACACTATTAAGGTAAATACATTGTTTGTTCTCTACTAAAATCTTTCATTTCCTAACTGTGCCTATCAGTAGTTAGTGCCTTCCGTAGTTTGAATCTTTTATTTAGCTGGCGGTAGTGGCGCTCGCTGTTTTGCAGTAGTTCGAGTAACGAAGATTTTTGGTGAGGTAAGTGATTTGTGAAAGGTATAGGTTAATGTTAGTCAGGGCCATTCTTTTGTAGGGATTTTTGAAAGTCAGATTGCGTTGCGCTAAAAATATTGTGTGTCAGGTTAAGCACAGTCCTGTATAACTGTTCAAAGGGGACGTTTCAAAATATAAAAGCAAAAGTTACGACACATAACTCTATGACGATCCTTTTAATTGCGTGTTGGCTCACCTTTCGAAAGCACTACAGGAACGATTCGACAGTTCTTTCGAAGCTTTCCGGAGATATGTGGTACCATATGCAAACGCAAAGGTCACGTAATTCTGGTAAATTATGAGACGATGGTTTGTGGGCTCAGAGCTGGCGCCCGATACCGTGACATACGCCTTCCATCGAGTTCTCGACAGGCCAAATGGCGCCCAAGACATCAACTCAAGAACATTACCATGCTCTTCCAGCCTCTGTAACAGGATTCTGGCATTGTAACAAGAATAGTTATCAAGCTGGAAGATACCTTCGGCGTTTGGGAAGTCATCAAGTGTATAGGGATGCAGCTGGTCTGCAGTAATGTTCACGTAGTAAACACCTGTCATGGTACCTTCCATTTCTACCTCGGGTCAAATTGCAACTCAGGTGAGTATGCCCCACTACATAATACAGCCATCATCGGCATGCATTGTAAGCTCGGTTCATGTTTCGAACAGATAGCCTCCTGGAAGACACCGTATCGGTATCGACATGTTGCAACAAGAAATTTGGTTTATACACTCCCGGAAATGGAAAAAAGAACACATTGACACCGGTGTGTCAGACCCACCATACTTGCTCCGGACACTGCGAGAGGGCTGTACAAGCAATGATCACACGCACGGCACAGCGGACACACCAGGAACCGCGGTGTTGGCCGTCGAATGGCGCTAGCTGCGCAGCATTTGTGCTCCGCCGCCGTCAGTGTCAGCCAGTTTGCCGTGGCATACGGAGCTCCATCGCAGTCTTTAACACTGGTAGCATGCCGCGACAGCGTGGACGTGAACCGTATGTGCAGTTGACGGACTTTGAGCGAGGGCGTATAGTGGGCATGCGGGAGGCCGGGTGGACGTACCGCCGAATTGCTCAACACGTGGGGCGTGAGGTCTCCACAGTACATCGATGTTGTCGCCAGTGGTCGGCGGAAGGTGCACGTGCCCGTCGACCTGGGACCGGACCGCAGCGACGCACGGATGCACGCCAAGACCGTAGGAACCTACGCAGTGCCGTAGGGGACCGCACCGCCACTTCCCAGCAAATTAGGGACACTGTTGCTCCTGGGGTATCGGCGAGGACCATTCGCAACCGTCTCCATGAAGCTGGGCTACGGTCCAGCACACCGTTAGGCCGTCTTCCGCTCACGCCCCAACATCGTGCAGCCCGCCTCCAGTGGTGTCGCGACAGGCGTGAATGGAGGGACGAATGGAGACGTGTCGTCTTCAGCGATGAGAGTCGCTTCAGCCTTGGTGCCAATGATGGTCGTATGCGTGTTTGGCGCCGTGCAGGTGAGCGCCACAATCAGGACTGCATACGACCGAGGCACACAGGGCCAACACCCGGCATCATGGTGTGGGGAGCGATCTCCTACACTGGCCGTACACCACTGGTGATCGTCGAGGGGACACTGAATAGTGCACGGTACATCCAAACCGTCATCGAACCCATCGTTCTACCATTCCTAGACCGGCAAGGGAACTTGCTGTTCCAACAGGACAATGCACGTCCGCATGTATCCCGTGCCACCCAACGTGCTCTAGAAGGTGTAAGTCAACTACCCTGGCCAGCAAGATCTCCGGATCTGTCCCCCATTGAGCATGTTTGGGACTGGATGAAGCGTCGTCTCACGCGGTCTGCACGTCCAGCACGAACGCTGGTCCAACTGAGGCGCCAGGTGGAAATGGCATGGCAAGCCGTTCCACAGGACTACATCCAGCATCTCTACGATCGTCTCCATTGGAGAATAGCAGCCTGCATTGCTGCGAAAGGTGGATATACACTGTACTAGTGCCGACATTGTGCATGCTCTGTTGCCTGTGTCTATGTGCCTGTGGTTCTGTCAGTGTGATCATGGGATGTATCTGACCCCAGGAATGTGTCAATAAAGTTTCCCCTTCCTGGGACAATGAATTCACGGTGTTCTTATTTCAATTTCCAGGAGTGTATTTACCATTGTCAGAAATTATTACATGCTTCACGTAAAGCTTTTATTTTGGATCCAGGATATACCATTAAAATTTCTCTGGCAGTCTGTCTATATGCTGTTTTCTACTGTAAGTTAAACAACTTCCGTGTCCACAAATTTCCTTACTGGGAACGTTAACCGAAAGAGGGTCTTTCCTACCTTTTATTATAATACTTATTTAGAGTGTAATTCCTGAACCTCTCTGATTATTAGGAAGAGTGATGGCTTTACAACCGCCGAAAAAAGACACGACGCAACCATTATTGGGAAGGTGATCCTGAGTGACATTTTGCCATTGGTGCGGTGTGGTACTAACAGATTATACGCGTAGGCGGCAAACCGTCACAGGAGAGCTCTTTTACTAATTTTTTTTACTAAACATTTCCCGCTACAATACAATGTTACGTGTTTGATAGCTAACATAGAATTTTAGCCGTAGAATTGGCAGTCAACACGGATTATTCAACTCATCAGGTTACATCACGTCCTTACTCTCCAAATACGAAATTATGATGTGTCAAAATTTAACAATTAACTTAAATATCACATTTCATGGAAATATAGATATTTCAGTCTTTAAGATATTTACGAAAGAAATGCACATATGCGTAATTTGCGTTCTGAAATACTCTGATAACCGAGTCAATGACTGCATAATTTGGAGTACAAACCTATTTGGCTTGCAGCACAAATCCAGAATTTCAGAACACGTGGCTCTGAGCACTATGGAGCTTAACTGCTGAGGTCTTCAGTCCCCTAAAACTTAGAACTACTTAAACCTAACTAACTTAAGACGTCACACACATCCATGCCCGAGGCAGGACTGGAACCTGCGACCGTAGCGGTCGCGCGGTTCCAGACTGTAGCGCCTAGAACCGAGGCAGGCAAGTTATAGTAGCCATCGGTGATTGTCACGTAAATGAGAATCTAATTGAATTACAAAAGTTGTAAAAATCTGTAGTGAATTTTATTGATGAGACATCGTCCTCATTTTTCAGCTGCTTGCTTCATGAATGTGTCCTCCTCTACTACTGAATTATCTTCTGAGCATCTTACGAGACGACGTGGAGACGAGGCATTGTGGGAAGTTACCCAAGGATGTTTTCGCCCCCGACAACACTCCAGTTCATTCTGCACTGGACTCAGTCTCAACATGAGGCATCCTTAAGCTAGGAAATTTTGCGCCACACCCGTATTCTCCCGACAGGGCTCGCAGTGACTTCATCCTCTGATGAAGAAACCATTATGTGGCAGACTTTAGAGATCAACAACGCATCATTTCTCGCACCGGGACCTTCCCTGAACGGCCAACAGGTGGACGTCTACACTGGTGTCCAAAATTAAAGCAACAAACGGAAATTTTGGGAGGTTGCGTTTACGTAGCCACAAAACAGTGTAAACAGGTAATGGTAAGGTAGAAACAATGTAGAGAACACAGAACATAAACTGCTGCAACTTGCATAAGGTACACAAAAATGTTTTTCGTTTTTTTTTGCAACTTAACGGTTTTGTACACACATTCCAATAACTGATTAATGTGCTCAGCAATACAGGCCTGACAGCGACGGTGCTGTCATCAATCTCATGTTGAGGCAATAACGTCCATACTCCCTGCAGAGCTGCTCGCAAGTCTTGGAGAGTGGTTGGTTGGTTGATGCTAACGTGATGCAACCTGGCTTCCTAGTGCAACCCGGACATCTATGAGATTGAAATCGGGAGAGAGAGCAGGCAACGACATGCATGCAGTATCTTCCGTTTCCAAGAAAACGTCAACCACCAGTGATCTATGAGGTCGAGCATTATCGTCCATCAACACGCAGAATGTGCCCATACCATCTCGCAACAACCGCACATGTGGTCCCAATATCTTATCGCGATACCTGACAGCAATTAAACCTTCCCTATTCACCCATACAGTTTCATGAAGAGGTGTTCGAGTTGTCAGCATAATCCCTGCCCACACCGTTAAGGATCCTCCTTGATATCGGACTCTTTTCACAATTATTGGTTTCCGAAATCGTGTTCCACGTTCTCTCCAGATGCAAATACGTCGAGAGTCACTCTCCAGACCAAATCGGAACTCATCCGAGATTTGAACATTGGCCCACTGTTCAACGGTCCAGATGGCAGGTTGACGACTCCATTCTAGACGTTCCCTTCTGTGAAGACGCACCTGAGGTACACATACGTAAGGTCTCCTACAATAAGGCTACTCTGCCGAAGCCTTCTGTACATCGTTTGTCCAGTGGATGGTGCGAGTTCAGATTCTAGTTGATGTGCAGTAGTAGAGTGGTACCGTCGTGCCCTTACGGCCAAATAACTTCTTCATATCGCACGTGACGGCCATGCACTGGTCTTCGGGGTACTGTTTTGGTCTCTATAAATTGTCGCCACATCCGAGAAACGACTTTCCTGTTTCTATTCTCTTTTTAGCCCTCCACCGCAGAAAGTCTGGTAGGTGTCTTTGCCGTACTGCGTCGTCTGTGGCTGTATGCGCAGCGATTGTGGATGTGGGACTACCCAGTAAATGCTGCCCTGTTTGATAGGTGCCCCGAGGTCATCGTTGACGTGGTTGTGCCGGCCACGGTGGTCGAGCGGTTCTAGGCGCTTCAGTCCGGAACCGCGCGACTGCTACGGTCGCACGTTCGAATCCTGCCTCGGGCATGGATGTGTGTGATGTCCTTAGGTTAGTTAGGTTTAAGTAGTTCTAAGTTCTAGGGGACTGATGACCTCAGATGTTAAGTCCCGTAGTGCTCAGAGCCATTTGAACCATTTTTTTGACGTGGTTGTCGGTTAACCGGTACGCCATCTTCCGTGCAGAATACGATTGTACGAACATGTGTTGATGTTTTGTTCGATTAGACCGCGAATTAGACACAAGACGGGGAAATTGCGGTTTGATACTGTAATTTTGGACACCAGTACACAAACAAGATGGCGGCAATGTCGTCCATCGTTGGGGTTAATGTGCCGCACTGAAGGACGAATACGTATAACCGTCACCCAGTTTGATGGTAGTATGAACCTGCTTCGAAGCGATGGTTAGAGCTTTAATATTACCCCTCATATGTAGCCACTACAATACTTGCTGTTTGGGCGTAGTAAACGTACCGTCCCCCTTCGGCGCGGTAGCTTAGCTGACTCTCCCCACGGACGCCACTGCTCTCCTGCCGCACAAGAAGCGGCCGCACAGACACGCTGAGTAGCAGCCGCTGCGTGGGTGGAAAGCAGCCGCGCCCCGCCGCGCCGCTAACAGCCTCTTTAAGAATGGACGACCCGACCCCACACCCCCCGCGTCCGCCTCGCCACCCCTCGCTGTTCCGCCAACCTGCTTCTCACCCCGAGCAACGCACAGCTGCCAGCTACACCACCGACGGCTTTCCACCTCTCTTTATATAGCAACATTGATAACTACACAGGAGAGCTAATGAAATAGTTTTAACCAGTAAAGCCCTAGTCTTTAAAAAATATAACTTTGTAATGGTACTTGAATTACGTAACCATTATGGTACCTCACCTGAACCTCTCGGTACCAGTAATATTCTACTGTATTTCTGTTAACTACTTAACATATTTCTGAGACAACATTCAGATTTGATTTCACTTTTCATACATCGATATGTTTATATTGCAATGATATTATTCTTATGTGTATTCTTTCTTTTGTCACTATGATCTTTGACGTACTTGTAACTCTGATTTTTGGGCGCGTAAGAGAGTGTTAGTTAGTTGTTAACTTGTTAGAGAGTCGGACCTTGAGAAAGTCAAGTCGTGGACATCATGTTGGAAAGACGCGTATTGTAGTCCGCTTATAAAATTTGAACTTTAACAGTGACTGTGAGAAAGATGATTTCAAGTATGTTTTGTATTGTGAAGTGATGTTAGTGTGTCACGTGATATTGCAATAAAAGCAATTAAAAGGAAGTGTAACTTAAATTCGGAGTGCTGATTATTCTTTACATCACCATTGTCCTGCTAAAGTGTAATCTTCAAGAATGGTTTGAGAAGCGCATCTACAAAACTATTGAATATAGCAGAATAAAACCTAGGCCTCTTTGCATCCGAGCTTGAAATCATAATCACCTAGATTTTCAACGATTGAGCCGTGATAATACGAGACCAGCGTGGGAAACACAAAAAGATGAGTGCCTAGTTTTTTGATTATTACATGAAATGACTGTATTAACTGTGCTCTAATGACACCTGCCACATAGTATGACTGTTGTTTCCCAAAAATGCAGTATTTAGCAGCGTGAGCAACACCACAATCATTAAATTTTGACCTTTGTTGTGGTAGGGTTGTTAGAACTTCCATGTTAAAAACAGCTTCAAACATCTGATTACAAATGAGTTAATCTGTAAATATTTTCCATTAATCATACGTGCCTCAGCGAGAAAACTTTAGGAAAGGTTCGAAGTAATGCTTAAAGATCGTTGGATATCGCGAAGTGCTCTTATTATGAATCACTGGACGAATATACAGGGTGAAAAGAATTTAAACCGACAAACTCTGGGAGGTTGTAGGGGACATCAAAACAAATATTTTTCCCTAATGTCATTTTTTCCTATGAGGAGTATTTAAACCGGTAGAGGAAGATTTCTCTGGCGACAAATTAATTTAAACAACAAAAAAGTCCAGGGGGGACATATCTGTGGATCGAGCAGGCCATGGTACAGGACCACCTCTGCCAATCCACGTTTCTGGGAACCGTCGGTCCAGGAATCGACGCACACGACGACTGAAATGTGCCGGCGCCCCGTCATGTTGGAACCACATGCGTTGTCTTGTAGGGAGCGGGAAGTTTTCCAGCAATTCTGGCAATGCTCTGGTGAAAAAATTGTAATAGTGCCTGCCATTTAATGGCCTAGGTAGCAGATACGGCCCAGTTAAACAGTCCCCAACAACACCGACTCACACATTAACGAAGAAACGCACTTGATTAGCGCTAGTAACTGTGGCATGTGGATTATCCTCACTCCAAACATGCGAGATGTGCATGTTGAAGACTCCATCACGCCCGAACGTTGCTTCATCGGTAAATAACACAGAGGATGGAAATGTAGGATGCATTTCACAGTGTCCCAGGTACCACTGCGAAAACTGTGGTCTGGGTGGACAATCAACTGGTTCCAGGTTGTGGTCACGCTGTAAGTGAAATGGACCTAACAATTGCTCTCGAAGTACTGTTCTTACATTCGTCTGATTCGTCCTCATGTTACGTGCAATTGCACGAGTGCTGATTGAAGGATCCCGCTCCACATGCTGCAAGGCAGCTTCCTCAAATTGCAGCGTTCTTACCGTGCGACGGCGTCCCTGTCCAGGTAATCTGCTAAATAACCCGGTCTCACGCAGACGTTGGTACACAGCAGCAAAGGTCGTATGATGCGGGATACGGCGATTAGGATATTGTTGTTGATAAACCCGCTGTGCAGCTCGTCCGCTGTGCTGCACTACGTAGTACGCACCAAGCATGTCAGTGTACTCACTCCAGGTGCATTAGTAAACAGAGACAATGCACTACTACACTGGTGGACAGCAGTTGCCTACAACTGAGGAGCGTAATACGCCCTCTAACAACTGAAGATCGAAATACGACCTCTAACAACTGAAGAGCGTACTAATGCCTCCACCGGTTTAAATACTCCTCATAGGAAAAAATGACATTAGGGAAAAATATTTCTTTTGATGTCCCCTACAACCTCCCAGAGTTTGCCAGTTTAAATACTTTTCACCCTGTAGACGTAAACTGAGAAAATTGCGCTACAGTTTATGCAAAAGCTAGTGTCTCACACATCTCAGTGGTTGAGTCTTCATACGTGAGCTGTTCGGAAAGTAACGTCCTATCGGGAGCGGAATTTAAACAACAGTCAAAATCCGATGACCTTTGCACAGATGTGTTGGGCAGTTTCTCTAGTATGCCTCTCGATCACGTCACGTCGTTCTTTTCAGTTCTGAGTGCATACTGAACACGGAAAGATGCCTGGAAAGTAGTGCCTCTCATCACGCGTGCGAGCTTAGTGAGAGCTTTCGCCTGATGTCATGCAGCCTGCATGACATAGTTGTCAAGAGTTTCCTTCTTCACGAAAATTCTCGACAGCACACTGCAGGGGCAATGAAGATGCTACTGCAGAGTTTTCGCAGGGAAGTGTTTGATCGCCCGTGAGACAGACCGCAGTTGGCTCACCGAGAGATTTATTTTTGCTCTTTTCACGCAGACGACGAGCAGTAGATCAGAGTACAGAATTTACGGAAAACATAGGCGGTTGCCTTCTATGATGACGGTGTTGGAAAGTTTGTACAACAGTACGACCGATGTCTAAGTCGGAGCGGCGACTATGTGACTACATAGAGAAGTAGCTGGAATGCGTGGCTAACCATTGAAAAAAAAAGGGTTTTCACAGTGGTTTCCATTTTCGTGACTGATGGAACCTTACTTTCCCAGTAGCCCTCGTATATCCTGAACTACACTGAAGCACCAAAGAAACAGATACATATTCAAATACAGAAATATGTAAACAGGTAGAATATGGCGCTGCGGTCCGCAACGCTTATAAAAGACAACAAGTGTCTGGTGCAGTTGTTAGATTGGTTACTGCTGCTACAATAGCACATTATCAAGATTCAAGTGAGCTTGAACGTGGTGTTACAGTCGGCGCTCGAGCGATGGGAGACAGCTTCTCCGAGGCAGTGAGGAAGTGGAGATTTTCCCGTACGACCTTTTCACGAGTGTACCACGAGTATCAGGAATCCGGTAAAACATCGAATCTCTGACATCGTTGCGGCCGGTAAAATATCCTGCAAGAACGAGTCCAACGACGGCTGAAGAGAATCGTTCAGCGTGACAGAAGTGCAACCCATCCGCAAAGGGCCAGCAACAAGTGTCAGCGTGCGAGCCTTTCAACGAAACATCCTCGATATTGGCTTTCGGAACCGAAGCCCACTCATGTACGCTTGATGAGTGCATGACCCAAAGCTTTACACCTCGACTGAGCCCGTCAACACCGACATTGGACTATTGATGACTGGAAACGTGATTCCTGGTCGGCTGAATATCGTTTCAAATTGTATCGATCGGATGGACGTGTACGGCTACGGAGACAATCTCACGAATTCAAGGACACTGCATGTCAGCAGGGAACTGTTCAAACTGGTGGAGGCTCTGTAATGGTATGGGGCGTGTGCAGTTGGAGTGATATGGGACCCCTGATACGTCTAGATACGACACTGACAGGTGACACGTACGTAAGCATCCTGCCTGATCACCTGCATCCATTCATGTCCATTGTGCATTCCGACGGACGGGCAATTCCAGCAAGATAATGCGACACCCCATAAGTCCAGAATTGCTACATACTGCGTCCACAAACACTCTTCTGAGTTTGAACTCTTCCACTGACCACTAGACTCCTCAGACACGAACATTATTGAGCATATCTGGCATGCCTTGCAACGTCTTGTTCAGAAGAGATATCCACCCACTTGTACTATTATGGACAGCCCTCCAGGATTCATAGTGTAATTTCCTTCCAGCACTACTTCGGACATTAGTTGAGTCCATGCCACACCGAGATGCGGCACTTCTGAATGCTCGCGGGGGGTTAAAATATTTTAGGCAGGTGTACCAGTTTCTTTGGCTCTGCAGTGTATGTATTGTGCAATGATACAATTTTGCAGGTACTTTGTGCAAAGTGTGGTACGAGTAGAATTAGTAGCAGAGAAGTAAGAAATTAAAACCTCAATCCTGATTTGAAGTTTGACTGCATGAACAGTGAAAATGTAGTAAGCCAGGCCCGTCCACGACGTGCCGTACTTCACACGTGCAGCATGTGTGTGGCGCGTGATGGCCAAATCCCGGTCTGTCATTCGGCTTTGCTCGGTCCTTCTCGGAAATACCCGCACCAGTGCGATATTTCATTTAGCATTGCAGTGTGGCATTTTGCGGTCGGCGCAACCCTCGGAGTTATGCAGAAACGTGGTGTCATCGCTGTTTACCCTTCGCTATTTGTTCGCGCTGTGATGAACGTTCACAGGTCCAGTGGCTGTTAGCACAAAAAGAGGCAGTCTAGCAACCTATCATCGCAATCCTTTAGAATGAATGGGAATGACAGAAAAGAAAAACGCCGTTATAGTACCACGAAGAAAGAATTTATACTTTTAGATGACAATGAGAGAGCAAAGAATTGTAATGATGCCTGACTGGATTCATTGTTGTGTTCATCAAAAAGCACTTTGTCCTAAATTTGCGGGAATGGAGCACTTGAAGAAACTACTGGTACGAATAGTAACATTTCTGAAGTTTAACCCATTATTGTTTTCAGTTGCAACATTTTTCAGTGCAAATGAACGAAGGGTATGGAGGCTTCAATTTTACTACAAAGTGCGTTGGTTAAGTTAAGCGGGATGTTGGATCGGTTTTTCCATTTAAATCTCGCTGTTGTTGACCTTGTGAAGGAAAAAGGGGTGCAAAAAATGGTTCAAATGGCTCTGAGCACTATGGGACTTAACATCGGAGGTCATCAGTCCCCTAGAACTTAGAACTACTTAAACCTAACTAACCTAAGGACATCACACGCATCCATGCCCGAGGCAGGATTCGAACCTGTGACCGTAGTGGTCTCGCGGTTCCAGACTGATGCGCCTAAAACCACTCGGCCACACCGGCCGGCAAAAGGAGTGCAGTAACGAAAATTAGAATATCCGGAATGTGTTGCATACATCGCATTTTAAGTGGATTTCACTGCACACTCACTATAGTAAGACAGTGCATGGTACCTTCTTTCTGATTTGATGGAGATGCACTTAAAAATAAAATCGCGTTGTAGAAGGAACACATTCAGACAAAAACAGTCAGTTCCCCGAGCTCACTGGCGTTAAAGAGAGCGCGAAGTTTGAAGAATTCGTTGAGGTCTTGCAAGAATTACGATAGTTTTATAAGGATTTCGAGGACACTGTCGGTCTTAGATCTGTTTTCAGGCTGTTTTCGAGACCGGTTGCCCTTTCAGTCGAAAGCGAAATTGTGCATGTGCAAATGTAATTGATTGATCTGCGAGGCTATTCCAGTCTTAATTACAAATCTATTCACGTTAAAACGGTCCGGGACGTAAACACTGCATCTCAGGTAGATTTTCCAAGTCTTCAGAGTGAGGATGCAAAAGCTCTACATTATTTCCCTCGATATATTTGTGTGAAAGACCTTTTTCCGATTATGAAATTTACTAAGTCATGGCATATAAAATTTGTATTATGCCTTCCGTGGGCCAAAAATAATCAATCAGTACTGGGAACTTGTTTTATTTGGACATACGTCGTTGAGAAATATGAAATAACCAACTAAGTCTTATGCAGTACGACTGTACTGTCATTTAAATGCAGCGCGTTCGCTCCCTCCTCCCAATCAAACAGAGCGGCGTGGCTGTGGGGAGAATGTCAAACGAGGCTGAACACTTTGGCACTCGGGGATCGGGCATGACCCGCGAGCCGAAATGTTGGACACCCCTATAGTGAGCACTAAACTTTTTTTCCTTTCACAGTTCTCTGGGAGGAGGAAGGGTGTCATGGAGAACGAGTTTTGTTAAGTTTTCAAATTCTGCATAACTTTTTTGTAAATCGAGAAGTGCTCTCATTCTCATACACTCGATGGATGATGTCCGTATTTTGCGCGTTGTCAATTACACTGCCTCGAAATAAACATACACTTTCCAAAGTGACACTCGTCTTACTAAGTTAACTCTTAACATAAGTTTATACAGAACGACAATTATTCGACTATATGGAATAAAATCGTCATAACTTCTGAACGTTTTGCATTAGGACGTCCAAACTGTACGGTTGACCACGGGGTATGATGGGAATTAGTATGCGCATGTATGCTTTGGTTTAGCGACGCAGCCCATTTTCGTATGAATGGGTTCATCAGTAAGCAAAACTGGTGCATTTGGGGGACTGAGAAACCGCATTTCGCGATCGACACGTCTCTTCACCTTCAACGGGTGTCTGTGTGTTATGCAACGTCCAGTCACGGAATAATCAGGACGATGTTCCTTGATGACACAGTGACTACCAAACGGTACGTGAAGGTTTTAAAGATGATTTCATCCCCATTATCCAGATGTGATTATTGAAAGACGGAACTCGACCCCATATAAGCTGGAGAGTGATGTCCTGCAGGAGCACTTTGGGGACCGCATTCTGGCTCTGGGGTACCCAGAGGCCACTAGCAGGGGCTTCGATTGTCCGCCATATTCTCCGGATCCGAACACATGCGACTCCTTTTTGTGGGGGCTTGTTAAAGACAAGGTATAACAATAGGCCCAAAACCATTTTTGAACTGAAACCAGCCATTCAGGAGGTCATCGACAGGATCGATGTTCCGACACTTCAGCGGGTTATGCATTCGCTATTCGTCTGCGCCACATCATCGTCAAGGATAGCGGGCACATCAAACATGTCATAACCTATAACTGAATATCTGCAGTGACATTTACATGTTGAATAAAGTGTGTGCACGCCCCAGTTTGTAACTAATTTACGTATTTTTGATATAGTTCAATAAATATCACCCTGAACCTCTTAATGAGTAGATTATCGGAGTTTTTCAAATTACGTCAATAACCACGCGAAATATTGAAAATTAAATATTTTTCGGCATCCAGGATAATGTTTTAGTGATATAGACCGTCACCTCGAAACATCTATGAAATTTGGCGACATTCACACTTCAGTGCCACACACTTTTCCAAAGATGGATAACATGGCGGAGACCTTGGTAGTAGAGTTTGCATTAATGCTGTTCAGGAAGAGTTCAATTTTGCAAAGGATGGCCGGAGGCCCTCTCTGTCAGCCGGCCGCGGTGGTCTCGCGGTTCTAGGCGCGCAGTCCGGAACCGTGCGACTGCTACGGTCGCAGGTTCGAATCCTGCCTCGGGCATGGATGTGTGTGATGTCCTTAGGTTAGTTAGGTTTAAGTAGTTCTAAGTTCTAGGGGACTGATGACCACAGCCGTTGAGTCCCATAGTGCTCAGAGCCATTTGAACCCTCTCTGTCACCACCCTGCGCAGGTGACTCGTCATGTTGGAAGAACATAACTATCCCTGCAGACAGAAGAATCTCTTCAAATAATGCTGCGAGTTCGTTTACAAGAGAGTCTTGATGAAACTTAAACTCAACAGGTTTGCTCAAATGGCTCACTGTCATACAACACCAAACATTTACAAAGATGGTTCAAATAGCTCTGAGCACTATGTGACTTAACATCTGAGGTCATCAGTCCCCTAGAACTTAGAACTACTTAAACCTAACTAACGTAACGACATCACACACATCAATGCCCGAGGGACGATTGGAACCTGCGCCGTAGCAGTCGCGCGGTTCCGGACTAAAGCGCCTAGAACCGCTCGGCCACTGCGGCCGGCAAAAATTTACAGAGAAGTGTTCCTGAACATGTGTGTCCACAAAGGTATTTGGATTTTCTTCAGGCCAACAATATGAGTTACGGATGTTATTGATAACGTGACGAGCAAAAGTGGTATCATCGCTAAACGGTATTAGAGGCGTGTTGGGCAGACTACCTATTGGCAACAGCTGGAGAGCTTCATTCGATACTGTTATCAGACAAGACAACTGTTTATGCTATCCTATTACATCATTACGAAGTATTCGCATTTTTTGTGCTGTGGTGGGAGCACTCTTCCGCTGGTTCCCTTCTTTTCGCTGTTGCAGCAGGGCATCTAACTCATATGAAAAGAAATGTGTTGGTCAGTAAAATTCAGATATTTTACTTATTTGAAATTGAAATAACGGATAACTAATTTTACATCTCAGATTCTGTTTTACATGTAAAAGGATTTGGCATGTGCTCCAGCACTACTTCATGGGATTCCCAGATGATAGCGGAGACACTTATCAGCATTTTTCTCCGTGATACGTTACTTTATAAACTTCGTTTTCGCCTTACACCGTATTTTACGTCCGTATTTTATATGTATAAGAAGGGTGATTTTAACCGCTGTATTTCGGAAAGGGATAAAGATATCAAGAAAATTATCAAGGTTTTTCGAGATCGGGATTTAAGGAACATATTGTAAAAATTTCATCCATTTGCTGTGCATGGCCGCCTTGGAAACCTCGGCTGCACAATGAAATGGTGCACAGCTTATCGAATAGGTAGATATTTTAATCCCTTTGTGGGGTCGGTGTTGTAAACATGACTCTGACAAAGCGTCTTGCTTCAGTAGTCGATGTATACATTGGTTTCTACTATATGAGCTGAAGATGACCATTTAACTGGTCGAAACTTGTAATCGATGTATTCTTCCTTGCAAAATTGGTAAATGAAATGTTTTCCTATATGAGACTACAATATTGTACACTCCTGGAAATGGAAAAAAGAACACATTGACACCGGTGTGTCAGACCCACCATACTTGCTCCGGACACTGCGAGAGGGCTGTACAAGCAATGATCACACGCACGGCACAGCGGACACACCAGGAACCGCGGTGTTGGCCGTCGAATGGCGCTAGCTGCGCAGCATTTGTGCACCGCCGCCGTCAGTGTCAGCCAGTTTGCCGTGGCATACGGAGCTCCATCGCAGTCTTTAACACTGGTAGCATGCCGCGACAGCGTGGACGTGAACCGTATGTGCGGTTCACGGACTTTGAGCGAGGGCGTATAGTGGGCATGCGGGAGGCCGGGTGGACGTACCGCCGAATTGCTCAACACGTGGGGCGTGAGGTCTCCACAGTACATCGATGTTGTCGCCAGTGGTCGGCGGAAGGTGCACGTGCCCGTCGACCTGGGACCGGACCGCAGCGACGCACGGATGCACGCCAAGACCGTAGGATCCTACGCAGTGCCGTAGGGGACCGTACCGCCACTTCCCAGCAAATTAGGGACACTGTTGCTCCTGGGGTATCGGCGAGGACCATTCGCAACCGTCTCCATGAAGCTGGGCTACGGTCCCGCACACCGTTAGGCCGTCTTCCGCTCACGCCCCAACATCGTGCAGCCCGCCTCCAGTGGTGTCGCGACAGGCGTGAATGGAGGGACGAATGGAGACGTGTCGTCTTCAGCGATGAGAGTCGCTTCTGCCTTGGTGCCAATGATGGTCGTATGCGTGTTTGGCGCCGTGCAGGTGAGCGCCACAATCAGGACTACATACGACCGAGGCACACAGGGCCAACACCCGGCATCATGGTGTGGGCAGCGATCTCCTACACTGGCCGTACACCACTGGTGATCGTCGAGGGGACACTGAATAGTGCACGGTACATCCAAACCGTCATCGAACCCATCGTTCTACCATTCCTAGACCGGCAAGGGAACTTGCTGTTCCAACAGGACAATGCACGTCCGCATGTATCCCGTGCCACCCAACGTGCTCTAGAAGGTGTAAGTCAACTACCCTGGCCAGCAAGATCTCCGGATCTGTCCTCCATTGAGCATGTTTGGGACTGGATGAAGCGTCGTCTCACGCGGTCTGCACGTCCAGCACGAACGCTGGTCCAACTGAGGCGCCAGTTGGAAATGGCATGGCAAGCCGTTCCACAGGACTACATCCAGCATCTCTACGATCGTCTCTATGGGAGAATAGCGGCCTGCATCGTTGCGAAAGGTGGATACACACTGTACTAGTGCCGACATTGTGCATGCTCTGTTGCCTGTGTCTATGTGCCTGAGGTTCTGTCAGTGTGATCATGTGATGTATCTGACCCCAGGAATGTGTCAATAAAGTTTCCCCTTCCTGGGACAATGAATTCACGGTGTTCTTATTTCAATTTCCAGGAGTGTATTTAAAGATGCATCCTACAACACTGACAGTGTCAGGTAATTATCGTGCGAGAGGAAAGTGCACCGATGGGATCACAAAAAATGCGAATATGTTCCTATTTATATAAAAGACTCTGACTGAAAACTGGAGTGTCAGGTGCCTCATTCTATATTCCACAGCGATTTAAAAAATTTGACCAAAACTTTAGGCATGCGAACATATTCGCACTTTTTTTATCATGCAACTCACCTCAGACTCCCACAACGTCCCGTAACCTCAATTTACTCACACCCACTAGTCCATCGCTATAAGTCGCACATACACATCCACTCCCAATTGCCCTTTCTCACTCACTCAGTCTGCCCAACTCGTTGACAGTTTTTCTTTGTGTCTCTCTGTTATTGTCTCACGTGTCACAGCCATAGTCCCCTTTGTTCTGTCGTACCACTACAGGCTCCCCTCCCTGTCACTGCCTACCCATTGCTCTCGTTCACATCTCATTACATTCTTCCTAATGTTGCTGCCTATTCTCATTGTCACTACCTCTCTCTTCCTCGTTGCCATTGTCTTATATTTTGTCTCTCATTATCACTTGCTCTCATCCACTTCCTCTTTCTCCTTACTCCTCCACCCCTGGCACTGTCTCCTACACTCTCTTCCTATCACTTCTCTCACTGCCAACTACGTTCCTCTGTCACTGTGCCTCTGTTTCTCTCACACTGCCGTTCTCTCCCTCGCTTTTTCTGTAACACCTTCCAGTATTTACTAACTTTTCTTTTCTTTGCAACTGTCTTCTTCTCTCCCAGCGTAAAAAAGAGGGAATACGTTCGCAAGCCAAATTTTTGGGAGGGAGGTAAAATGAGGCAGCTGGTACCCAGATTTTTAGTCTAAATCTTATAAGTAAACAAGAACATTTTCGTATTTTTTGTGCTCAAATAGGAGCATTATTCCTTCGGTTCCCTTCTTTTCGCTGCCGCAGCAGCGCATCTTATCAAAAGAAATCTGTTGGTCAGTAAAATTTAAATATATCACTTATGTGAAATTGAAATAACGCATTAATAATTTTACACTTCAGACCGGATTTTACATCCAGAAAGGACTGGCATGTGCTTCACTACCACTGCATGGAGTTCCCAGATGATAATGGAGACACTTACTAGCGTATTTCTACGTCCTGCGTCAATTCATAAACTTCGCTTTCACCCCACACCGGATTTTACGTGCGTGTTTTATGGGTACAATTAGGGTAACTTTTAATGACTGTACCTCAAAAACGGAGAAAGATACCACGAAAATTTTCAAGGTTATTCGGGATCGGGATCTTCAGGAACATGTCGTAAAAATTCCAACCTTTTCTGTGCACAGCCGTCTTGGAATCCTGGGCTGGATTTTGGTCCGTTGGTGACGGCGAAAATATAGTGAATAAACCGTCTCTTTGAGGTTTTTCCAGAAATCACCATCAAGTAATGGTGCCTCCGAAAGTCCCATCAGGCCCATCGTAGACTACATCAAATGCAAAATGAAACAACCGGTTTTCTCCCTAAGCAGGAGGAAGCGTGTAGTATTCATACTTTGACCCTGTACTGTAGGGCAATCATACTAAGGCGATCCTTCTGTTGGATATACATATGATCCCTAGCCCAAGATCTATTCGAAAGCCGCGAGGTTTGAGGCGTTGTGTCACGGATTGCGCGGCCCCTCCCGCCAGAGGTTCGAGTCCTCCCTCGGGCGTGGGTGTGTGTGCTGTTTGAAAGGTATGTGCTGAGATTCGATCAGGATAGAGCCAGCGAAAAATGTCGATAGTTCCCAACCGCAAGGTTGGACGAGTAGTACATCTTCGAGTAGTAAGATCTTTGACAGCTAACAGAGCTAGGTGCACGCGGTAAAAGTTTGAGTAGTGGTGAGGAGATGCGCAGAGACAGCAGACGTGTTTCGAGTCGGAGCTAGATGCCTGCAGGAGGCAGCCGGGTCGTGACAGCATCAAAGTAAAAATTGGCTCTACGCACATAATAAGCTATATACTGAGCGAAACTCGGCACATACCTGGGGAAACTAGAAAGAATAATTAATAAAATAGGTTTTCTTTGGTTAAATAATGTCTAAAAGCTATATAGAAATCCCATTGTTGATGCAATAAGCGTTTTGTGAAACTTTCTCGTAAATCCATGCTATAGTAGTTTTTTTTAGTTTTTCACATGTGCCTTAAAAGTTTGAACAATAAATATTTTTTTTAGATAAAATTAGAGTTTCATCTCACACCTTATGTCGTTCTCCGCATCCTGTGCTTGCATTGAAACAAAAGGTACATTAAAGTAAAGTTCCCATGAGTAAAGCTAATAATTTCATTTATCGGAGTAAAATAATCTATATGCCATTGCACAGTTGGCAAATTATTCAGATCATGACAGAATTTTTATTAAGTAACAAACAGGGCCAAAATGAGTAAAGTTATCTAGAATGACAATTTTATGCCATTTGCCTACGGCTGAGTTAAATATATGTTTTATTATCGGCTAAACGGGAAGGAGTGCACGAGCTAAGCCCACAGACGCAGTCAGATGCAAGTTGGTGACTCTCATTTATTTTTACGACTAAACTTTCATGCAGTCAGATGTGTATTTTGAGTATTACTTTGCCAACAATATTATCATGCAGTCAGATAAAGTTCAGTTCAGTTAAATACGCAGTCAGATGCAAGTTTTATTAAAGACTAAAGCAGTCACATGCAGTTCAGTCTAGTTTAAATAGAGGAGTTTTATTAACAACACTTTCATGTTCTTAGCGCAAGTTAGTTTAAGTTTGTTTAACCAGTGTGTAAGTCTAGGGACCGATGACCTCAGCAGTTTGGTCGCTTAGGAATTCACACACATTTGAACTTTTTCTGTTCAAAACACTTGACCCTAACTTTTTATCACCAACAGAACCCGAGGTATGAGCACCTGAAAATCCCGTTTTTCTGCGCGGCGGTTTGGAACATATTAGGTACGCACGCTGCCGCATCCACAACGATTAATGATATTACTCGGATATTTGCAATTAGCCAACGACAAAAATCCAGTCAACTATCTAGACCTCCTTCTCTTAGGTAATAGATCCGTTGTAAATGATAGGGATGGAGGCCGTGCATATTGGAAGTTCTTCATATTCTTGTGTGTGGAATAAAAATATGTGTAGAAATTCTACATGTGCTAGTAGGAGAATTACACTGTGCAAACTGAGTAAAGTTTTCTGCTTCATCCACTCTGTTTATCTGCACGTTCAGATGAAACATGACTTCTGGGCGCTGCACCGATCTCACGCAGTTTTATGAAAACACGAAACAGCTCTCTTGAATCCAGCAATCTGTGGTTAGGAAATCAGCTGCTTAATTCTCCGTGGGCAACAGCAGAGTTTCCACTGCAAAATCCATATACAGTATCAAATTGGCGTGCTGATCATTCATAAATATGAGCAGCATGCTTAAATGATCCTTTAGAATTGTTCAACAAAATACAATCACAGTTGAAAACTTCAATCTTGTAAACTCAAGCACCATTTCACAACTTGAGCTTCATTATTAAAACGGGAATCGATAAATAACCCATAGCAACTGGAGTATAAGCAAGCAAACTGAAAACCTATTTCTGTAACCAGTTGTATGTCTTCAACCAATAAATATTGATGATGTGTTATGCGGAATGTATTGTTCAAATAGTCTACACCACCACTATCTAAAATATTGGGTTCGCTAATAAGTTCGTAGCGCTTTTCCGCAAGTTTAATAAACACAACAGACACACGCAAGAGACATAATTCATCAATAATATTTTCTCCATCACCATCTGCAACAGTCCGCCAACGCTGGGGTGACTTTTCGGACCCGCGACGGTAGAAATCTCATGGTTTTGAGGCGAAGAACTCGTCGAGCCATGGCCGGAGCACATTTTCATCCGGAAAGGAAGTTCTTTGAAGGTTGTTTGATACAGAGCGGAAAAGAAGAAAATATGAGGGAGCAAGATCAGGCACATAAAGTGGGTGCAGAGTGATTTCCCAGTCCAGCTCCCGTATAGTGTTATTTTGTCTGCCTAGAAGAATTCGGGAGGGCGTTACCGTTGAGTAAAATCACTTCACGAAGACTTCTTGGTCGTTGTTCTTGCACTGCGTCTGCAAGACGTCTCAGTTTTTGACAGGAAATGTCGTAGTGCCCCACAGCTTCGCTGCTCCACCAGATGCGTAACTTTATCTTTTATGGATGCGAGTAGGTCTTTGTTAGGGGAATTGTTGCTTTGTTTGGACTCAACCATCCCTCTCTTCTCCTTATGTTAACATAAAGACACCACTTCTCTTCACCAGTAAAGATACAGGATAGGAATGGTTGGTGTTTATCGGGAGCCAGTAGATGACGAGCAAACAGAAATGCACATATGACCAATGGCTGATTTTTGTGATTATGGTTTAGATCGTGCTGTACCCATACACACGATTTTTGATCCTTCTCCACTGCATGAAAATGTCGGACATCTGCCAGTTCTCGAGTATACCAACGTGGATCATTGTGGATTAATACATTTAAACTGTCTTCATCACACCCAGAAGGTCTTGCTGAACGTGGAGAGTCACTAAAGTCAAAACGATTCTCCATAAAAAAAAACTAAAACACCATTTTCTTGCCGTGCTCTGTCCGGTGGAATTATCCCCATCACGACGCAAATGTTTCTGGCTGCCTCCACAGCTGTACCCCTCTATTGAACTCGGATTTCTCCATTTGGCATTCCATTTTCTAGCATTCACAGCTCCACTCTGATGACAGAATGACAATATGTAAACTCAAATAGCAACAGTGAACTACGAATTGGAAATGGCAATCGATAAATAAACCCATAGCAACCAGAACACCACCATGCAAGAGAAAAAAGCTACGAACTTACGTCCCAGCCAAATATTGATTATTTCTCTTGAAACACACTGCGCATGCATTCCGTAACACATTTTCACATCTGGAGTTGATAACTTTTTTTGCAGAGTTTCCGCCTACAAATTCTCATCTTTTTTTGCACTTGTTTCCTTAACACTAATAATGAACATGCATAACACCAGCAGGCAGGTTGTGTCGTGGTAATCTGAGCAAATATTAGCGAGAAATGATCCCATTCATTCCCTACCTATGACAACACTAGAGGGCTGAGCTAGACGTGTGTCGGGCCACACAAAGGGGGACATGGGTTGCGCAAGGTAGCGGCGCCATCACATACGTCACACCCAGCACCGGAGAAACAAAGGGGATAAGCCGGCACGTGCTCCCCAGACAACTATTCAAACATGTGGGGGCCACGTGACGTATGTGTGGTGCTTTGTTGCTGGCTTCACAGGGCCACGTGGACGCGGGGATCAAGTGCAGCTGCTTCCACTGTTCGGGGAACTCAGCGAGGGGTCTCTGACATGAAAAGAAGCACGAGATTCGTCCATGTAAAAGGAGAAAAACCTTTCTCTCACAGTCCATATATTTCGTATTTACGGCTGCGCAAGTTCCGTACCAGACTTGCACGAACGAAAACACTTTTCACTCGCAGCAACCTCTCACCAGTATAGCGAAACAATGAGCGTTTGCTACGTTTATCCGTTATGTAGTTGAAATGACCGAATCGGATTTATCCGTCACAAAAAAAAAAAAAAATCACTTTGGTATTGCGGATTAAAGATAAAGTAAACAACATATTTGCCGGAAAAAATTTTCACGTTGCTTTCGTATTTGGTCTTAATATACGTTGTCCAACGAATTTTTAGTGTATTTAAAGCTTTAGTAGCCGGGCTGGTGTGGCCGTGCGGTTCTAGGCGCTACAGTCTGGAACCGCGTGACAGCTACGGTCGCAGGTTCGAATCTTGCCTCGGGCATGGATGTGTGTGATGTCCTTCGGTTAGTTAGGTTTAAGTAGTTCTAAGTTCTAGGGGACTGATGACCACAGATGTTAAGTCCCATATTGCTCAGTGCCATTTAAACCATTTGAACCAATGCTTTCGTATCGTAAGATTTATGAAATTGTGAGCCCAATGTCCCAATACGACTATTTCTTGCTCCCCAGTTTTGACCTCAAGCTTGTCACTGTCAAGGGCGCCTATACGCTAGGGAGGGGCAGGGGTGGGAGGGGGTGCTAGACCTGTGAGTGTGGTGTATTTTTAACATTTTGGAAGACTAATCGGGACTTGTGAGTAGACATAAAAACTTTCCAGTCCAACCAGTTAAAAGCCTGTGCAAAACTGAAATTTAAATAGTTTTCTTCAAAAAATAACACCTGAATACACTGTATCTTTGCCTTTCCCTGAGAGCCCGCAGCGATCTCCACCCTCCCCCCCCCCCCTCTCCCATCTTGACCATAGGTATGGGGACGTTCTTGTTCGCTACTCTCATTTCTGCTATTTCTCATTACTTTAGTCTTTCTTCCATTTCTTCTAAATTCCTATTCCATACTCATTAGACTGTTCATTCCTCTCAGCAGATCCTGTAATTCTTCTTCACTTCCGCTGAGGATAGCAGTGTCATAGCGAATCGAATCATTGATATCTTTCCACCTTGAGCTTGAACCCCACTCTTGAACCTTTCTTCTATTTCTGTCACTGCTTCTTCGATGTTTGTTGAACAGTAGGGGTGAACGACTACATCCTTGTCTTTAACCCTTTTTAGTCTGGGCACTTCTTTCTTGGTCTTCACTCTTATTGTTCCCTTTTGGCTCTTGTACATACTGTATATCACATGTCTTTGCCTATAGCTTACTGTATTTTCCTCAGAATTTCAAACGTCTTGCGCCATTTTACATTATTGAACGCTTTTTTCAGCTCGACTAATCGTATTATTATGTCTTGATATTTCTTTTGTCTTGCTTCCATTATCAGCCGCAACCTCAAAACTGCCTCTCTGGTGCCTTTCCTTTCCTAAAGCTAGACCAATCGTCATCTAACACATCTTAAGTTGTATTTTCCATTCTTCCGTATATTATCGTTGTCAGCAACTTGGATGCATGAGCTGTTATGCTGATTGTGCGATAATTCTCACACCTCTTGCAGTCTTCGGAATTGTGTGGATGATGTTGCTCCGGAAGTCAGATGGTATACCGCCGGACTCATATATTCTACACACTGAAACACGTATGTTGTGCGGCAGCGATGCTGAGACATTGTAGAATCTCTGACCAGAGCAGTTGCGCTCGACTCGCAGTAGCGAGCAGTCAGCCAGTCTGTAGTAGTCTGTCCTCAGTAGTGCTTGGAGTCGGTTGCTAGCAGTAGCGGAGAGCAGTCGGCGGGCGTCGGCATCGCAATGGTCGAAATTCAGGATGAGGTATAATTTTATTTAAATAAATAATCATGCAGCTTTGCGCTCATCAGATAATGTAACGAACACTCATTGTAATTTAACTTTCAAAAATCGCCCCCAATAATAATTTTGATTTAAAAGCAATTTTAGAGACAATCATTCAAATTTCCTTCCATTTCCTTTTAACAAAGATTTTTAAAAGGTACTTCCAATGCTTTTCATGCAAGCGGCGGAGAACAATAAGAGCAGAATTTTGACATGCAGTTTCACTAAAGGTAAGAAATTAATTCTAATTTTTGCACAGGGCAACAAACACCGACTTTTCGGTTGAATTGAGTTTTGATTATCACTGTAGTTTCATTGTCATGGGATTATCTTACTTTTTGTGTGGAGAACTTATACTTGAGTCAGATTGCTAATTTTTGTTTAATTGTCTTTGTCATTAATATTTTTGCGGGAAGGTTACGCTTGGTTCCATTTCTATTAAGTATTGTCTTTCAAATATTTTTGTGGGGAGGTTACACTTGGCGACACCCGGTCCAGGATCGTATTTCGTGAGAATCCTTTGAAAAACAGTCAGATATCTGCTCTTATTTGCTTAAATATAATTAGAAATTGGCGCAACGCTTTTACTAACTTGTGACTTTCTTTCCTCAGATCATCGGCAATTCGTTGCTCTGTTGTATTTGAGTGTTGCTTTTTGCATTGTGTTTATTTGTTTTGTGATTTATTGTGACTATTGTAAAAATGCCGCGAAAGACTATTAATAGTACGTCGCGAGGTGTAGTGAACGAATTTACCGACTTAAACAACGTGACCGATAGTACTAGTGACACGCAGTGTAATGATGACAATCCTGCGTTCACTGACAATCAATGCGTTCCAACTACTAATGATGACTTTTGCCTTAATGATGAACAAGCGAACTCAATTGTCTCCACTGTTAATTTGACGACAATTGATGACGCGGGGGGCTCTATTGTAATGAGCGCTGCCCAGTTTAATACACCCGGTTTGGAAAATTCAAGTAACGTACAGACAAATTTTTCGAATGAAAATGATCAGTGTACTGAAAGTACGCCGGATTTATTTAATTCCGAAATAGTGTCTGACAGTGTACATCCGACTGATAAACCTTTTTGTAAATCTCAGAATAACCAATTGGTTACAGAAAGCGAGACAATTCCAGATCGACCATTAAACAGCACAGAGAATAGAAATGTTAATTTTGGCTCGGATCAAATTATGGCACTATTGCTGCAACGAGTTAACCATATTATTGAAAATCAAGACGACCTTAAAAAAGATTTCAAACAACAACTTAGTGAACAGGCCAGACAACAGAGAGAAGATAACAAACAACTTAGTGAACAGGTCAAACAACAGAACGAAAAACAAGACAAGCTAAATGAAAAATTAGATAACAATTCCAGACAGTTAAGTGAACAGATTAGAGCCGTTGCCACGCAGTGTCATGACACTAAAGTACAGTTACGCGTGGAAATTGAGGCTTGTTCAAAGAAAAATAGCGAAGAAATTAGGTCTGTTGCTCAAGAATTAAGGGATATGCAAACAGCTACAACAGAAACACTCAGAGACGAAATTAACGGAGTCGCTAAACAATGCTCTGAAAAAGCTACACAATTACGCGACGAGTTTAAAGCAATGACGGTAGAACTTTCGCGCACAATGGATGAAAAGATTGATGCGAAATTCGACCAACAGAACACACAAATTAACGAACGTCTTAGTCTTCACATACAGAACAGTGATACGCGTTTCCGCAAATTTATTGATGATCAAAACAAAGTAAAACGTCAAGTCATGGAAACAATCACTGCACAGAGACAAGAAGACAAACGTAAGATGTTTGCGAAAGCAAAAACATACGTAGACAACAATATTGCTACCATGTCCGACAAAATTAATACCATCGAACAGTTGAACGCGGAATTACGCGATGAAATTTCTGATCTTAAATCAAAAACAGATACACATACAGCAGATATTCAGACAGTGACAGACAGATTTGAAGAATTAGAAATAACACAGGATTCCGATGTCGTCAAAGCTGATGTTAAAAAACTGAACGAAACAACACGTAAATTGCAAAACCAGATTAATGCCACTGACACTAAAACCGATGATCAGGCAAAAATACTGACTGAAAAATATGATGAATTGGCCAGTCGTATTGATGCTATCGAAAGTAATAGTGACAGCAAATCAGACGATACTTCACCGGTTTCATTTAACCAAACACCTGAATTTCAAAATTTACAACAGACAATTAATGAGATTGATTCATCTAATAACACGTTGCGTAGAAAATTGTCTAGTTTACAACAGGAAGTCACAGAGATGAAAAGTATTTCGGTTAATAACGCATCACAGCAGACGCCACTTTGTGAACATTTGTCAGATTCGCGCAACGCGTGTAGTTTGGGTAATCTACAAAGAGCACACGACTTTGATTCCGAACAATCACAGTTCAACAGATTCTCTTACAACCATGAACCTGTTCCATTACACAGAGATGATAATTTCGATTACAAACATTTTCTGTCAGTAAGAAAATTTAAAGTGTTTAAAAACGACAGAACACAGATTCACCCGCTAGATTGGATTCAACAGTTTAGCTTTGCTTTTCCACCGACTTGGCCTGTAACGCACAAACTGGAATTTATTTGTAGCTTTTTGGAAGGCGAACCGGCAACTCGTATGAGACCGATCGCGAGACAATGTTATTCAGTAGAGGAATTTCAGAATGCCTTTCTGTCAGCGTATTGGTCGAAAACGACACAGCGCGGAATTAAAGATCAGTTAATTAGTTTACCGAATTATGAGAACTCAAATTTTCCGAGTGTGACGCAATTCTTTGAGCACATGGTGCAACAAAACCAGTATTTAAGTGAACCCTATAGTGAATCCGCACTCATTCAATTATGTATCTCTAAATTACCACGATCATTAAGAGTGTCACTTTTAACAGGCCAACAAAAAGAAAATATTTCGGCATTCAGAGATTTGCTACAACTCTTGGAAGTACAGCAATCTGATTATTCTTTTGTAAACAAAAACTTTTCGTATAACAACCAAGGCCAACAAACGTACAGCAATTATGATCAGACACGTAATTTCAATAGGAGAGGTAACAGGCGCTTTAGGACCGACAACCATCAAAACTTTAATAACAGACAAGATTCTAATTATCAATATCGTCAGAATTTTCAGCAACAGGAGCCATATTTTAGTAACAACAGAGGTTTTTCACAACAGCGACAAAACCAGCCGGTTAGCATACCTAACCAACAATGGAATGCACAAGGTCAACCAGGCTTTAATGCTTTGCCGCGTGCACGTATAGTCCCCGGGCCAACAAATAGTAACGCACGGGAGCAAGAAAATAACTACGTACAGAGAAGACAGTATTTCAATTCCTATCGCAATGCACCGTATAGGAACGACTATCACGACAGACGTAAAAACGATGAGCACAATTATCAGCGTACGTACAATAACAGTCGATCTTACCAACAGCAAAATCATGCGCAAGAACATATTCTCATGAATGAACCCGACAGTAGGTATCATCCAGAGCGTAACACGTCTGGAAGAAGTAATAGAACAGTTCAAATAGTAGAAATGCCACGGAATCCTCCTGATAATAGTAACACGTCAGATAGAATTTGACTAGATACTGATCAGGACGCATCTTCCAATAACACAAGCACTACTTTTGACACGCAAAATGTTGTTCACGAGAATGTAATTACTTTTGACGATATCAGAGACACTCTTTTACAGGAAAGACCAGTTGTTCAGAAAACCATTTCACATCCTGTCATCGAAATTAAAATTGGTTCATCGAAATTTTCAGCAGTAATTGATTCTGGCTCACCTATGTCGGTTATTAATGAAGAAACTTTTAACGAGTGTAACAAAGAGAACACCTATCCCACATTACCTTTAGGCAAAACGAAAGTGAAAGGAGCGGTATCGAGTAAAGGAGTGGATGTGAAATTACAGACGCATTTATCATTTTGTATTGGAGGTCATACTTTTCACTCAAATTTTTGGATTGTTCCCTTGTTGACAACAGACGTAATTTTAGGTACTAATTTTCTCGTACAACACGACGCAGTGGTTGATTTTCAAAATTCTTATTTAATGTTGAAGGACGAAAATGTGCAATTGGCTTTAGAATTTCAGCACTCATTATCATCAGAAGAGGAAACAATTAATTGTACAGAGGTCATTTCAGTATTGCGTAACATAGACTGTAATCCCACATTGTTCACGGATACGTACGTACACAACTATAATACTCCAGACGAAACTGACTACGACGTAATGCAGATGATTTCTGATAAAGTTAAACAAAGCAGTGCAAATACAGACGACGAACGAACGCAATTACACAAAATTCTTTTACAGCAAGCTCCAGTTTTCGATAACATTCCTGGTACTATGTCCGGCTTTATGTACGAATTTCAAGTGAAACAGCACGATACATTTAAAGCAAAACATTATCCGATTCCATATATTCATAGAGAACAAGTTAAAAAAGAGTTGCAGGATATGCTCGATCAAGGAATTATAGAACCAGCAGTTAGTCCGTACATAAACCCGCTGCATATTGTTAAGAAAAAAGATGGGTCACTTCGCCTTGTACTTGATTCACGCCACATTAATGACATTATTATTAATGAAACAGATCGACCACAGACCTTAGAAGAACTTTTACAGAAATTTCACGGTACAGCTATTTATTCCACATTAGATCTGAAATCGGGATTTTGGCAAATTCAACTTCATCCAAATTGCAGAAAGTACACAGCATTTCTCTGTTTTGGTGACTGTTATCAGTTTTGCAAATTACCATTCGGCTTAACTATTTCCTCTGCAGCTTTTATTCGCGGTTTGAACACAATACTTCCGACAGAACTTAAAGACAGAATTACGACGTATGTGGACGACATTCTTATTGCAGAAGCTAACTGGTCTGAACATAATCTGATTTTAGAACGACTATTGCAAACTTTCCATGCACAAGGACTTACAGTGAATCTCAGTAAATCGCATTTTGGTAAAACTTCTATAAAATTTCTTGGACACGTAATTTCAGCAGAAGGCATTGCGCCTGATCCGGAAAAACTTCAAGCTCTACGTGACATTACTGTTCCTACAACAAAGAAACAATTACGCAGTTTTTTGGGCTTAATTAACTTTTTTCGTAAATTTATTCATCACTCTGCTTTAGACACGCCTAGATTATGCCAATTAACAGGTAAAAACACTATTTGGTCATGGGATAAGCAAGCACATTCTGAATTCGTGAACCTGAAACATGCTTTGTTGAATGCTCCACTTTTATCGCACCCAGATCTTACTAGAAATTTTTCTATTGCCACCGACAGTTCCAACACAGCTTTAGGCGTACACATTTTTCAGGAAATTGAAGAAGATAGCTCTACAGTAATTAAAAATATCGCATTTGCAAGCCGTATTTTGTCACCTGCTGAACGAAATTATTCCGTCACAGAATTGGAAACGTTATGTGTTGTATGGGCTTTTACGAGATTTAGGCATTTTCTTTATGGAAGACATACGACCGTCTACACAGACCACAGAGCTATTCAATTTTTACTTTCAGCTAAATTTACTCACGACAGATTAAGCAGATGGAAACTGTATTTACAGGAATTTAATTTTACGATAGTTCACATTCCCGGCACACAAAATGTAATAGCAGACGCATTATCCCGTTCTCTCAGCAACAATCAGCAAGACGTAGCAACCAACTTCTGCAAAGCAAATTTCAGCGTCATGTACATTCAGCAAGTTGCATTTGAAAATTTTATTTCGTCGTCTCTACAGGACATAGCACGAGAGCAAAGCAAAGACGATGTGTGGAAAGAAATTAAACACCTTTGGCAAGATAAGAATAATGTTACGGTTAGAAACCACTACACTGTACGCAATGACATTCTGTTTCGCCGCTCTCATCCAGACAGCAACAATTGGTTACTATGCATTCCTGACGAACTGGTCAACAAATTAATATGGTACACGCATTTAAGCTACGCACATTACGGAGCAAGAAAATGTTTTCTTATATTGAGACAGAACTGTTATTTTTCAAACATGGAAAAACGTATACGACGAGTTTTAGCGTCATGTAAAATTTGCCAGAAAGCTAAGTCTGACACCACTTCACATATTCCTCCATTATATCCCATTGTACCTGTTAAATTAAGACATATGGCCGCAGTAGACATTTTTGGTCCAATTCCGAGAACTAATAGAGGTTTTTGCTACATCTTTGTCGCTGTTGAACTCACTTCAAAATTTGTTACCTTCACTCCGTTACGCAAAGCTACTGCTAAAACTGTTTCGAAAGCATTTGTAAAGCATTTTCTATTTCATATAGGGCATGTGAAGAAAGTAATTTCTGACAATGGATCACAATTTCGTTCTGCTATATGGACACGCATGTTACGAGCTAGAAACATTTCTCCGATTTATATATCCAAGTACCACGCTTCTTCGAACCCTTGTGAACGATTAATGAAAGAAATTGGCAAACTGTGTAGAATATACTGCCACAAAAGACATGTTAATTGGGACACACACATACACTCATTCCAAGATGTAATTAATTCCATTCCAAATGAATCTACTATGCTATCTCCGTCTGTTATACTGAAAAACGTTGAGCCACCAAACAAAATCAAAGAGTTAGTAAATTTTCCTAGATCACGTCGACTACGACACCATGAAATAATTGACATTGCGCTGAACAACATCAAACGTGCCGCAGAGCGCCGGAGAAGACAGCAAAAACAGGTTTGTAGACGCCGAGACTTTCACGTTGGACAGAAGATATTAGTACGTACACATTATTTATCCAGCAAATTAAAAGGTAAGTGCAGTAAATTTGAACTTCTATATGCAGGTCCATATCGGATTCACAGCATTCCTCATCCCAATGTTGTACACGTCGAAACTTTGAGAACCAGGAAAAGTAAGGGGAACCATCATGTGTCAAACATTAAACCCTTTATAGAATGAAACCACTTTACGATGTAACATGTTATGAGGCCATTTACACATATTATGACCACTTATGCAATTATAATTATATGACTAATTACTGATGATGACTATCGTATCTTTTCTTGGCAAGTGCCCGGCAAGGTAAGGTTAACAGGTCGCTTTTCTTGTCGTTACACATCAGACTGTGGACATTTTTCATTTTTTTTTTTGTGTGTACGATTGTTTTCAAGTTTTGTTTGTATGCACTGTGAACTAGTTAAGGTATAACACACACCATTTGACTTTGACATATTGCCTTGTGATATCTCAACATCGTGACTGTTTTACATTTTCCTTTTTTGCTGCTGCATTACGATATTCTCTGTACACTTTTTGCCTTTAAACACTGTCTGTGCTTTGAGATGTTACGTTTTCTGTCATGTTATGTTGTATGCTTAATTGAGTCACCATTAACCAGTCACTATTTAATGGGTATATGATTTAAATGCAAGACATTAATCTTTGTTCATCAATTTCAGAAATAAATGATACGTACAGGAAATGAATTAAACAGAAGTGGGAATTTCACCTATGGAATAAACGAAAGAAGATGCAATAAGCTAATGAGGACGAGTAAATGGATCAGAATTAACAAGCATTAATCAGAATATATTATACACATCGCAGAATAGCAGTCTTAACTAATTTTTTCTTTCAGAATACAAAGCGATTGATGCAAGCTGTCAGACAGAACTACACATTTTAGTTTTAAGTGATGAAATATGCTAGGGATTAGGAATAGTTGTGTGATGAATAATGAAATGATTTTTGCAGATGATAATGAATGCTGATAATGAACAATGATGAAGAATATGGTACTATGAATAATGAAGTTTTTGTTTACAGGTGATGATAATGATGGAGTTATGATGATATGAATAATGAAGTTTTTCTTTACAGATGAGGATAATGTTGAAGTTATGTATTTATGCTATGTAGTTATTTAAGTATTTGTTGCAGTTTACTTTGACAGCAGGTGTTATATTGCGTAGTAGGATGACTGAAGGTTTTGGAAAGGACAGCTATGGAACACATTTTTTATACACATTTCACTACCTGTTAATTCGAAGTTCACTACTTTTCAGCATAGTCTGCGTTTCTTCTTTCAGCTCAATAATCCATTTTGTATTTTTCTTTCAGGAGAAGCTTTTTATGATACTTACTAAACTTGTTACTTATTATACCTGTTCTAGTACTTGCATTTTTCTTACCCACTTGTGTCTATCATTTATAAATGTGATAACCTTGCTACAGCTGACTCATGACGAATGACGTTACACAATCTTTTCATTTATAGGAACAACCTAGAAGCAATTTTTTCTCTTATTTCTTCTTGCTTTCCCTTATAATTACCCAAAGCAATGCATTGCTAGCAGAAAAAACAAAATGTATTAACAGTCCCAGATAATGTCACTAGTTTATGATAATTCTGAATAACACTGATCAGCTCTGAATAGTATGTCACTTGAATAATGACTTCTTAATGATACCAAAACATAATTGCCACTATCTATTGTAATGAGAGTACTTATTATGCCCATGCTTATTAATGCTACTAATGTTTTGTACTGTTCAATACTTGCTGGCCACTGAGTGCCCATAATTAATGTAATTACTTATTATGCCCATGATTATTAATGCTATGACTGTAATTAACTGATTTTTCTAATAATGATTTCTTAATGATATGAATAATACTGAATGATGAATAATGTTTTATACTATTCAATACTTGCTGGCCACTGAGTGCCCATAATTAATGTAATTACTTATAATGCCCATGCTTATTAATGCTATGATTGTAATTAACATTTTTCTAATAATGATTTCTTAATGATATGAATAATACTGAATGATGAATAATGTTTTATACTATTCAATACTTGCTGGCCACTGAGTGCCCATAATTAATGTAATTACTTATAATGCCCATGCTTATTAATGCTATGATTGTAATTAACATTTTTCTAATGATGATTTCTTAATGATATGAATAATACTGAATGATGACTAATGTTTTATACTATTCAATACTTGCTGGCCACTGAGTGCCTATAATTAAGACTTTTTATGAACATGTTCTGTAATATTAAAATACATGGTACAGAAATGTTCAATGACTAGAGTATGGATACCGCAAACTACTTATGTAATCACTAATCAAGACTTGTGTGTTAGTTAATGTCCTTCACCTTCTGACCTAACTACCTGAATTACTGTAATATCCATTTGTCATATACATCCTCCTAATCATGGAGCACTATATTTGGTTTTTGCACTAATTCTACGTTGGTGTGCCTCTTAAGAGCGTGGTGTTGACACGACATGCTGTCCACCACTGTAACCGATGAAGACGTTATTATGGTCCCACTGTTTGGTGTACCTGATGTACTGCCAAATGATAGCATGGAATGATACCACGACGTTTCACTGTCTTGATACGCTGATAAATACTTCTGGGAACGGAACTGCAGATTGTATCACTTAGTTGTGATTCTGTGGAAAGATATGGACTTTCAGTGCAGCTATGTGCAAACTAAAGTGCTACAACCATGGTGCAATCCTTCCTTTCCTATCCTAATAGTGAAAATCATTTTTTACTAACACCATTTATGTTCATGGCATATACATTTTTTCTCGATTTGTTGAACTCTAGTGCGAGTACACTTGTGTCACTTGTCGACATGATTTTTGCCATTTGTTGTCAAAATACTAAAGACATTTTCGATTTGTTTTGAAGTGCAGTATGTGTGCACTCTTGTCATCTCTATTGTATATACTTTTTGTGATTTGATGATTATTTATCCTTGTGTTTATTTGTTATGAAAATGTTCAAAAGCTTTTCAGTGCATGTGCACTTATGTGAATATGTTTTCAACTGAACTCCAGTGCCTCTG
This sequence comes from Schistocerca nitens, assembly GCF_023898315.1. Taxonomy (NCBI): domain Eukaryota; kingdom Metazoa; phylum Arthropoda; class Insecta; order Orthoptera; family Acrididae; genus Schistocerca; species Schistocerca nitens. The sequence continues at coordinate 91,069,851 of NC_064620.1, forward strand.
CACTCTTCCCAATTTACGATATGATTTGTGTTCATTCTGTATACCTTTTATGATTTATGTCACTTGTTACTCATTGTATATACATTTCGTTTTTTTTTACTGATATGTTCTCCACTGCAGTGCATGTGCACTCATGACACTTGTCAACATGATTTTTTTTGCCTGTTATGAAACGGCTAAAGAATTTTTCAGTGTGTGTGCATTTTATTATCTGTCAAATAATTTGTATATATATTTTTCCTGATTTGTTTTGTACTTATATTTTGTCTTGTCTGTAATGTTTTGTAATCGGTGCATGCGCACAACATTTAATTCATGTGATACATCTAAATATTTTGTAAATGTTAATTAATTAAAAGAAAAATTTGTTACGATGGCAAGTCCAAATGACTCACCATCGCTGCCAAATTTTTGCCCCCCCAGTGGAGGGTTATGAAACACGTATGTTGTGCGGCAGCGATGCTGAGACATTGTAGAATCTCTGACCAGAGCAGTTGCGCTCGACTCGCAGTAGCGAGCAGTCAGCCAGTCTGTAGTAGTCTGTCCTCAGTAGTGCTTGGAGTCGGTTGCTAGCAGTAGCGGAGAGCAGTCGGCGGGCGTCGGCATCGCAATGGTCGAAATTCAGGATGAGGTATAATTTTATTTAAATAAATAATCATGCAGCTTTGCGCTCATCAGATAATGTAACGAACACTCATTGTAATTTAACTTTCAAAAATCGCCCCCAATAATAATTTTGATTTAAAAGCAATTTTAGAGACAATCATTCAAATTTCCTTCCATTTCCTTTTAACAAAGATTTTTAAAAGGTACTTCCAATGCTTTTCATGCAAGCGGCGGAGAACAATAAGAGCAGAATTTTGACATGCAGTTTCACTAAAGGTAAGAAATTAATTCTAATTTTTGCACAGGGCAACAAACACCGACTTTTCGGTTGAATTGAGTTTTGATTATCACTGTAGTTTCATTGTCATGGGATTATCTTACTTTTTGTGTGGAGAACTTATACTTGAGTCAGATTGCTAATTTTTGTTTAATTGTCTTTGTCATTAATATTTTTGCGGGAAGGTTACGCTTGGTTCCATTTCTATTAAGTATTGTCTTTCAAATATTTTTGTGGGGAGGTTACAACACCAATTTGAATAGGCGTTTTATTGCCACTTTTCTATATGATTTTAGAAATTCTAGTATAACGTTATCTATCCCTACCGCCTTATTCTATCTTAAGTCTTCCAAACTCTTACAATTTTGATTGTAATGCTGGATCCCCTATCTCTTCTATATAGACTCCTGTTTCCTCTTCTATTACCTCGTCAGGCAAGTCTTCACATTCACAGAGGCCTCCAATGTACTTTTTCCAGCTATCCACTCTCTCCTCTGCATTTAACAGTGTGTAACCTCCCCACAACAAATTCTAAAAATAACTATATTTATTAGTAATGGAGCCACAGCTAAGTGTGAACTCCCCACAAGAATATTAATGGCAAAGACAATTAAATGAAAGCTCGCTATCTGACTCAAGTACAAGTTCCCATTAAATAATGAACGCTAATTCCATGATAATGAAACTGTAATGATAACCTAAACTCAATTCAACCGAAAAGTCGGTGTTTGCCCTGTGCGAAACGAGAATAAATTTCTTACCTTAGTGAAACTGCATGTCAAAATTCTGCTCTTATTGTTCTCTGGCGCTTGCATGAAAAGCATTGGAAGTACCTTTTAAAAATCTTTGTTAAAAGGAAATGGAAGGAAATTTGAATGATTGTCTCTAAAATTGCTTTTAAATCAAAATTATTATTGGGGGCGATTTTTGAAAGTTAAATAACAATGAGTGTTCGTTACATTATCTGATGAGCGCAAAGCTGCATGATTATTTATTTAAATAAATTATACCTTGTCCTGAATCTCGACCATTGCGATGCCGGCGCCCGCCGACTGCTCTCCGCTACTGCTAGCAACCGACTCCAAGCATTACTGAGGACTGACTACTGCAGACTGACTGACTCTACCCGGCTACAACTGCCGACAGACTACTGTACTGCACTGCGCCTCGAGCGCAACTGCTCTGGTCAGAGATTCTACAATGTCTCAGCATCGCTGCCGCACAACATACGTGTTTCATAACCCTCCACTAGGGGGGCAAAAATTTGGCAGCGATGGTGAGTCATTTGGACTTGCCATCGTAACAAATTTTTCTTTTAATTAATTAACATTTACAAAATATTTAGATGTATCACATGAATTAAATGTTGTGCACATGCACCGATTACAAAATATTACAGACAAAACAAAATATAAGTACAAAACAAATCAGGAAAAATGTATATACAAATTATTTGACAGATAACAAAGTGTACACACACTGAAAAATTCTTTAGCAGTTTCATAACAGGCAAAAAAAAAAAAAATCATGTTGACAAGTGTCATGAGTGCACATGCACTGCAGTGGAGAACATATCAGTAAAAGACGAAATGTATATACAAGAGTAACAAATGACATAAATCATAAAAGGTATACAGAATGAACACAAATCATATCGAAAATTGAGAAGAGTGCACAGGCACTGTAGTTCAGTTGAAAACATATTCACATAAGTGCACATGCACTGAAAACTTTTGAACATTTTTATAACAAATAAACGCAAGAGTAGAAAAAATCATCAAATCACAAAAAGTATATACAATATAGATGACAAGAGTGCACACATACTGCACTTCAAAACAAATCGAAAATGTCTTTAGTATTTTGACAACAAATGGCAAAAATCATGTCGACAAGTGACACAAGTGTACTCGCACTAGAGTTCAACAAATCGAGAAAAAATGTATAGGCCATGAACATAAATGGTGTTAGTAAAAAAATGATTTTCACTATTAGGATAGGAAAGGAAGGATTGCATCATGGTTGTAGCACTTTAGTTTGCACATAGCTGCACTGAAAGTCCATATCTTTCCACAGAATCACAACTAAGTGATACAATCTGTAGTTCCGTTCCCAGAAGTATTTATCAGAGTATCAAGACAGTGAAACGTCGTAGTAGTATTCCATACTATCATTTGGCAGTATACCAGGTACACCAAACAGTGGGACCAGAATAACGTCTTCATCGCTTACGGTGGTGGACAGCATGTCGTGTCAACACCACGCTTTTAAGAGGCGGCACACAGTGCTCCATAACAAAGTCTTGATTAGTGATTACATAAGTAGTTTCTTCGCCTACAGTGGTGGACAGCATGTCGTGTCAACACCACGCTTTTAAGAGGCGGCACCCCAACGTAGAATTAGTGCAAAAACCAAATATAGTGCTCCATGATAATGAGGATGGACAAGACAAATGGATGTTACAATAATTTCAGGTAGTTAGGTCAGAAGGTGAAGGACATTAACTAACACACAAGTCTTGATTAGTGATTACATAAGTAGTTTGCGGTATCCATACTCTAGTCATTGAACATTTCTGTACCATGAATGTAGTATTACAGAAAAATGTTCATTAATTAATTTAAAGACAAGAGTGGTAATCAATCGCCATGAAGTATTGAGTATTACAAAACATTTTTCCTCATTCAAATGACATATTTACAAGTAACTATTAACACTCAGTGGCCTAGCAACTTTCGATTAGTACAAAATATTTATCATCATTCAGTATTAATATGGGAAGTCATCATTGAAAACACTAACAAAACGTTAAGTTACATTAATTATTGGCACTCAGTGGCCAGCAAGTATTGAATAGTATAAAACATTATTCATCATTCAGTATTCTTCATATCATTAAGAAATCATTATTAGAAAAATCAGTTAATTACAGTCATAGCATTAATAAGCATGGGCATTATAAGTTACATTAATTATGGGCACTCAGTGGCCAGCAAGTATTGAATAGTACAAAACATTATTCATCATTCAGTATTATTCATATCATTAAGAAATCATTATTAGAAAAATCAGTTAATTACAGTCATAGCATTAATAAGCATGGGCATTATAAGTTACATTAATTATGGGCACTCAGTGGCCAGCAAGTATTGAATAGTATAAAACATTATTAGCATTAATAAGCATGGGCATTATAAGTTACATTAATTATGGGCACTCAGTGGCCAGCAAGTATTGAATAGTATAAAACATTAGTCATCATTCAGTATTATTCATATCATTAAGAAATCATTATTTAAAAAATCAGTTAATAGCATTAATAAGCATGGGCATAATAAGTAGTCTCATTACAATAAGAAGTCATTATTCAAGTGACATACTATTCAGAGCTGATCAGTGTTATTCAGAATTATCATAAACTAGTGACATTATCTGGGACTGTTAATACATTTTGTTTTTTCTGCTAGCAATGCATTGCTTTGGGTAATTGTAAGGGAAAGCAAGAAGAAATAAGAGAAAAAATTGCTTCTAGGTTGTTCCTATAAATGAAAAGATTGTGTAACGTCATTCGTCATGAGTCAGTTGTAGCAAGGTTATCACATTTATAAATGATAGACACAAGTGGGTAAGAAAAATGCAAGTACTAGAACAGGTATAATAAGTAACAAGTTTAGTAAGTATCATAAAAAGCTTCTCCTGAAAGAAAAATACAAAATGGATTATTGAGCTGAAAGAAGAAACGCAGACTATGCTGAAAAGTAGTGAACTTCGAATTAACAGGTAGTGAAATGTGTATAAAAAATGTGTTCCATAGCTGTCCTTTCCAAAACCTTCAGTCATCCTACTACGCAATATAACACCTGCTGTCAAAGTAAACTGCAACAAATACTTAAATAACTACATAGCATAAATACATAACTTCAACATTATCCTCATCTGTAAAGAAAAACTTCATTATTCATATCATCATAACTCCATCATTATCATCACCTGTAAACAAAAACTTCATTATTCATAGTACCATATTCTTCATCATTGTTCATTATCAGCATTCATTATCATCTGCAAAAATCATTTCATTATTCATCACACAACTATTCCTAATCCCTAGCATATTTCATCACTTAAAACTAAAATGTGTAGCTCTGTCTGACAGCTTGCATCAATCGCCTTGTATTCTGAAAGAAAAAATTAGTTAAGACTGCTATTCTGCGATGTGTATAATATGTTCTTGTTAATGCTTGTTAATTCTGATCCATTTACTCGTCCTCATTAGCTTATTGCATCTTCTTTCGTTTATTCCATAGGTGAAATTCCCACTTCTGTTTAATTCATTTCCTGTACGCATCATTTATTTCTGAAATTGATGAACAAAGATTAATGTCTTGCATTTAAATCATATACCCATTAAATAGTGACTGGTTAATGGTGACTCAATTAAGCATACAACATAACATGACAGAAAACGTAATATCTCAAAGCACAGACAGTGTTTAAAGGCAAAAAGTGTACAGAGAATATGGTAATGCAGCAGCAAAAAAGGAAAATGTAAAACAGTCACGATGTTGAGATATCACAAGGCAAAATGTCAAAGTCAAATGGTGTGTGTTATACCTTAACTAGTTCACAGTGCATACAAACAAAACATGAAAACAATCGTACATACATAAGAAAGACAAAATGTGACATTCATTGTGTTCAGCTTATATGTAGTGTAGTTAATATATGCGATAATTAAAGACTTCAATGGAGAGAGAATTTGATAAAATTAATGCGTCATTATAGAGAATTGCATAATTATTCATAAAATGCGTAAGTTCATCTGAAAAAATGCACGGTCTAGTGTGTAACGACAAGAAGAGCGACCTGCTAACCTTACCTTGCCGGGCACTTGCCAAGAAAAAATACGATAATCATCAGTAATTAGTAATGTCAATATAATTGCATAAGTGGTCATAAAATGTGTAAATTCATCTGAAAAATATGCACGGTCTGATATGTAACGACAAGAAAAGCGACCTGCTAACCTTACCTTGCCGGGCACTTGCCAAGAAAAAATACGATAATCATCAGTAATTAGTCATGTGAATATAATTGCATAAGTGGTCATAAAATGTGTAAACGGCCTCATAGCATGTTACATCGTAAAGTGGTTTCATTCGATAAAGGGTTTAATGTTTGACACATGATGGTTCCCCTTACTTTTCCTGGTTCTCAAAGTTTCGACGTGTACAACATTAGGGTGAGGAATGCTGCGAATCCGATATGGACCTGCGTATAGAAGTTCAAATTTACTGCACTTACCTTTTAATTTGCTGGATAAATGGTGTGTACGTACTAATATCTTCTGTCCAATGTGAAAGTCTCGACGTCTACAAACCTGTTTTTGCTGTCTTCTCCGGCGCTCTGCGGCACGTTTGATGTTGTTCAGCGCAATGTCAATTATTTCGTGGTGTCGTAATCGACGAGATGTAGGAAATGTTATTAATTCTTTGATTTTGTTTGGTGGTTCAACGTTTTTCAGTATAACAGACGGAGGTAGCATAGTGGATTCATTTGGAATGGAATTAATTACATCTTGAAATGAGTGTACGTGTGTGTCCCAATTAACATGTCTTTTGTGGCAGTATATTCTACACAGTTTGCCAATTTCTTTCATTAGTCGTTCACAAGGGTTCGAAGAGGCGTGGTACTTGGATATATAAATCGGAGAAATGTTTCTAGCTCGTAACATGCGTGTCCATATGACAGAACGAAATTGTGATCCATTGTCAGAAATTACTTTCATCACATGCCCTACATGAAATAAGAAATGCTTTACAAATGCTTTCGAAACAGTTTTAGCAGTAGCTTTACGTAACGGAGTGAAAGTAACAAATTTTGAAGTGAGTTCAACAGCGACAAAGATGTAGCAAAAACCTCTGTTAGTTCTCGGAATTGGACCAAAAATGTCTACTGCGGCCATATGTCTTAATTTAACAGGTACAATGGGGTATAATGGAGGAATATGTGAAGTGGTGTCAGACTTAGCTTTCTGGCAAATTTTGCATGACGCTAAAACTCGTCGTATACGTTTTTCCATGCTGGCAAAATAACAGTTCTGTCTCAGTATCAGAAAACATTTTCTGACTCCGTAATGTGCGTAACTTAGATGAGTGTACCAGATTAATTTGTTAACCAGTTCGTCAGGAATGCATAATAACCAATTGTTACTGTCTGGATGAGAGCGGCGAAACAGAATGTCATTGCGTACAGTGTAGTGGTTTCTAATCGTAACATTATTCTTATCTTGCCAAAGGTGTTTAATTTCTTTCCACACATTGTCTTTGCTTTGCTCTCGTGCTATGTCCTGTAATGACGATGAAATAAAATTTTCAAATGCAACTTGTTGAATGTACATGACACTGAAATTTGCTTTGCAGAAGTTGGTTGCTACGTCTTGCTGATTGTTGCTGAGAGAACGAGAAAGTGCGTCTGCTATAACATTTTGTGTGCCGGGAATGTGAACAATCGTAAAATTAAATTCCTGTAAATACAGTTTCCATCTACTTAACCTGTCGTGAGTGAATTTAGCCGAAAGTAAGAATTGAATAGCTCTGTGATCTGTGTAAACGGTGGTATGTCTGCCATAAAGAAAGTGCCGAAATCTCGTAAAAGCCCATACAACACATAATGTTTCAAGTTCAGTAACGGAATAATTTCGTTCAGCAGGTGACAAAATGCGACTTGCAAATGCGATGTTTTTAATTGCTGTAGAATCATCTTCTTCAATTTCCTGAAAAATGTGTACGCCTAAAGCTGTGTTAGAACTGTCGGTGGCAATAGAAAAATTTCGAGTAAGATCTGGGTGCGATAAAAGTGGAGCATTCAACAAAGCATGTTTCAGGTTCACGAATTCAGAATGTGCTTGCTTATCCCATGACCAAATAGTATTTTTACCTGTTAATTGGCATAATCTAGGTGTGTCTAAAGCAGAGTGATGAATAAATTTACGAAAAAAGTTAATTAAGCCCAAAAAACTGCGTAGTTGTTTCTTCGTTGTAGGAACAGTAATGTCACGTAGAGCTTGAAGTTTTTCCGGATCAGGCGCAATGCCTTCTGCTGAAATTACGTGTCCAAGAAATTTTATAGAAGTTTTCCCAAAGTGCGATTTACTGAGGTTAATTGTGAGTCCTTGTGTACGAAAAGTTTGCAACAGTTGTTCAAGAATCAGATTGTGCTCAGTCCAGTTAGCTTCTGCAATAAGAATGTCATCTACGTACGTCGTGATTCTGTCTTTAAGTTCTGTTGGAAGTATTGTGTTCAAACCGCGAATAAAAGCTGCTGAAGAAATGGTTAAGCCGAATGGTAATTTGCAAAACTGATAACAGTCGCCAAAACAGAGAAAAGCTGTGTACTTTCTGCAATTCGGATGAAGTTGAATTTGCCAAAATCCCGATTTTAAATCTAGTGTAGAATAAATAGCTGTACCGTGAAATTTTTGTAGAAGTTCCTCTAAGGTCTGTGGTCGATCTGTTTCATTAATAATAATGTCATTAATGTGACGTGAATCAAGTACAAGCCGAAGTGAGCCATCTTTTTTCTTAACAATATGTAGCGGGTTTATGTACGGACTAACTGCTGGTTCTATAATTCCTTGATCGAGCATATCCTGCAACTCTTTTTTAACTTGTTCTCTATGAATATACGGAATGGGGTAATGCTTAGCTTTAAATGTGTCGTGCTGTTTGACTTGAAATTCGTACATAAATCCGGACATAGTACCAGGAATGTTATCGAAAACTGCAGCTTGCTGTAAAAGAATTTTGTGTAATTGTGTTCGTTCGTCGTCTGTATTTGCACTGCTTTGTTTAACTTTGTCAGAAATCATCTGCATTACGTCGTAGTCGGTTTCGTCTGGAATGTTATAGTTATGTACGTACGTATCCGTGAACAATGTGGGATTACAGTCTATGTTACGCAATACTGAAATGACCTCTGTACAATTAATTGTTTCCTCTTCTGATGATGATGAGTGCTGAAATTCTAAAGCCAATTGCACATTTTCGTCCTTCAACATTAAATAAGAATTTTGAAAATCAACCACTGCGTCGTGTTGTACGAGAAAATTAGTACCTAAAATTACGTCTGTTGTCAACAAGGGAACAATCCAAAAATTTGAGTGAAAAGTATGACCTCCAATAAAAAATGATAAATGCGTCTGTAATTTAACGTCTACTCCTTTACTTGATACTGCTCCTTTTACTTTCATTTTGCCTAATGGTAATGTGGGATACGTATTCTCTTTGTTACACTCATTAAAAGTTTCTTCATTAATAACTGACATAGGTGATCCGGAATCAATTACTGCTGAAAATTTCGATGAACCAATTTTAATTTCGATGACAGGATGTGAAATGGTTTTCTGAACAACTGGTCTTTCCTGTAAAAGAGTGTCTCTGATATCGTCAAACGTAATTACATTCTCGTGAACAACATTTTGCGTGTCAAAACTAGTGCTTGTGTTATTGGAAGATGCGTCCTGTACAGTATCTAGTCAGATTCTATCTGACGTGTTATTATTATCATCACGAGGATGTTGTGGCATTTCTACAATTTGAACAGTTCGATTACTTCTTCCAGACGTGTTACGCCCTGGATGATACCTACTATCGGGTTCATTCACAAGAATATGTTGTTGCTGATCATTTTGCTGCTGGTAGGATCGACTGTTGTTACATGTACGCTGAAAATTGTCCTCATTATTTCTACGTCTGTCGTAATAGTCGTTCCTATACGGTGCATTGCGATAGGAATTGAAGTATTGTGTTTTCTGTACGTAGTTGTTTCTTTGCTGCCGTGCGTTACCATTTGTTGTACCAGGGACTATACATGTACGCGGCGAAGCATTAAAGCCTGGTTGACCTTGTGGACTGCATTGTTGGTTAGGTATGCTAACCGGTTGACTTTCATGCTGTTGTGGTGGAAAGCGTCTATTGTTACCAAAATGTGCTTCCTGTTGCTCATAATTTTGACGATCCCGATAATTAGAATTTTGTCTGTCATTTAAATTCTGGTAGTTGTCGTTCCTAAGGCGTCTGTTACCTCTCCTATTAAAATTACGTGTCTGATCATAATTGCTGTAAGTTTGTTGACCTTGGTTATTATATGAAAAGTTTTTGTTTACAAAGGAATAGTCAGATTGTTGTACTTCCAAGAGCTGTAACAGATCCCTGAATGCTGAAATATTTTCCTTTTGTTGACCTGTTAGAAGTGAAACTCTTAATGACCGTGGCAATTTAGAGATACATAATTGAATGAGTGCAGATTCACTATAGGGTTCACTAAGGTACTGGTTTTGTTGCACCATGTGCTCAAAGAATTGCGTCACGCTCGGAAAATTTGAGTTCTCATAATTCGGTAGACTAATCAACTGATCTTTAATTCCGCGCTGTGTCGTCTTCGACCAGTACGCTGAGAGAAAAGCATTCTGAAATTCCTCTACTGAATAACATTGTCTCGCGATCGGTCTCATACGAGTTGCCGGTTCGCCTTCCAAAAAGCTACAAATAAATTCCAGTTTGTGCGTTACAGGCCAAGTCGGTGGAAAAGCAAAGCTAAATTGTTGGATCCAATCTAGCGGGTGAATCTGTGTTCTGTCGTTTTTAAACACTTTAAATTTTCTTACTGACAGAAAATGTTTGTAATCGAAATTATCGTCTCTGTGTGATGGAACGGGATCAGGATTGCAAGAAAATCTGTTGAGCTGTGGTTGTTCGGAATCTAAGTCCCGTACTCTCTGTAGATTACTCAAATTACACGCGCTGCGTGAGTCTGGAAAATGTTCGAAAAATGGCGTCTGCTGTGATGCGTTATTAACTGAAATACTTTTCATCTCTGTTACTTCCTGTTGTAAACTAGACAACTTTCTGCGCAACATGTTATTGGACGAATCAATTTCATTAATTGTCTGCTGTAAATTTTGAAATTCAGGTGTTTGATTAAACGAAACCGGTGAAGTATCATCTGATTTATTGTCATTAGTACTTTCGATGACGTCAATACGACTGGCCAATTCATCACATTTTTCAGTCAGTATTTTAACCTGATCATCGGTTTTAGTGTCTGTGGCATTAATCTGGTTTTGCAATTTACGTGTAGTTTCGTTCAGTTTTCTAACGTCAGCTTTGACGACGTCGGAATCCTGTGTTAGTTCTAATTGTTCGAGTCTGTCGGTCACTGTTTGAATATCTATTGTGTGTGTATCTGTTTTTGATTTAAGATCCGAAATTTCGTCACGCAATTCTGTGTTCGACTGTTTGAATGTATTAATTTCGTCGGACACTGTGGCAATATTATTGTCTACATATGTTTTTGCCTTCGCAAACATTTTGCGTTTGTCCTCCTGTCTCTGAGCAGTGATTGTTTCCATTACTTGACGTTTTACTTTATTTTGATCATCAATAAATTTGCGGAAACGCGTATCACTGTTTTGTATGTGAACACTAAGACGTTCGTTAATTTGAGAGTTCTGTTGTTCGAATTTCGCGTCAATCTTTGCATCTACTGTGCGCGAAAGTTCTGCTGTCATTGCTTTAAATTCGTCGCGTAATTGTGTAGCTTTTTCAGAGCATTGTTTAGCGACTCCGCTAATTTCGTCTCTGAGTGTTTCTGTTGCAGCTGTTTGCAATTCCCTTAATTCCTGAGCAACAGCCTCAATTTCTTCGCGTAACTGTTCCTTAGTGTCATGACACTGTGCGGCAACAGCTCTAATTTGTTCACTAAGCTGCCTGGAATTGTTGTCTAATTTTTCACTCTGTTGTCTGACCTGTTCACTAAGTTTGTCTTGTTTTTCACTCTGTTGTTTGACCTGTTCACTAAGTTTGTCTTGTTTTTCACTCTGTTGTTTGACCTGTTCACTAAGCTGTTTGAAATTTTCATTCTGTTCTCTGAAACTTTGTTGCAAAAATGCCATAATTGGATCCGATAGAAAATTAGTATTTCTGTTCTCTGTGTTAATTAATGCTGGATCTGGAATTGTCTCGTTTTGTGTGACCATTTGGTCATTTTGTAATTTACAAAAACGTTTATCAGTCGGATGTACATTGTCAGACACAATTTCGGAATTAAATAAATCCGGCGTACTTTCAGTACACTGATCATTTTCATTCGACAAATTTGTCTGTACGTTATTTGAATTTTCCAAACCGGGTGTGTTAAGCTGGGCAGCGCTCATTACAATAGAGCGCCCCGCGTCATTGATTGTCGTCAAATCAACAGAGGACATAACCGAGTTCGTTTGTTCATCATTAAGACAAAAGTCATCATTAGTGGTTGGAACGCACTGACTGTTAGTGAACGCAGCATTGCCATCACTACTGTGCGCGTCACAATTGCTATCGGTCATGTTTAAGTCGGAAATCTCATTCAAAATACCTCGCGATGCACTATTCACAGTCTTTCGCGGCATTTTCACAATAGTCACAATTAATCACAAAACAAATAAGCACAATGCAAAAGCAACACACAAATACAACAGAGCAACGAATTGCCGTTGACCTGTAGAAAGAAAGTCACAAGATTAGTAAAAGCGTTGCGCCAAATTCTAATTATATTTAAGCAAATAAGAGCAGAGATCTGACTGTTTTACAAAAGATTCTCACGAAATACGATCCTGGACTGGGTGTCGCCAAGTGTAACCTCCCCACAACAAATTCTTAAAATAACTATATTTATTAGTAATGGAGCCACAGCTAAGTGTGAACTCCCCACAAGAATATTAATGGCAAAGACAATTAAATGAAAGCTCGCTATCTGACTCAAGTACAAGTTCCCATTAAATAATGAACGCTAATTCCATGATAATGAAACTGTAATGATAACCTAAACTCAATTCAACCGAAAAGTCGGTGTTTGCCCTGTGCGAAACGAGAATAAATTTCTTACCTTAGTGAAACTGCATGTCAAAATTCTGCTCTTATTGTTCTCTGGCGCTTGCATGAAAAGCATTGGAAGTACCTTTTAAAAATCTTTGTTAAAAGGAAATGGAAGGAAATTTGAATGATTGTCTCTAAAATTGCTTTTAAATCAAAATTATTATTGGGGGCGATTTTTGAAAGTTAAATAACAATGAGTGTTCGTTACATTATCTGATGAGCGCAAAGCTGCATGATTATTTATTTAAATAAATTATACCTCGTCCTGAATCTCGACCATTGCGATGCCGGCGCCCGCCGACTGCTCTCCGCTACTGCTAGCAACCGACTCCAAGCATTACTGAGGACTGACTACTGCAGACTGACTGACTCTACCCGGCTACAACTGCCGACAGACTACTGTACTGCACTGCGCCTCGAGCGCAACTGCTCTGGTCAGAGATTCTACAATGTCTCAGCATCGCTGCCGCACAACATACGTGTTTCAAGTGGAATTCGCATTTCACTCTTAATTTCACCGACAGTTGTTTTGACTTTTTTGTATGCTGAGTCAGTCCTTCTGACAATCATTTCGTTTTCGATTTGTTTACATTTTTCATGCAGCCATTTCACCATAGCTCCTCTGCACTTCCTATTTATTCTATTCCTAAGTGACTTGCATTTCTGTATTCCTGAATTTCTCTGAACATTTTTGCACTCCTTCTTTTGTCGAACAACTAAAGCATTTCTTCCATTATCCATGGTTACTTTACTGTTACGTTCCTTATACCTACATTTTTCTCTCCAACTTCTGTGATTGCCATTTTAGGGATGTCCGTTACTCCTCAAACTGAACTGCCTACCGAGCTATTCTCTATTACAGTATCTATAGCTCAGAGAACTTCAAGTGTATGTCTTCATTCTTTAATACTTCCTTATCCCACTTCTTTGAGTATTGATTCTTCCTGGCTACCTCTCAGACTTCTGCCTACTGTTCATCGTTACAAATTTGTGATATGAGTCTACGCCTGCCCCTGGTACACCTTAGCCGGCCGGAGTGGCCGAGCGGTTAAAGGCGCTACAGTCTGGAACCGCACGACCGCTACGGTCGCAGGTTCGAATCCTGCCTCGGGCATGGATGTGTGTGATGTCCTTAGGTTAGTTAGGTTTAAGTAGTTCTAAGTTCTAGGGGACTTATGACCACAGCAGTTGAGTCCCATAGTGCTCAGAGCCATTTGAACCAACCTGGTACACCTTACAATCCACTAAGTGATTTTGGAATCTCTGGCTTACCATGATGTAATGTAATCGAAATCTTCCCATATTCCCGGTCTTTTCCAAGTGTGCCTCCTCCTCTTGTGATTGTTGAACTGAGTATTCGCTATTACTACCTGAAATTTATTGCAGAATTCAATTAATCTTCCTTCTCTCTCATTCCAAGTATAAAGCCCAAATTCTCGCATACCCCTTTTACTCCTTCCCATACAACCGCATTCGAGTCCCTCATGACTATTGGACTTTCAGCTTACTTTGCATACTTAATTATCGTTCCACTGTCCTCATATATTTCTCCTATCACTTCATCTTGCATTTGCGACGTTGGCATATATATGGGAACTATCATCATTGATGCTGGTTTGCTGTTGATTCTGATGAGAACAACGCCATCACTGAACTGTTTGTAGTAGGTGGCACTCCGCCATATCTTCCTGTTCATAACGAATCCTACTCCCATTGCCGTTGATATTACCGTATGTTCATCTGAGCAGAAATGGTCTTCTTCCCAAACCACTTCGCCGGCCGGGTGGCTGAGCGGTTCTAGGCGCTACAGTCTGGAACAGCGCGACCGCTACGGTCGCAGGTTCGAATCCTGCCTTGGGCATAGGTGTGTGTGATGTCCTTGGGTTAGTTAGGTTTAAGTAGTTCTAAGTTCTAGGGGACTGATGACCTCAGAAGTTAAGTCCCGTAGTGCTCAGAGCCATTTTGAACGAAACCACTTCACTCACCCCAGCATGTCTAAACTGAGCCTCTGTATTTCCATTTTCAGATTTTCTAGTTTCCCTACAACGTTCAAACTTCTGTTATTCCACGCCCCATATTGTAGAACATTACCCTTTCATTGGTTGTTCAGGTCACCTGCCCTTTGGCAGTCGGCTCCAGGACATCCGAATGTGGAACTAGTCCGGAATCTTTTGCCAATGGAGGATTCAACATGACACTTTTTCAATTACAGGAAGGGCCGGATTAAGGGCCAAGCAACGCAAGCTGGTGCTTGAGGTGCCAAGACGACAGGGGGCCCCAGTGCAAGATTTATATGTAGTGCATATCACTGTTAGTAGGGAAAACTAAGGGAAATTGAGGGGTGGGGTGGGGAGGAGAGGAGCGCCAAATGATAACTTGTTTCTCTGTAAAAATGTTCTCGAACTGGCCCTAATTACAGGCCACATGTCCTATGGATACACATTAAGTGTCTTTAATCCAGCGGTTTCCTTTTGCCTTCTGCACCCTCATGCCATTGATCATTGCTGATTGTTGCACCTTTAGGAGCAGGTTCTCACCTGAAGGGCAAGAGAGTGTCCTGAACCTCCCTCGTCCTTTGGTCTGGGCAGACGTCACGTGACACACCTTCAAGTTCATCAGTGAACTTCATTCAGTTTTTTTTATTGCACAGGGCGATGAATATTGTGATTGTAGATAGATTTATTTGTTAGTGAGGGAAAGTAAAGTCAGTATCTTATGAAAAAGCACATCCTCGACACAAAATACCTATAATGTAGTCACATTTGTGGTTCCAAAACCCATCGTTTCATCAGTTGTCGATGGCTCTTAAAAATTACATTATTTCACCAAAAAGGTCTGTAGTTATTGGATAACGCGCTAGATGATGAAGTTGTATGTAATAACGATGTGGTAAAATACTCTCCTCCTTGCGTGCTATCATTTGCCAAAATCTCATTTCGATATCTGAAAGCGTTTATGAAATATGAGGAGTGTTGTCGATATTTCACTTCGGCATTATCGCAGCCGCCGGGCGATCGCAAATGAGTGTGCTACATCAGATGAGTTTCCTCCAGATTGGTGAATGGTAGCCACCTCTACCCAAGTCTAAAGACAAATTCAATGTATTAGCTAAATTTCTTGAGCAACAACATATTATATAATGTGCACCAGACGCAAAATCATAGCGACCTCTATTCTTCATCGCACACTTTTCCGAGTTTCGCGCAGTGTTTTCCTTTTACGTAAATAACACAGTAACTATGACCATTAACGAAATGATTGGCACATCATCACGAACCTGACATTCAAAGCTATTAGTAAAGCAAAAATGATTTTTTAACAGAATAGTTTCTGTAAAATTGTTTGAGAAAGATTGCAAGGTGATGGCCTCGATTCTGTCATTGAAAGGTGGAAAGGTGGAAAAGCAGTTATTGGCCTCTTGTCGAACAAACGAATGAGCAAGCCCACCGCCTTGGACGAAAACTGGTCACTGCTTTCGTATCCTGCAAGTTCTTTTTGAGGGGTGGGGGGTTGAGGGAGAGGGAGGATTTTGTGATGTGCCCATTCAGCGAACTTTAGAGTGGGATATCAATTTCGCCGTTACGAACTAGGACTGTTGATATTTTTAAAAATATTTGGAATCCGATATAGCGACTGAACATTGTACGAGGTGCATTCAAGTTCTAAGGCCTCCGATTTTTTTTCTCCGGACTGGAAAGAGATAGAAACATGCGCATTGTTTTAAAATGAGGCCGTGTTCACTGTCAATACGTCCCAGAGATCGCAGCACCGTACGGCAGATGGAATTTTACCGCCAGCGGCGAGAATGAGAACTGTTTTAAGTACATAAAATGGCGACGTTTTCCTTACTTGAACAGCGTGCAATCATTCGTTTTCTGAATTTGCGTGGTGTGAAACCAATTGAAATTCATCGACAGTTGAAGGAGACATGTGGTGATGGAGTTATGGATGTGTCGAAAGTGCGTTCGTGGGTGCGAAAGTTTAATGAAGGCAGAACATCGTGTGACAACAAACCGAAACAACCTCGGGCTCGCACAAGTCGGTCTGACGACATGATCGAGAAAGTGGAGAGAATTGTTTTGGGGGATCGCCGAATGACTGTTGAACAGATCGCCTCCAGAGTTGGCATTTCTGTGGGTTCTGTGCACACAATCCTGCATGACGACGTGAAAATGCGAAAAGTGTCATCCAGGTGGGTGCCACGAATGCTGACGGACGACCACATGGCTGCCTGTGTGGCATTTTGCCAAGCAATGTTGACGCGCAACGACAGCATGAATGAGACTTTTGTTTCGTCGGTTGTGACAATGGATGAGACGTGGATGCCATTTTTCAATCCAGAAACACAGTGCCAGTCAGCTCAATGGAAGCACACAGATTCACTGCCACCAACAAAATTTCGGGTAACCGCCAGTGCTGAAAAAATGATGGTGTCCATGTTCTGGGACAGCGAGGGCGTAATCCTTACCCATTGCGTTCAAAAGGGCACTACGGTACCAGGTGCATCCTAAAAAAATGTTTTGAAGAACAAATTCCTTCCTGCACTGCAACAAAAATGTCCGGGAAGGGCTGAGCGTGTGCTGTTTCACCAAGACAACGCACCCGCACATCGAGCTAACGTTACGCAACAGTTTCTTCGTGATAACTTTGAAGTGATTCCTCATGCTCCCTACTCACTTGACCTGGCTCCTAGTGACTTTTGGCTTTTTCCAACAATGCAAGACACTCTCCGTGGCCGCACATTCACCAGCCGTGCTGCTATTGCCTCAGCGATTTTCCAGTGGTCAAAACAAATTCCCAAAGAAGCCTTCCCCGCTGCCATGGAATCATGGCATCAGCGTTGTGAAAAATGTGGACGTCTGCAGGGCGATTACGTCGAGAAGTAATGCCAGTTTCATCGATTTCGGGTGAGTAGTTAATTAGAAAAAAAATCGGAGGCCTTAGAACTTGAATGCACCTCGTAAATATACTGCCGGTTTTAGAGCTGTATAGTAAGTATTGATTTGTTATTAGATTTTCTGTACATCAACAAGCTGGCAATCTGCCTATCCCTGTTAGAGCGAGAATTGAAAGTAAAAGGATGCACGTTAACGCTCAACGATAACCACTCTGCTAAGAATGGTAACTACATATAAGTGGCACAATATTAGGTGTCCAATGGGACCATTGTTGTGTTTCGTCACAGATCGGATTTGTCCGGAAAGTCGATTTTCCTGATTCTTCATTTCTGCCAACGACAGTAAACCCGTAGTTGTGTGTCGAATTTGCGTGGCGAAGCTAAACGTTGCAGCTTCTCCTGGTAGCGCCGAGCGCCGATTACTTCAGCATTTCCCCTCACACGTCTCCGCCCACCCACAAAGACCAATCTTGTCACTCAGATATATGTTCGCCATTTTCACCAACTGTTTTTGAAGAATGACAAAGTGAAGAAATGGCACACTAGTTCTGTAAAAAATTATTTTTTAACGCAAGTGATGGTCTATTTCTTCACGTCGGAAATCTTGTTATTCCTTTCACACCGCCATTCGACGATGCAATCAAACTTCTTCTATTGAGCCACATATACTTGCTAACACAATCAACGAGAAAGATTGGACGTGACGAAAGCTCAAAAAGAAGTAAGACTCCATCACACAGTGAAAGTAAAATTATGTTCTACTATAATTTCAGAAGAACAAACTGTGAAAAGAATGTAATATAAAATAAAAATATTAGCACTCCATATTGGGATCTTGATGTCACTATATCGGGGCAGAAATGTACAGGGGGCGAAACCGATGTATATCCACATTTTTTGGAGGAATATTGATGTATCGATATTTTATTAACATGGCTGAGAACGTAGGGACATCGCAACACTCAGTCCCCGAGAGGGGCAAATCACCGGCCTGGCCAACAATCGAACCCAGGTCCCATCGCTTAGCAATCAGCCACGCTGACCGCGCATCTGCCGAGGCGAACCCTAAGAAGCTTTACCGATAATGGCGGAGTGAACAGTACCGAGTTTTGTGAATTTAGCGCTGTAACCGGTACCAACAGCCAATAGCTCAAGTAAGAATCCGGCCTGTTTGTCCTATTTACAACTGCACTGCGTTGTTCGTTCTAGTTGATAAACGCCACACCAATGGCTGCTATGGAGGCTTTCTTCTTATTTTCACTCACCTTATCCCGCATCTTCACGGCGTTGGCATGTAAATTTCTCGATTTGGCTGTGTTAGCGGTAGAGGATATCGAGATGCTGTGCCCGTCACCACTGTCGGGAAGGAATTTGTGTATCCCACCTGAGTGTGTCTAGTGTTATCCCATGTGCGAAAATATTTTGATCAGGAGATAACGCGCTTCATTGTGTGGGATACACATGTGACAACCTTAGGACTTCGGGGCAGGAACTGCTCATCAATATACAGTGCGCAGAAGAATTTTTGGAAACTGCTACAAATGACCGAAGAATAAGCACCACTACATTGAAAGGTGGCTACACTGAGCCACAGCGCCAGAGATCGCGCTAGAGAGCATTGTTCCGCCGCCTCCACTGGCAGTGATTATTGAGAACTCGTAGTGGGCAGTGCTTTGGGAGAACTCGTGGTAGTCAGTGCTGAGATGTCGTAGTGAGGAGTGTTTGTTGAGATGAGCTAGTAGGCAGTGCTTGCTGAGATGTGATACTGAAAAGTTCTTGTTGAGATGTGATAGTAGCGAGTCAGTGTGGAGAGATTGTAATGTCTAGAGTGCTTTTCATCAATATAAATTAAGGTAACAAACTACTTTTCTTTTCTTTCTCATTATTTCAATGTCCTGAATAATGCGTCATTACAGGTTCAGTCAACAAAGCATCTGGCTTGTGTTCTTGTATTAGAGTGTAATTCTGGTTTTCTTGAGTAATTATGGTATTTCTATTTTCTTTAATTAATTCAGTATAAATGATATTTAAAATTTCTTGTGTTGTTGAAGAAGAACCATGCCAGATGCGTATGTTGAGTCATACTTCCACACACAGAACA
This sequence comes from Schistocerca nitens, assembly GCF_023898315.1. NCBI lineage: Eukaryota > Metazoa > Arthropoda > Insecta > Orthoptera > Acrididae > Schistocerca > Schistocerca nitens. Next base: position 91,089,647 of record NC_064620.1, read on the forward strand.
GTTACACTTGTGCTTTGGTTTCGTAGGTTTTATAGTTGCTGGGGAATTAATTAATTAATTGTGTTAATGAAAATTTCCATTTCATTCTTTGTTGTTGTTCTTTGCAGTCAGATAGCGTAATAATACTAGTCAGGGCCAACCGTTACGAGACTTCGTAACTGAACAGACAGCTACTAAATCACGAAAAATTAAAAGTATTTGCATTCTATTTTAATTAAGCCCCCATGCACGTGGCGACCGCTGCTTCGGATCGTCCCTTGGAATCTTCTGATTGTAAAAATAGTAGACAGTAGTATTGTTGTAGTAATTTGTAGTTTAGCAATTGTAGTCTATTTTGCATGTGTAGATTTGGTAATTGTCATTCTTCTAATGGTATTTTTTTTTTTTTTTTGCAAAATTTCATTTCTGTTGTCTTGTCTATGGGTTTGACAATTAGTGCAATTATTTCAATTGTTCGATTAATCGTGTTTGAGGGAAACATTTCGTGTGAATGGTATTGTTGGAGATAAAGTGTCATTGTGTGTAATTTCATATAGTGACGAGTTTTGTATGTTTTGTAAATGATTACGCGGTCGATGACAGTGAGAATGACGAAATTGTTGACATGGCGAACTCGCCAACACAGGACAACAGTATGATGAATAATGGAGTGGAAAACAATTTAATAAGTCGGGAAAATAGTCCGGAACCATTTCAAAATTTTTCTCAATCAGGAAATTCACAGTATACGAGTTTAACGATAGAAGAGTCTGAAATAGTATCGAACACAGATAGCTTTACAGCTATGACGAAGGAAACTGGTTTTGCGGGAAATGTTAGGGGCGAAAGGAGTTTCGAATCAGTTACTATGGAGCAGTTGATGAGTGCTATATTAAGAATGGAAACACGGTTTGGATCTGAATTAAAAACACAGAGGGGAACAATGGAATCACTGGGATCACAAATAGGAACAATTAAAACAGAGATGGGAACTTTACGATCTGAATTAAAAACCGATATGGGAACAATGGAAACACGGTTTGGATCTGAATTAAAAACACAGATGGGAAAAATGGAAACACGGTTAGACTCACGAATAGGGACATGTTTCAAAAACATGAAAGATGAATTAAAGAAAGAAATCAGAGAAGAAGTACAACCGATTTTGAATGTTCACAATAATACACTCCTGGAAATTGAAATAAGAACACCGTGAATTCATTGTCCCAGGAAGGGGAAACTTTATTGACACATTCCTGGGGTCAGATACATCACATGATCACACTGACAGAACCACAGGCACATAGACACAGGCAACAGAGCATGCACAATGTCGGCACTAGTACAGTGTATATCCACCTTTCGCAGCAATGCAGGCTGCTATTCTCCCACGGAGACGATCGTAGAGATGCTGGATGTAGTCCTGTGGAACGGCTTGCCATGCCATTTCCACCTGGCGCCTCAGTTGGACCAGCGTTCGTGCTGGACGTGCAGACCACGTGAGACGACGCTTCATCCAGTCCCAAACATGCTCAATGGGGGACAGATCCGGAGATCTTGCTGGCCAGGGTAGTTGACTTACACCTTCTAGAGCACGTTGGGTGGCACGGGATACATGCGGACGTGCATTGTCCTGTTGGAACAGCAAGTTCCCTTACCAGTCTAGGAATGGTAGAACGATGGGTTCGATGACGGTTTGGATGTACCGTGCACTATTCAGTGTCCCCTCGACGAACACCAGTGGTGTACGGCCAGTGTAGGAGATCGCTCCCCACACCATGATGCCGGGTGTTGGCCCTGTGTGCCTCGGTCGTATGCAGTCCTGATTATGGCGCTCACCTGCACGGCGCCAAACACGCATACTACCATCATTGGCACCAAGGAAGAAGCGACTCTCATCGCTGAAGACGACACGTCTCCATTGGTCCCTCCATTCACGCCTGTCGCGACACCACTGGAGGCGGGCTGCACGATGTTGGGGCGTGAGCGGAAGACGGCCTAACGGTGTGCGGGACCGTAGCCCAGCTTCATGGAGACGGTTGCGAATGGTCCTCGCCGATACCCCAGGAGCAACAGTGTCCCTAATTTGCTGGGAAGTGGCGGTGCGGTCCCCTACGGCACTGCGTAGGATCCTACGGTCTTGGCGTGCATCCGTGCGTCGCTGCGGTCCGGTCCCAGGTCGACGGGCACGTGCACCTTCCGCCGACCACTGGCGACAACATCAATGTACTGTGGAGACCTCACGCCCCACGTGTTGAGCAATTCGGCGGTACGTCCACCCGGCCTCTCGCATGCCCACTATACGCCCTCGCTCAAAGTCCGTCAACTGCACATACGGTTCACGTCCACGCTGTCGCGGCATGCTACCAGTGTTAAAGACTGCGATGGAGCTCCGTATGCTACGGCAAACTGGCTGACACTGACGGCGGCGGTGCACAAATGCTGCGCAGCTAGCGCCATTCGACGGCCAACACCGCGGGTCCTGGTGTGTCCGCTGTGCCGTGCGTGTGATCATTGCTTGTACAGCCCTCTCGCAGTGTCCGGAGCAAGTATGGTGGGTCTGACACACCGGTGTCAATGTGTTCTTTTTTCCATTTCCAGGAGTGTAGATTAATTGCAGTAGAGATTAGACAAAGGGAACAGGATAGAGAACAGGAGGAAAGAGATCGCGTGATAGTACAAAAATTTTCAGAGTTAATTTTACAACGTGCACATGATAAGGAAGAAATATTTGAGAGAATCGAGGAATCCGTACCAAATGACAGAATAAATAATACAACACAACAGTATGAACAGTTGAAACTTCCTGGCAGATTAAAACTGTGTGCCCGACCGAGACTCGAACTCGGGACCTTTGCCTTTCGCGGGCAAGCGCTCTACCAACTGAGCTACCGAAGCACGACTCACGGCCGGTACTCACAGCTTTACTTCTGCCAGTATCTCGTCTCCTACCTTCCAAACTTTACAGAAGCTCTCCTGCGAACCTTGCAGAACTAGCACTCCTGAAAGAAAGGATATAGCGGAGACATGGCTTAGCCACAGCCTGGAGGATGTTTCCAGAATGAGATTTTCACTCTGCAGCGGAGTGTGCGCTGATATGACACTTCCTGGCAGATTAAAACTGTGGGCCCGACCGAGACTCGAACTCGGGACCTTTGCCTTTCGCGGGCAAGCGCTCTACCAACTGAGCTACCGAAGCACGACTCACGCCCGGTACTCACAGTTTTAATCTGCCAGGAAGTTTCATATCAGCGCCCACTCCGCTGCAGAGTGAAAATCTCATTCAGTATGAACAGTTAACTAACAAATGTGTCAATACTGAAACCCGAGCCGCGACACTTACGGAAGACGTAAGTAAACAGAAAGAAAAAATAGGTGACTTATCGGAAAGAGTTGAGGAGATTTCAGATAAATTGACAAGTCTTAGTTTAAATGGGGATAGAGATTCAGATGATACAGCTCCATTACCATTTGCAGAAACCGAAGAGTACCAGAACATAAGTAAGCATGTTGAAAATCAGGGAAAATTTAATGAACGCGTTAAAAGGGAAGTTGAGGCATTACGAAAGCAAGTCAAACAAATTGAAGGCGAAATCGTAGGAAAGGACAGCAAAAGAAATTTGGAATCACAGTTAGCGGAGGGGTTTGAAGAAAATAATTTGTTTCATTTACGGGATGCAACAAGGGAGAGCCAGGCGCGCGAACTTGACAATAATCAACATTGGGACTGGGACAGACGCGGTAGGTCTTTGTCGCCACGAGGCGAAAACTTTGACTATAAACACTTTTTGACTGTTGGGAAATTTAAGATCTTCCGCAATTCTAAGAATGACATACATCCATGTGCATGGTTAGATCAATTTATGTATGCACTCCCACCAAATTGGCCACTAAGTCACAAACTGGAATTTATGTGTGGATATTTAGAAAATGAACCGGCGACGCGGTTGCGCGCACTCATTAGAGATTGTAATAATCTGAATGATTTTTATCATGCATTTCTATCGGCATATTGGTCCGAAAACACGCAAGACAGAGTCAAACAGTCTTATTATGCAGCGTAATTTCAAACAGTCTGAGTTCCGCACGCCAGCGAAATATTTTGAAGAAATGATTCGAAAGAATCAGTTCCTTTCCAACCCTTATAGCCCGACTGAATTAATTCGCATTTGTTTAACTAAGCTGCCACAATCCATAAGACAAATTGCTTTAGGCGGAAGATGTAAAGACGACATTGAGACTTTTAAGACTTTGTTACAAGAACTTGAGTATGACAACGACGACGGGACTTCTTGTAACTTTTTCAGTAACAGTAATTACGATAGATTTTCAGAGAAAAGGGATAGTGATCGGAACGGGCGTTATATGGGTAATTTTGAGAATGACAGACGTAACAGACAGGACAATAGATACCAGCCTTATGACAATAACAGACGTTCTAACAGAAATTACACAGACAATTATAATAACGGTAATTCTTACCGGAATGATCAATCATACGGAAACAGTAATCGGTATCATCAAGACAGAAATTATCCATACAATAATAGAAATTCTTACTACAGAAATGACCAGGGTAGTAGATACAACAATAATTACAGAAGTGACAGTCGAAATTATACAAGAAGTAGTTATGCAAACAGACAGGAAAACAGAAATTTTAATAACAGACACAACCAAGAATTTGCATCTAACAGACAGGAAGGACCTAATTGGCATCCTCCGCGTGACAGAAATTCAGAGAGACAAGTGGAAATAGTAGAAATTGATCCGCGAAATGTCGGGAATAATCAAAGACGTGACGCAAACAATCGACAATGACTAGCAGCTTCGGCTTCTGGCAGCAATATAGACGGGTCAGAAAGTAATGACACTACAAGTTTACACTACGTACGCCTGGAAGATATGAGAGACATTTTGCTAGGCGAAAAGGAGAATAATGTAGACGCATTTTTACATCCTGTTATTGAAGTATGTGTGGGTAAGAATAAGTTCACTGCAGTTCTAGATTCTGGGAGCCCATTGAACGTCATTAGTGAATCAGTTTTTCGTATATGTGAAAGAACTATTGCCTGTCCTGTGTTACCTATTTCTAAAACTACAATTCGAGGAGCGATTTCTGGAAAAGGTGTGGAAGGTAAACAACAGACCAACCTAAATTTCATTTGTCAAGGATACGAATTGTCTGCTAATTTTATTATTGTTCCATTACTCAGTACACAGATTATATTACGTATGGAGTTTCTTAACACACATAAGGCAATTTTGAACTTTAAAGAAGGAAGTGTGAATTTGACTGTTGCCGGAATGCCGAAATGTCTGAAATTTTTCGAGTGTTTAGTAAGATCTGAATCAGATACAAAATGTTTAAGGTTTCTTACTTCTGATGTTTTCGTTGAGCATTATGACGACAGTGTGTTTATTCATAACAATGACAATAGATACAGAGACGCGATGCAGGATATAATTAGTAGCGAAGAATTAATTAATGAAAAAGTTAAAAAAGCTGAAGTGCCAGATGACGTTGCAAGAGAAGAGCTGCACCATATTTTGACTTCACATGCTACAGTGTTTAGTCATCACACAGGAACTATACAAGGCTTACAATATTTATTTAAAGTAAAAGAACACACACCATTTCGCGGAAAAACGTACGCTATTCCTTTGGCTTACAGAGACAAGGTTAAGAATGAACTTCAGTACATGTTAGATCAGGGCATTATTGAGCCAGCAGTCAGCCCTTATACCAGCCCATTACACGTTGTTCTTAAAAAGGATGGATCAATTCGTTTGGTTCTGGATTCCAGACAGATAAATAATATTATTATCCCTGAAACTGACCGTCCACAAAATTTAGATGAACTTCTTCAACATTCCATGGAATTAAAGTTCTATCCACGATTGACATGCGCGCAAGTTTTTGGCAAATAGAACTCCACCCTGATTCTAGAAAATATACTGCCTTTTTAGCCTTTGGTAACTGTTACCAGTTTCGGAAATTACCGTTTGGACTTACTGTATCTTCAGCAGCATTCATTCGTAGCTTAAATGAAATTTTACCTGTTTATCTTCGTGACAATATTACTTCATATGTTGACGATATTCTTATTGCTAAACGTTCTTGGAGTGAGCATAACAAAATTTTGGAATCATTATTACGTATTTTTGCAAGAGTTGCCATTACAGTGAACTTTAAAAAAAAATCTGAATTTGGTCGTTCTCAGGTGAAATTTCTCGGTCACATTATTTCTACAGAAGGTATTCTTCCTGATCCAGAAAAACTAGACGCTATTCGTAATTATGCTGTTCCTACCACAAAACGTGATGTTCGTAGTTTCCTTGGTGTCTGTAATTTTCTTAGACGCTTTGTTAGATTGGACAATTTGGCCACACCTCGTTTATGTGAACTATCTGGAAAGAATTCTAACTGGTGTTGGGATGAGGAAGCTCAGTCAGAATTTGAACAACTTCGTGACGCTTTAGTTGCTGCTCCACTTCTTTCACATCCGGATTTATCTAAAGATTTTTGTTTGGCGACGGACTCATCATACAAAGGCCTAGGTGCACATTTATTTCAAGAGATAGAAGAAAACGGCGTTGTAGTACAGAAGACTATTGCATTTGGAAGTCGTGTTCTCTCTAAATCCGAAAAGAATTATTCGATTACGGAACTTGAAGCTTTGGCTGTTGTTTGGGCTTTCACAAAATTTCGCACATTTTTGTTTGGTAGACATACTAAGGTTTACACTGATCATTGAGCTTTGGAATTTCTTATGTCGACAAAATTAACTCATGGCAGATTGTCACGATGGGCGCTGTATCTACAGGAATTTGATTTTAGTATTGTTTACATACAGGGATCTTCAAATATTGTTGCTGATGCTTTATCACATGCACCTATGGGTTTGAAACAAAGTGCTGAAGAGGACTGCAAAGAAAACCATTATTGTTTGATGTACATTCAAGGTGTTGCGTTTGAGAACTTTATTTTATCTTCGCTCCAGGACATCGCTAAGGAGCAAAATAAGGATCCAATCTGGAAGGACATTAAGGAGAAGTGGAGGAGAAAGGAAAGCGTAGCGATCAGACAGTATTATTTAGTTCGCAATGATATTCTTTTCAAACGAAAATCGGTCGACAACTCTGTTTGGTTAGTTTGTATTCCTGATGAGTGGGTCAATAAATTGATTTGGTACACACATTTTAGTTATGCGCACTTTGGTCCCAGAAAATGCTTTCATAAATTACGAGAAAATTGCTACTTCAGTAATATGGAAAAACGTATTCGATCTGTTCTTGCCAAATGCAAATTATGTCAAAAGGCTAAGCCGCCAACAAGTTCTCACAGAGCACCGTTGTTTCCTATCATTCCAGCGAAATTAAAGGAGATGGCTGCAGTTGATATGTTCGGTCCAGTGGTTCGATCTACTAATGGTTTTGCGTACATTTTTGTAGCAGTGGAATTGACATCAAAATATGTGTGTTTTACACCGTTACGCAAAGCAACAGCTCGTTCAGTATCTAATGCTTTCATCAAACATTTTCTTAAAGAAGTGGGTCATGTTGATAAGGTTATATCAGATAATGGATCACAGTTTCGCTCTAAAATTTGGCTTCGTACTCTACGGCGTCGTAAAATTAAACCAATCTTCATTTCACTTTTTCACCCTCAATCTAATGCTTCAGAGAGATGGATGAAGGAAATCAATAAATTGTGCCGTCTTTATTGTCATCAGAATCACAGAACGTGGGATCAGTATCTTCATAGTTTTCAAAACATTCTGAATGAACTTCCTAATGACTCAACTTCTTTACCGCCTCTATTGATATTAAAAAACAAAACACCGACTAATCGCATTTCTGAAATTGTTCCTTTTCCGCCTTCACGGAAACTGCGGCATTCTGAAGTTGTCAACCTGGCTCTACAAAATATTGCATCTGCGGCTGCTAGAAGAGAGAAATCAGCTAAACGTCCTGGTCATTTAAAAATCTTGTCAGTTGGTCAGAAGGTATTAATTAAGTCTCATCGTTTGTCTCATAAACGAAAAAGGTTTATGTCGCAAATTTTTTCTGCTTTATAACGGTCCATACAGAATTCGCAAAATTATCCATGATAACACTGTTGAAGTAGAAACTCTTAAATCTCGACGCTCTAAGGGAATACATCACATATCTAACGTTAAAATTTTTGTGGAATGACATACTTTTGAGAAACCAACAGTTATACGTAAACAGGTGGAGAATGCAAGGATACCGCGCCGTGTTCCGGCGGCGGCAGATACTCAAAGCAAGAGTGAAGTCTGCGCGCCGCAAAAGGCAGTCGTTGACCGCAAACAATTACTTCATATGTCACGCGCCTACAGCTGATCGAGCGCTCAGTGTGAATGCACTGACAGCCGTAAACAAATACACAGTCTAATTTCTCCGACTAAATTCTGTATAAAGCTATGGTGACTTCATAAATTATGTTATTAACGTTCAGTATTTTTCAGGATACGGTTGTGTAAAATATTTAAGACCTTCAGGTAAATTCTGTGCGTGTCTGACGTTAAGACGACTTGCTATGGAGAAAATTTCAGGAAGAATGGAATTTCGAAAAAAAAGTAATAAATTAAAAAGGGTAATTATTAATTGAGTTTATTTTTCAGGTAACATAATTCCACTTAGGTACGTACTTTAGACGTAATTTGCTGCTCGCGATTACGTGATTCATACTTTGTGCTAATTTCATGTTCTATGAATTTACTTGTGAAGCGACGTGCTTGCGTACATTTGCTGATTTTTGTCAATGTTTTATTAATGAACAGGGTTGTTATTTGTATATATTATGCATCGCTTGGCTGCACTGCTTTTTCACTGATGTCATATTTTTTTTATTATGTGCCTGCTGTGCTTATTTTTTTAAAATTATAATTGTCACCTGATTAATTGTGCTGATATGGTTATGTATGTAAGTTATACTTTGTGATTTATCTGCTTGCGCCTTCATGTTTACTTATTAAGATTACATATGAACATTTATTTGCTTATGCTGAATGATGCTAATGACTTGTTTATTGCCGGCCGCGGTGGTCTAGCGGTTCTGGCGCTGCAGTCCGGAACCGCGGGACTGCTACGGTCGCAGGTTTGAATCCTGCCTCGGGCATGGGTGTGTGTGATGTCCTTAGGTTAGTTAGGTTTAAGTAGTTCTAAGTTCTAGGGGACTTATGACCTAAGATGTTGAGTCCCATAGTGCTCAGAGCCATTTGAACCATTTTGAACTTGTTTATTACGTAAGATATATGTTTGCTGCTGTGCGTATGGATTGCATATTTACACACTTCTGTTTTGTTGTCATAACTATAAGTTGGTATATAGAAATGCTGATATACTGTGTACAAACATAGAGTTTAGGTTACACTGTGGTATTAATTATAGATTGTTCGCTTGGCAGAGCCTCGTTGTAGGAATTGTGCTGCATCCACTTGTTGACATTCAGTTCTCTACTGGTATATTTACTCGCTATTGCATGTTTTGCTTATGCTCAGTGCCTTATATTTTTAAGATAAGAAAATGAACTGCAGTAATTCGACATAAACGACATTAGTACAAGAAACTTCATAGAAGTCACATGAGCTGGAGGTTTTATGAAAGCTGTATAAATGTATGCTAATAGGAAGGAAGCTAACGACATGACATACCAAAACTAGGTTTAGACCATTGACAGTTATTACACTGCGTTTTTCGTGAGCAATTGAAATAGGAAGTGACATTTAACACAAGAAATACTCCACATGTTTGCTTCTGTTTGCCATAAGTCTTGAAGTGGTGTACACACTGTGAAATATTATGATCATTCACACTCCGTAATCGTACTTAATTACTGAGAGTTATTCGAACTAAGTCTGTTAGAGGTCATGTATGCATTTCTTTTATTTAATGATGGACAAGGAACCAAAATGTATCTTACAATTTATAATGAGTAGAAGATTTGGGTCAGATGGATTACACAGAGGTTGTGTGTAGACACTGTGTCTTCGGATTGTATGGGATGATGAATTGAAGTTGCACTAGGATTTTGTCTGTACTTGTTCGAGGAGACTGACTAGAGGAAAGAGTTGTTATGGAAGTGAAATGATATTGGTGCTGAGGTTTATATATATCGACGTAGTGAAGACGTATTATTGAAGTATTAAGATTAAGTGATGATTATTGGAGTTTTCGTGGACAAGAGGTAAGGTAAATGATATTGATGATAAGGTTTATATGTATCGACGTATTGAAGAGGTATTAGTGAAGTATTGAGACTATGCTGATGATTATTGGAGTTTTGGTGGATAAGAGGTAAAGTAAGTGAGGAGCATATTTTTTTTTGTTGGTCCATATGGAACAAGGAGGATGAAGATGGCAGACTAGAACACTCAGGCCGGCCGAAGTGGCCGTGCGGTTAAAGGCGCTGCAGTCTGGAACCGCAAGACCGCTACGGTCGCAGGTTCGAATCCTGCCTCGGGCATGGATGTTTGTGATGTCCTTAGGTTAGTTAGGTTTAACTAGTTCTAAGTTCTAGGGGACTAATGACCTCAGCAGTGGAGTCCCATAGTGCTCAGAGCCACTTGAACCACTAGAACACTCAAGTAGAAGGAAGATTGTCTACACACACACTTTGTCAAATCACAAAGCAGAATTTTTTTTTTTTTTTTTTTTTTTTTTGAGAGAGGAAGCATTTGCATATCTTGGTACACTGACAGTTGTTCAGCAACCGTGCATTTTGATCTGGCTTGGCAAACATTGGTCTTGACATGTTGACTATGACGTGGACTTAACTATTATTGACTGTTATACATTGCTGCCACTACTACTTGGTACACATGATGAACATCAAATCTTGGACAGAGTTACATTTACACAGTTAACACTATTCAATTACACAGTAGTACTTAATGTGGATGAAAGATGAGTGAGTGTGTTTTGTGTGTTTTCCTTTCCTAATCCTACCCACCTATCTCCTAAATATTATTTTATTTGTTGGTAGTGGCTTGCACTGACACCCATAAATGTTATAGGTTTACTGGTATTTGTGTATTGTAATAGTTAATAGGAAAATTATCTGATATCATTTGTGTGTTTGTTATGATTTGTATGTTTAGTGTAAAAGCATTGTATGTGTATTCAAACTATTGTTCATGCCTGAACTGTCTGATTAGTTATAGTGAATAGTATGGACTGTTACTTGTACTTTTTCTACATGATTGATGCCACTAGGACATGTTTAATTTCTGCTTATAAACTCTGATGAACAGTGTGATCAGTGATAGTAAATATTATGGACTGTTACTTGCACTTTTTCTACATGATTCGTGCCACTAGGACATGTTTAATTTCTGCTGATGAACAGTGTGATTAGTGAAAGTGAATATTATGGACTGCGGTCAGCACCTATTCAACATTACTGGGTGACACTGATGGACTGCTTCTACCGAAATGATGTCACTTGTTGGTGTCGGCACCTGCTCAACATTACTGTGTGCCACTGATGGACTGTTTCTACTGAAAAAATGTCACTTGTTGGTATTTGCACCTGTTGACCATTGCTGGGTGCTACTGATGGAACTGTAACTGCTTATTCTTGAGCTATGGAAAGCGTTTATGTGAATATTTGTATAAACTGATTTTTTGTGTATTACTGTTTGTGAAAGGTTATGAGACTCTTACCTCCACATATTCGTCATTGCTGACGCTATTGATTGAACTGTTTAACCACATAATACCTGTGTAAACTGTTATGTAAAGTCACATGTATGAAAGAATTTGTATTGCTTACTGTATTTTATATATTAGGTTATTGAAAGGTCAGCGCAAAGCCAAAATTTTATCTAGTTATATGATATTTACGCATGAATATTATCTTTTATTTTTGTCTGTATTTTTTTTCGAATTTGGTGGTATTTTCACCACCAATGTTGGCATAAATACCATCAAATTCTAGCCCGTGGAGGAAGGGCATATGAAAGGTGGCTACACTGAGCCACAGCGCCAGAGATCGCGCTAGAGAGCATTGTTCCGCCGCCTCCACTGGCAGTGATTATTGAGAACTAGTAGTGGGCAGTGCTTTGGGAGAACTCGTGGTAGTCAGTGCTGAGATGTCGTAGTGAGGAGTGTTTGTTGAGATGAGCTAGTAGGCAGTGCTTGCTGAGATGTGATACTGAAAAGTTCTTGTTGAGATGTGATAGTAGCGAGTCAGTGTGGAGAGATTGTAATGTCTAGAGTGCTTTTCATCAATATAAATTAAGGTAACAAACTACTTTTCTTTTCTTTCTCATTATTTCAATGTCCTGAATAATGCGTCATTAAAGGTTCAGTCAACAAAGCATCTGGCTTGTGTTCTTGTATTAGAGTGTAATTCTGGTTTTCTTGAGTAATTATGGTATTTCTATTTTCTTTAATTAATTCAGTATAAATGATATTTAAAATTTCTTGTGTTGTTGAAGAAGAACCGTGCCAGATGCGTACGTTGAGTCATACTTCCACACACAGAACAGTTACACTTGTGCTTTGGTTTCGTAGGTTTTATAGTTGCTGGGGACTTAATTAATTAATTGTGTTAATGAAAATTTCCATTTCATTCTTTGTTGTTGTTCTTTGCAGTCAGATAGCGTAATAATACTAGTCAGGGCCAACCGTTACGAGACTTCGTAACCGAACAGACAGCTACTAAATCACGAAAAATTAAAAGTATTTGCATTCTATTTTAATTAAGCCCCCATGCAACATTCAGCACTGCATTAGGAACATCACGAAACACTGTTGTGAGAGTGGTGCACAGATGCAATTCCATCACTTTCTCATGCAGATAACGCATGCGTTGTTACTATGAATCCATAAGCAGTGAGTGCACTTGTGAAACTTGTCATCTGAAGCAAGACCAGCATATTCAAAGAACAGTCTATTTCATAAGCGAAGTTACAGTGAATTAATTTTCATAATCTGCACAAGAAGACGTAAAAATCACTCACTACACACACGCAGTTGCATAGGTAGCAACAAAAGTACTGTGTCATTGTCTGGTGTGACGTTATCGATTATTATCTCACACTGTCATACGTGCTATCACTTGGATCGATATATTTGATCTTGAATGTTTCATTACTGACGTCAACAGAAGAAGATACTTTGCTCTATCGTACGAAAATGTGGTTCATGGAAGACGCCGAAATGCAACTCTTTTTTTTTTTTTCTTCTTTCAAAGTATGTGCAGGCCATGTGACATTACCGGTTATAAGAGACAGTGAAAACGAGACAGCTGGAAAAAAGGTAAGTAACTGTTACTTATTCCAAAAGTTATCGCCATAACTGTTACCACGTGATATGCTGAGAACTGTGGATGTAGGACCACAGGTAGATTTCATACTTTTACACACATAAAGAAAAATTTTGAATCACCGCGGTTTACAGAACACCTGAAGATAGACGCTGACTGTGGATATTGTATCACAGACACAGTCCCTTTGACGGTTTAGAGATGTCACTAAACCCGCCCAAAGCTGGCCGTAGTGGCCGTGCGGTTCTAGGCGCTACAGTCTGGAACCGGGCGTCCGCTACGGTCGCAGGTTCGAATCCTGCCTCGGGCATGGATGTGTGTGATGTCCTTAGGTTAGTTAGATTTTTAATTAGTTCTAAGTTCTAGGCGACTGATGACCTCAGAAGTTAAGTCGTATAGTGCTCAGAGCCATTTGAACCAAACCCGCCCAAAGATATAAACAACCATGTATGAGGAGAGCCTATTAAAAGGAGGCGGTCTGACAGCTGATCAGTTCCAGTCATTCCAACAGGAAGGAGGTACACGGCTCGTGTTGTCTGAAGTTCAACCATGCCTAGACGGTCAATACCGCGGTTCAATCGCGTCCCCATTGTTACTTTGTGCCAGGAAGGACTCTCAACAAGGAAAGTGTCTAGGCATCTTGGAGTGTACCAAAGCGATATTGTTCGGACAAGAAGGAGATACAGAGAGACAGGAACTGTCGATGACATGTCTTGCTCAGGCCACCCAAGGGCTACTACTGCAGTGGATGACCACTACCTACGGATTACGGCTCGGAGGAACCCTGACAGCAAGGCCACCATGTTGAATAATGCTTTTCGTGCAGCCACAGGACGTCATGTTACGACTCAAACTGTGCGCAATAAAGTGCCTGAGGCGCAACTTCACTCCCGACTTCCATGGCGAGGTCCATCTTTGCAACCACGACACAACGACATGGACCGCTCAGGATTGGCATCACGTTCTCTTCACCAATGAGTGTCGCATATGGCTTCAACCAGACAATCGTCGGAGACGTGTTTGGAGGCAACACGGTCAGGCTGAACGCCTTAGATACACTGTCCAGCGAGTGCAGGAAGATGGAGGTTCCCTGCTGTTTTGGGGTGGCATTATGTGGGGCCGACGTACGCCGCTTGTGGTCATGGAAGCGCCGTAACGGCTGTATGATACGCGAATGCCATCCTCCGAACGATAGTGCAACAATATCAGCAGCATATTGGCAAGGCATTCGTCTTCGTGGACGACAATTCGCGCCCCCATCGTGCACATCTTGTGAATGACTTCTTTCAGGATGACGACATCGCTCGGCTAGCGTGACCAGCATGTTCTCCAGACATGGACGCTCATGGACGCTATCGAACATGCCTGGGATAGATTGAAATAGGCTGTTGATGGACGACGTGACCCACCAACCACTCTGAGGGATCTACGCCGAATCGCCGTTGAGGAGTGGGACAATCTGGACCAGCAGTGCCTTGATGAACTTGTGGATAGTATGCCTCGATGAATACAGGCATGCAACAATGCAAGAGGACGTGCTACTAGGTATTAGAGGTACCGGTGTGTACAGCAATCTGGACCATCACCACTGAAGGTCTCGCTGTATGGTGGTTCAACATGCAATGTGTGATTTTCATGAGCAATAAAATGGCGGAAATGATTTATGTTGACCTCTGTTCCAATTTTCTGTACAGATTCCGGAACTCTCGGAACCGAGGTGATGAAAAACTTTTTTTGATTTGTGTATATTTCCTGGAAGCATTCGGCACGGTGTCACATTGCAGGCTGTTAACGAAGACATATGGAACAGTATTAATAGTGTCCAGCTTGACACAGTCAAGTCGTTTAAATATCTGGACATAAGGCTGCAAAGCAGTATGAGGTGAAACGAGCATGCGAAAACTGTGATAGGGAAGGAAAATGGTCGACTTAGGTTTATTGGGTGAATTTTAGGAAAGAGTGGTTCACCTGTAAAGGAGACCGCATATAGTACGCTGGTGCGACGTATTCTTGAGTACTGCCCTGGTGTTTGGGATCCATATCACGTCTGATTGAAAGAAGACATCGAAGCAGTTCAGAGGCTGGCTTCTAGATTTAACCTGGTAGGTTCTAACAACACGTAAGTGTTACGGACATGCTCCGGCATCTCAAATGGAAATCCCTGGAGGGAAGGCGACATTCATTTCGAGCAACACTATTGATATAATTTAGAGAACCGACATTTGAAGCTGACTGCCGAACGATTCAAGTGCTACAAACACACATTGCGCGCAAAGGCGACG
The DNA here is from genome assembly GCF_023898315.1 of Schistocerca nitens. Classification (NCBI taxonomy): domain Eukaryota; kingdom Metazoa; phylum Arthropoda; class Insecta; order Orthoptera; family Acrididae; genus Schistocerca; species Schistocerca nitens. The sequence goes on from NC_064620.1 coordinate 91,105,205, forward strand.
AAGATAAGATACAAGAAATTAGGGCTCATACGGAGACACACAGACCGTCGTTTTCCCTCGGTCTATTTGCGAGTGGTACTCTCCACCACGCACCATACAGTGGCTTGCTGAGTATCTATGTAGATGTTGATCTAGATGTAGATCCCACTGTGAGACAACACGGTCAGTGCCTTCGTGGAAAAATATTTGAGCTTGCTTGCGGAAACATGATTGTATCCAGGCGTGGACCTGCTCATCCGAAGCAAATCGGCGGCCACGAATGTCTTTCTTCAGTGCTCTAAAAATATCTAAATCGCGTGTAGAGAGATAGGGGCTGTGTAGAGGATGTACACTGTGTGATCGAAAGTATCCGGGCACCCCAAAAACATACGTTTTTCATATTGGTGCATTGTGCTGCCACCTACTGCCAGGTACTCCATATCAGCGACCTCGGTAGTCATTAGACATCGCGAGAAAGCAGAATGGGGCGCTCCGCGGAACTCACGAACCTCGAACGTGGTCAGAAGACTGGGTGTCACTTGTGTCATACGTCTGTACGCAAGATTTCCACACTCCTTAACATTCGTACGTCCACTGTCTCCGATGTGATAGTGAAGTGGAAACGTGAAGGGACACGTACAACACAAAAGGGTACAGGCCGACCTCGTCTGTTGATTGGCAGAGACCACCGACAGTTGAAGAGGGTCGTAATGTGTAATGAACAGACGTCTATCCAGACCATCACACAGAAATTCCAAACTGCGTCAGGATCCGCTGCAAGTTCTATGACAGGCAGGAGGTGAGAAAACTTGGATTTCATGGTCGATCGGCTGCTCACAAGCCACACATCACGCCGGTAAACGCCAAACGACACCTCGCTTGGTGTAAGGAGCGATTGGACGATTGAACAGTGGAAAAACGTTGTGTGCAGTGACGAATTACGGCACACAATGTGGCGATCCGATGCCAGGGTGTGGGTATGGTGATGCCCGGTGAACGTCACCTGCCCGGGTTCCCGGGTTCGATTCCCGGCGGGGTCAGGGATTTTCTCTGCCTCGTGATGACTGGGTGTGGTGTGATGTCCTTAGGTTAGTTAGGTTTAAGTAGTTCTAAGTTATAGGGGACTGATGACCGTAGCTGTTAAGTCCCATAGTGCTCAGAGCCATTTGAACGTCATCTGCCAGCGTGTGTAGTGCCAACAGTAAAATTTGGAGGCGGCTGTGTTATGGTGTCGTCGTGTTTTTCATGGAAGGGGCTTGTACATTGATGTTTTAAGCACCTTGTTGCTTCCCACTGTTGAAGAGCAATTCGGGGATGGTGATAGCTTTTTTCAACACGATTGAGCACCTGTTGATGACGCACGGCCTGTGTCGGAGTGGTTATACGACAATAACATCCCTGTAGTGGAGTTGCCTTCACACAGTCATGACTTGAATCTATGGAACATCTTTAGGATGTTTGGGAACGTCGACTTGGTGCCAGGCCACACCGACGGACATCGATAGCTCTCGTCAGTGCAGCACCCCGTGAAGAATGGACTGCCATTCCCCAAGAAACGTTCCAGCACCTGATTGAACGTGTGCCTGCGAGAGTAGACACTGTCATCAAGGCTGAGAGTGGACCAACAGCATATTGAATTCCAACATTACCGATGGAGGGCACCACGAACTTGTAAGTCATTTTCCGACAGGTGTCCGGATGCATTTGATCATATAGTGTATTAGGGCTTCCCAGCGAAACTTCTGCTGCAACGTCGGAACAGCCTTGGAAATATGTGGGCGGGCATTATACTGCAGAAGAATGTTGTCACTGATCAACATTCCGTGGGCGTATGGACTTCATAGTGCGCCTCACTTTTTCCGAAGTGTCCACGTACCGTTGTGCTTGAATTTCGGCGCCGTGTTTCAGACAGTCAATCAGCAGCGCGCCGTTGCAGTCAAAGGAAAAGGTGACCACGACTTTCCTGGAGCTGACGTGCCTGTTATTTCGACAAAGCGGTTGGAGATTCACTGGGAAGGCCTTACACATCCTCCATACACTCCCGATCTCTCCTCACGTCTATTCCATATTTTGTAACCCTGACATTCGCAGCCATCGATTTGCTTCGGACGAAAAGATGCACGCCTCGGTGCAATAATGGTTCCGTAGACCACTGCAAGCATTTTTCCTTGAAGGCTTTGAGTGTATTAGCTTACCGTGAAATGAACCTACTAACAATTATGGCTATTATTTTAGGAGTAATAGACAGTTTATTTCCTTTTTCCGTGTGTGTCGTCTTCATTTGACTGCCCCTTTTAGATATCGAGCCTTTAATCCACTTAAGTTTTCTTAGGGAGCGTTTTGAAACCTCTAATACAGGGGCGTAAATCTCTTATACCTACCTACCAGTTTAGTACCTCTGTTAGTATTAAAAATTTCTCACCTTCCACCGGTTAAACAGTAATGGTAGTATTTAAAATATGGAAGTAAATTACTTTGTAATTTTTTTTGTAAAGCACCGTTAAAGCAATTTAAAGCCGGTCATAATAATTACTTGCCAAATACTCTATGTAAAATTTTATGAAAATCTATCAAAATGCTTTTAGCATCGCTACCGCCTCCCACACACCATTAAATGTGGTGCTCTAATTAGTGGTCAGTAGGGACCAGGTTGACTACAACTGCTCCAGTCTACGAAAGGGAGGTACCTGAGATCGTAAATTTGTAATGGAGTGCCAAATACGCATTTGGCACTAAGCGAAGTGACACTAAAACGATTAATCCTGTTAATCAGCCCTGCAGTCTGCGAAGAGTCGGGAACAAGTACAACAGAGCTGGACGGTAGTTACGCAGTGAAGTACCAGTCCGATATTTATCAGACTTCGTGGAATTATTTGTTTCATAGTGGGTATTAAACGATTTCCATCATTAACTACAGTAAGAGGTGAGATTCCCAAGGTTGTGAATACATTGTTGTATTCACTGTGGCATGGATGTAATTAGCTTACAAATGTCATGATACCTAATTCCTTGTCATGTCTGAAACACATTCTTCATCTTTTCATCAAGATTTCGGGGTGGACATGAGCATGAAAGTATAAGCCTTCCCATCACATCCCCAAAATGCTCTATTGTGAGAAATTAAGGTACTGGGCATGTGAATTAAGAATCTGAATATTCTTCAAGGAGTTTGTGATGTTAATTGAAGCCCGGGGGCTCGCAGTATCCTGCTGGAATTTGGCACTCTAGACAAAAAAGGTATGACAAAAAAGTGTTTACCGTTATTGCTCTGTATTGGCGAACATTCAGCCTCCCTTCATCGACACGTCGTCCAGGGTTCGATTCCCGTCAGGGTCAGGGATTTTCACCTGCCTCGAGATGACTGGGTGTTTGTGTTGTCCTCATCATTTCATCTTCCTTCATGAAAGTGACGATATTGGGCTGAGACAAGATTGGGAATTTGTACGGGCGCCGATAACCGCGCAGTTGAGCATCACCATCATCCCTCCATCGATTACCAAAGGAGTCCTGTTGTCATATACAATACCTCGCCGTATCATGATTGTAGGAAGCGTATGAGTCACGAGAATCCCTCCTTCCCATCCCTTTTCTCTATCTGCAAAACGGTGATGTCAAACCCACAAACATTTACAGGTACATCTATAGAAGAAACACTCCAGCACCACAGAATGCCACTTATTGCCATACTGCCGTAGTTCATTTTGGTCCTACGTCGTGTAGATCTCGGTGGTGGGTTACAACGGTAAATGATGCATGGAAACTCGATATATCAAACCAGCTTCCTGTAAACAGTTCTCGACGTTCATAGGTGACACTCTGCCTGCATCCTCTGCTTGGATTTCAACTCTCTTCGTTTGTCTATCCGTTAAAGCCAGTCGAAAAATTCTACGATCATCTCGTGGTATAGTTCTTCTGGAAGAAGCCGTGCCTAGTCTACATGGCAAAAATTAATCATTTTTCACTGAAATGGCATGTTTCCTGATTTCGTCATGGAAGGTAGGAGACGAGGTACTGGCGGAATTAAAGCTGTGAGGATGGGTCGTAAGTGGTACTTGGGTAGCTCAGTTGGAAGAGCCCTTCCCTACGAGTCTCGGTCCGGCACACAGTTTTAATCTGCCATGAAGTTTCCCACTGTTGATTGGACAGCAACTAGCTGATAATGGAAAGGGATTCATCTAATTTTATTGTTGCCAAACCTGCAGTAAAACTGAAGGGCTCTCTCACATGATGTGGTTTACCAATACAATATGTTATGAATGAATGAAAGGTTAAGTGGACTAGTATTTAATTTTGGATACTTAGACTTTAAATCTATTAACATGTTACCTAAAATTTGATTTCTGTAACAGTTACATGATAACTCTAACAATCTTCTAAAAACGACCTTGTGCTAACAGCCACTCTTTGAAATCAGATGTCAAAAACCATTACCAGATCAGATCACACTGCATGCTCGTTAGGACTACCATGGGTCAGGGAGGCACAAGAACAGCGTTAACCTTACGAGTGACAGAGAATTTGCTTCGTATAATTCTGTTGTCGCAATGTTCCACATAAACGTCTCTCAAATGAGCGTTGACTTCTCAGGAGTTTTCCTTGTACCCACTGGTTGTTTGTCAGTCCTTTGTATCTGAAATTAAACGTCTGGTACCTATTTCGGACAAATCATCCCAATGATTTTCTGGAGCTGTCGAAAGGTATCAGAAACATGTAAAATGTAAACACGACCAAATGACACCACAACGCGTCTAGACAAACAAAAGGGATCTCATACTTCTGCCATCAGTCCGTCAAATAACTTTCGTTAAGGTCTCTTCACTTCCGTCAGTGCCTAGTCACTTCCGATATTTCATTTGTTGAAGCCTTCTAGAGTTCTCACAGACACTAAATAATGATTCGGCAGCCAATGTAACACTGCTTGCGTTAGTAAGGTTTCTAGTTTATCTTTTGGTATTCAATGAAAGTGATGTAAACTCGATTTTTATTCCATGTGTCATGCTTCATATTCATGTACTGAACATTTTTCAAACACAAATCCTCAGTTGTCGATATGCTACGCCACAGAGGTTCTGAGTACAACCAAAGTGATCTTTGGTGGTCAGTAGCATTGTCGTTGGGCCCAGGAAATGACCTGGGGGGGTCTCTGCAGACATCATGAGACTCTGGCATAAAATGGGGGTGATACGCGATTACAAGAACTCAGCAAGAGAGTTCTCACAGCCTCTTTCACCTCAATCCTCCAACTTCCTACCTACACGTAGTGCCCCTGTTAAGCCGAGCAACTCAGCGGAAGGTTGGGTAACCAACCCCAGCGGGAAACTGAGTCGGTGAGCAGATAGGAGTTAGAGGACAGTGGAAGGCAACGGGAAACCACCACTGAACTATCCCAAGAAAACTCCATGGCTTCGCTCAGCTCAAAATGTTCCGGAGTTTCAAGTTCCCCGATCGGATCTCCGGGGGGAACCAGGTTGAGAGGAGCTTCACGAAGAGTAAGATGGTGCAAAGAGAAGCACTGCATAGGAACATGGAATGTAAGATCCATGTATCAAGGAAAAATAGACACAGTGAAAAGAGAAATGGAGAAAATTAACATCGACATATTGGGAATAAGTGAAATGAGGTGGACTGGCATGGAAGAATTTGCTTCGGATGGCCATGTGGTGTATTATTCTGGGCACGATAACAACAGAAGTAATGGAGTAGCCTTCATAGTTAGTGATAAAGTGAGAAAAGCTGTGATGGGATGCAAATATAAAAATGATAGAATGATGTCCATCAGACTTCAAGGTCAGCCCCTCAACATCACAGTAATTCAAGTTTATGCACCAACAACCGATGCTGAAAAGGAAATTATTGACCAGTTCTATGGAGATTTACAAGAATTACTACTGTCAACACCAAAAAAGGATATCGTCTTCGTAGTTGGAGATTGGAATGCAAAAGTGGGAAATGAAGCTGTAGAAGATATAACACGGAAATATGGTCTTGGTACAACAAACCAAGCTGGACAGAGACTCCTAGAATTCTGCCAAGAAAATTCATTGATAATGACTAATACACTGTTTCAACTACAAAAAGGATGCCTATATACCTGGACTTCGCCAGATGGCCAACACCGGAACCAAACTGATTACACACTTTGTAATCAGAGGTGGAAGAGCGCGGTTCAGTCAGCTACAACAAGACCTGGGGCTGACTGCGGATCAGATCATGAGCTCCTGATTGCAAAATTTAGGCTGAAACTTCAGAATGCAGCAAAAAGTATCCCAACTTGCAGATACGACCTTAACTCTATACCCTCCGACTATGCTGTAGAGGTACAAAACAGATTTAATGTATTACAGCTGGAGGACAAAAGCTCCCAAGAGATGTGGACAGAAGTTGCTAATACTGTCAAGGACGCCGCATAGAAACACATTCCCAAGAAAAGGAACAGTAAGAAGGCTAGATGGCTATCAGTTGAGGCACTGCAAGTTGCAGAAGAACGAAGGAAAGCAAAAATCAAGGGAGATAGATCAGCTATGAATTAAATAAAGATTTTCAGAAATTAGCTAGAAGAGATAAAAATATATTCTTTAATGAACAGTGCAAGGAAGTTGAAGATAGTAACGTAATGGGGAAGACAAGAGATTTTTATAAGAAAATTAGAGAAATTAAAGGAAAATTCCAGGCAAAAATTGGAATGATAAAAGATAGAAACGGGAAAGATCTGAGTGAAGCCGAGGATGTTAAGGAAAGATGGGCAGAATATGTAGAAGACCTATACAAGAAAGAACTGCATCATGACAGGGCTCCTACTGCTGATGTTAATGTTAATTTAGAACTAGAGCCAGATATTTTGGAAAGCGAAATCCAGTGAGCCCTTGAAAATATGGCTGATAACAAAGCTAGTGGAATGAGATTTTCACTCTGCAGGCTGTGGCTAAGCCATGTCTCCGCTATATCCTTTCTTTCAGGAGTGCCAGTTCTGCAAGGTTCGCAGGAGAACTTCTGTAAAGTTTGGAAGGTAGGAGGCGAGATACTGGCAGAAGTAAAGCTGTGAGTACCGGACGTGAGTCGTGCTTCGGTAGCTCAGATGGTAGAGCACTTGCCCGCGAAAGGCAAAGGTCCCGAGTTCGAGTCTCGGTCGGGCACACAGTTTTAATCTGCCAGGAAGTTTCATAAAAGCTAGTGGTCATGATGAAATACCAGCAGAATTGTTTAAAGTCACTGGAAAGGATGCAGTGAAAGTGCTGCACTCAATATGTCAAAAAATATGGATCACGCAGCAGTGGCCAGAAGACTGGAAAAGATCAGTATTCATCCCCATTCCAAAGAAGAAAAGTTCTAAAGAATGCTCAGATTGCCGAACAATCGCACTTATTTCACATGCTAGCAAAGTTATGTTGAAAATCTTACAAAATAGACTTCGCCAATATCTAGATCGAGAGCTACCAGAAGAACAAGCTGGATTTAGGAAAGGAAGAGGAACTAGAGATCAAATTGCTAACATTCGGTGGATTATGGAAAAAGCGAGAGAATTCCAGAAAGATGTGTACCTCTGCTTTATTGACTACGCCAAAGCCTTTGACTGCGTCGATCACAACAAATTATGGAACGTACTGAAAAACATGGGTGTACCAGATCACCTCATTCATCTGATACAGAGTTTATACCTTGACCAAGAAGCCACGGTGAGAACTATGTATGGAACAACGAAATGGATAAAGATTCAGAAAGGGTTCCGGCAAGGCTGCATACTGTCACCGTACTTATTCAATCTGTATGCAGAACATGTCATGAGGAATGCGAGGCTAGATGAAGGAGAAACAGGAATTAAAATAGCTGGAATAAATGTAAACAACCTCAGGTACGCGGATGATACGATCCTGTTGGCAGAAAGTGAAGAAGAATTGAGAACACTCTTACTGAAGGTGAAAGACGAAAGTGAAAAAGGGCGGTCTAATGATGAATGTGAAGAAAACGAAAATTATGGCAACTACACCTACCAATTCGTGGGATATAGCAGGAGAAACCATGGAGGTAGTGACCACATTCAGTTATCTCGGTTCCCAGATCTCTGCTGATGGCAACTGCAGCCATTAAATCCGGAGACGCCTGTTGCTCGGTAGACAGGCGATGTCAAACCTTGACAAGGTTATAAGGTCCAGAGATATAACACTAGCAACAAAGATACGTATTGTGAGGGCTATGGTCTTTCCAGTTGTGATGTATGGATGTGAGACCTGGACCATTAGAAAGGCCGAACGGCGAAGAATTGACTCCTTCGAATTGTGGTGTTGGAGGAAACTTCTTAGAGTTCCATGGACTGCAAAGAGAACCAACAGATCAATATTGGAGCAAATGAAACCAGATTTCTCCCTGCAAGGTCTAATGTTAAAACAAAAGCTGACCTACTTTGGACACACAATGCGAGGGCATGCCTCGCTGGAAAAAAACATTAATGCTGGGGAAGATAGAAGAGGACGTCAGAGGATGAGATGGATCGATGGCATCACAGAAGCAATGTGTTCCAACCTGGAAGGTCTACGGGAGAAAGTGCAAGACAGGAAAAAGTGGCGTGACTTGGTTCATGGGGTCACGAAGAGTCGGAACCGACTACACGAATAGAGAGAGAGAGAGCATTGTCGTTGCCAGTAGCATTCTGTGAGGAGTAAGTGTACGTCACACTACTGAGTGATCTGGAAGCAGCTAGCACAGCAGAGAGATACAAACATAGAAGATGTTGAATTTTGAAAAAAATGATTCAATAAAGACTGATTTGAGAACTCTAAAGATTTTCAGGTAACGTTGCGGCTGCATTGCTTGCTCACGCGTAATTTGTGACAAGTCTGTGAAAGGTCAGTTTTCGGTGATTTTCTCTTTAAACAAAAGTGTCATAAGAGTATTCGTTGATATGGCTTGCGCTTGGTGTTGTAGACCCCCAATCCTCTGTTATTCTATAAACTAATTTCGTGGCAGAATAATAGTGTTTTAATAAGAAGTAATATTTGTAGAGATGGTAGTAACTGTCAAGGAATGAGTTTCATTAACGTAATACAGTTTGGAGTCCTAGTCACTTCTGCATCATTCAGTAAACGAAATATCTTCCACCACCTCCACACGAAAGTTTTTTGCTGTAGTTTTGTGTTGCCACATTGTATTTCGCGGGACACAGCCAAAGCTTAATGTGCTTAGAATATTTGCAGTCCACTGTACAAGGGTTTCTTTTCTTTAGCTGCTTTGCTGCTGCGCTACATTTTTTTTCACCCTTTTTCAGCAGTACCGAGGTTATTTTGCCAGAGGAAAGCCATGAAAATTAGTTGGCGTCAGTTTAGCATCACAGGCAGGACACAAGAAGATGATTTACAGTTCAGTATTGCATTTGAAAATTATTATCAGGTTCAGTTTCGGTATAGTTCAACGCTAACCTCATTTCTTATGCAGAAAGTCTCATCCCTATATGGCAATGTTGCAGTGTGTGTCGTTTAATGTTTAGAATTTTATTTAGTCAATTAGCATACATAAATTTACAGGGCATTTTCACAGAAGGACTTTGGACAGTTATTATTTCAAAATTAACTTCTGTAATTTTATGTAAAACTTTTATTCTGTTGGCTTTGTGTGTTGGAAATGCAGAGATACGTAGTGACGTCACGCATTGTAGCGCTATTTACTACGCTGCGCAATAAATAATTTCACAGTATAGCTTCTTTAAGGTATAGTTGGCGTTACCTAAAAGCTAATTCAGATACAGTTTCAGATAGTTTAGGCCTCTTTTTTTATCAGTCAGCGTTTATGTAATCCTACATGTTGCATTGCTCAGGATCACGTTCAACAAAGACATAAACGAAAGTCAGAGAGTGGGAAACCAGTTTCGTCCAGTTTAGTCTTACATAACAATAAACCCTAACAGTTACCCGTTCACCAAACTCGTTTGTGAGAACTACGGTTTCGTGATAGTAATGATACATGAAGTGACCACATGTACCATATTTGATTAATATTTTTTGTTGTTTCATGATTCTTATTTCGATGGGCTGTGGACAAATAGCAATCGACGTTCCTTTATTTCACTTCTATTTTTCCAGCCTCGGATTACGTTAATGGTATCATAAGCCATTTATACCTTTATAATCTAAACATCAGATGATCTGTCTATAAAGGACGAATGGGCGCAGTAAAATATATACAAGGAAACTAAATTTCAAATTCTGTACATAATCACATTAACTTTAAAACTATATAACGTGTCAGAATGCAATTGAGAAGGCTAGGAATGGGAATGAGGCTTGTTGTGTTGTCTGCCGAGTCAATATTCTGCGTACTTAGACGGGTTACTATATAATATATTCAAGTGCGCGTAGTTGTGTAAGGAAGTTAGTTTGATATTGTAATTTGCTGTCGTAGTATTTTAGTATTCCCCTCTGTCTTTCATTTTAAACAGATCATTTGACGACGATTTGCTAAAATTCTAACCCGGTTCCGGTTATGATACTGTTTGTGTGACCCGAAGCATGAAAAATAAATTCCTTTATCAGACGGGTATTGCGTTACCCTTAGGCAGTATGCCTAGGCTGTAGAAATAACCATCAGTGTACTACTTGCTCATGGATGATATTCGAATAAAACGTTTTGTTAAAAAGGGAGTCCACAATCGCCAAATTCGCTTTGGGACTCCCCCAAAGGCATTTACGTAGCATGCTGTGACTATATTCTTAAAAATATTTGCTTAGCTAGCGGCAAAGAGGATGAACAAGCATGTTTGTTTTATGTATTGAGTTTACTAGCTGAAAAATGTCCCTGTCGGAGCACAAAAAAGGTGAATATGACACTCTTTAAACGACTCTGACAGAAAAGTTGGGAAGCAGCTGCGTGAAACCTCATTCCGCCTTCCTCACTAAAAATTTTGGCAGGCCGACGAATTCGCACTCTTTTAACACAACGTTCTACATCCTTTTATACAGACTCTCTTTGTAGCTAAGCCGTCATACTCAGCATTTCCCTCAACCTGCCGCTGTCTATAATGTCTCTCTTTCACTGACTCCTTCTTCTCCCATGGACAGACAGTGTATCCCAGTGACACTCTCCTCTCTCACACGTCTCCTTTTGTCTTTCTTTACCACCGCCACTGTTTTCAACACACCTTGGCAGCTCAAATATTCTGAAGGGCCCCAGCTTATTTCCCACCCCCCCACCCCCCAATACCAACGCGTTTAAAATTTCAGATCAGAATACGCTCTCCCCTATACCTATGTCTTAAAGTTCAGTGGTCCTAGCCCCCAAGCCTGTGTATGGTCTCCGCTCATCTGTGTTTTTCATTTACACAATCTCCTTTCTCTTCCACCTGACTCTCTCTCTGCTATTCTGTATCAACATAAAAAAGCACGAATAAGAAACTTCCTGGCAGATTAAAACTGTGTGCCGGACCGAGACTCGAAATCAGGACCTTTTCCTTTCGCTGGCAAGTGCTCTACAACTGAGCTACCCAAGCACAACTCACGCCCCCTCCTCACAGCTTCCGCCAATATCTCTCTGCAGAGTGAAAATCTCATTCTAAGCACGAATAAGTTCGCAAGCTAAAATTTTTGGTGAGCGAGAAGGAATGAGACAGCTAGTTTCCCACTTTTCTGTCAGTCTTTTAAGTAGGAACACACTCGCATTTTTTTCCCTCTGATGGCATCATTTTTGCGCGGTTTCGTTTCTTTCTCTGTCGCAGCAGGGTCTGATGATTATGCTGGGTGTTCGCAATTCATGTTACGTATTTCTAGATGTTACAGAGGGCACTTAGATGAAGTCTTACAAACAAACGCATATTCGATAACGTCATCCAACACGACGATACAGAGCGTCAAGGATATGGGTGCCGGTGCCCCTAATGTATGTCTATACAGGTGATCCCATGATGTTACGAACTTTCAGGCATGGTGGAGCAGGACAAATGTATCAATTTCAGGTAACGTCCTTGTACCGCAAACGAACGAGTGGGAAGTTATAATCGAAAATCATTCTAATACCTCTTACAGTGGAATACCTTTACTAGTGCCGTTGTTGCTAGGATTGTAGGGTAGGCAACATTCACAGGTGTTGGTTTATAAACATGGGGTCTAAAATGCGTAACTTCAGTGCTACGAGCAGTTGTTCAATAGAGGGGATGTGTTTCACACTAGCGAAGATGAACAAGGGCTCACAGCTCCTTTATGCATTCTAGAGACCATGTCTACCAGATACTTGTTCTTGTCTTAGTCCATACTGCACCCTTTGAAAGTTGCATTATCCCACATTCTTAGAACAACAGTATCGGTACATGTATTCCATTGTCAGCAGTATCAGATTAGATTTCGACTCGTTCGTTGCCGGTACAGAGACCCTTCCCTCAAACTCATACATTTATCCGTCTCGGTCATCCTTGAAAGTTTGTAACATCATCACGGAATCACTCTATAGATACACACATTCTCAGGCACCGGCGCCTATAGCTTTGATGCTCTATAACGTCGTTTGTAACGTTGGATGATGTTTACGGACATGAATTCCCATGTAACAGTTGATGTACTAAGTCCTCTCTACAACCTACAGAATTGTGTAACATGAATTGTGAAACACACCGTATAAAACGAATTCCGTGGGCGACTCAAGTTTTGACAGTTTATTCATTTATTTCGAAACATTTACGTACTTTGACCCATATGAACAATAAATACGTATGCATAATGTAAATTAAACGCAAAATCATTTGTTTTACATTTTTTCTGTATACTTTCTCAGTGATCGCAATTCGGCCCGACTTATGATTTGTATCTCAAAAGATCAGAATTGTTGTTAGAAAGAATTTGCAGTCCTTATAGTTTTACATATTTTTTGCAGTAATTTTAAGTTCTTTTCAGACATGTTGAGACAATTTTCAGCGCACTTTTCTCACTGCAGTACCACTTTGCGCTTATTTGTATAGGCGTGAAGAGTCCGTTGCACTGAGACAGCGCGACATAAAGTGCTATTGCTGAAACATTGCTCACTAAAAACGTAGTTTGGTGGCCTCATAAGTCTTGTTATGAGTCTAGAACACTTGCCATGCATTCATTACGTCAGTTAAAACTACATTTACGCCGCAAAACGGATATTACGCGCATATTTTACATGCTTAAGTTCTGAATTCTGGATCTCGGTAGCGGACAATGCTCACGTAAAACGTTTTAAGATTCCCCACGTACAACATCGTAAGAGTATGTGGTAAAACGTTCGACGATGTGCCACGAATAGAAGTTATAGGAATGGGTATCCTAACAACAGGCACTTTTCGTATCCAAAAATCACGGCTTTTCGGGTGTATGTTGATAATGGATAAAATTTACAAAAATGGCATTTATAGATGAATGTCTAAAGAACGCACAGAATTTTTTTTAGGCATTTGCTGTGTAGATAATTGCGACCCACGGTGCAAAAACGTCTAAAAACGGTTTTTGTGGTTTTCTGTATAAGCACGATAACTTAATCTCTGGATCTCGGTAACGGATAACGATTACCGAAAAGTTTCGATGTTCCCGGAGACTTTCATTTAAAGAAGCTAACGTAAATTTTCGACTGTCGGTCTTGAACGGAAATTATAGAAGTGGCCACCCCATAATTGGTAATTCTCGCACCAAAAATCGTGGGTTGTCTGGGTTTCCTCAGGAACCGCTCATGAAGAAATGGTTCTCTTATAAGCCGACTGGATATCATCGTAGACCACCCCTAATGCAAAAGCACCAACCGGTTTACTCAGTTTGCTTGGGCTGACGGAAGTGTGTTTAATTTTTGACCCTATACTGAAGAATAGCAACAACATGCCCATTCTTCCGATAGGCCAAGGGCTATCCAAAATACTTGGTCCCTTATCTGTGTTCAATAGAACCATATTCGCGCGCAGCAGTCTTGGAACGTATCACTACCGTGCAGTGTCGTGCACGGTCCGATTTCAATCAGTGCTTACATAAACTGTTTCATACAGTATCGATAAACTGTTCTTAGCTGATGTCTTTGTCAAAGCGGGCTGGAGGTCAACATTTCCATAAGGCTTCGACTCTTCTAGTAGGAGCGTTATGGAGATACTGGCTTCTGGTCTGCTTTGTCGAAGCCATCGACTAAGACCTGTTTATGGGCTGTGACTAATCAGGGAAGGAAATACGCAGCTTATGTGAGCTTTGATTGAAATAAGCTTTATATTCGACTTGCTTCTGTTCCACCAATTACTATTCGTGCTGAAGGTTCTGATAAATTATATTATGGTGACTTTGCACTAACATAACTTTCGGCGAAAGTGGAAACTAGCTACAGATATCGGTGACTGCTAGAGCTCCATTACTATGTGTCATTTGTGTATTTGGCGTACGTTGATGAGCAGAAACTTCTGGTTCATAGTTCACGGTGCACAGTCATATTTATAGGTTGCCTTTGTAACGGCTCCCTGGGGCAACAAAAGTTAATTTTCAAAATTTCATATAATTATTAATCGAATTCAAAAATTTGTAATGCAGTCATAATATCCTCATTAAAAAGCATAATCCTATGTCAGAAATTTAGCACTGTAATACATGTGTCAACAGAATTTGTGTACATGCCTTTAGACAGAGGAGCCCAAGGCGCTGCGTAATTCACACCGTGCAAATTACCCAGACTATATTTGTCCTCTGTTCCAACAAATATAACACACAAGTTAAATCCTTTACGACACTTTTTCTCGCTGAACGGCCCACAAACCGCTGAAAAGGAAGAAAGCTTATTGCTACCTTTCCGCTGTTCATGCAGTAGAACTTCCGCATCACGCATGACCTTTTAATTTATTATCAACTCTATTGCCGCGCGGGATTAGCCGAGCGGTCTAGGGCGCTGCAGCCATGGACTGTGCGGCTGGTCCCGGCGGAGGTTCGAGTCCTCCCTCGGGCATGGGTGTGTGTGTTTGTCGTTAGGATAATTTAGGTTAAGTAGTGTGTAAGCTTAGGGACTGATGACCTTAGTAGTTAAGTCCCTTAAGATTTCACACACATTTGTACATTTAAAACTAACTCTATTCGCGACACGTTTTCCAGGGACTGTCAACATGTAACAACACTAAATGTACCTAAGACCTACATGATATGTACGACACGTAATTCTGGAGATATGACGTCATAGACTGAGATATATGGAAAACTAGCTTTTGTTTAAAACGGAGCGCAAATACCCCCAGGCTACTATTCATGCAGTGTTTTACAGTGAGAGCGATTTGCAACAAACTTTAAATCTAATTTCAAACCTTTTGCAAACTTTTTCTCGGATACATTCGTAACGTCAAACACAAACTCACTCTCCGTCAGAACAGGCCTCGGAAGACCAACGGAACCGACTGACCACCGTGCCATCATCAGCCTATAGGCATCACGGGATGCGGATACTGGGGACTTGGGGTCAGCTCACGTCTGCCGGCCGTTGTTAAATGGTTCAAATGGCTCTGAGCACTACGGTACTTAACTGCTGAGGTCTTCAGTCCCCTAGAACTTAGAACTACTTAAACCTAGCTAACCTAAGGACATCACACACATCCATGCCCGAGGCAGGATTCGAGCCTGCGACCGTAGCGGTCGCGCGGTTCCAGACTGTAGCGCCTAGAACCGCTCGGCCATCCCGGACGGCGGCCGTTGTCAGTTTTCGAGAACGGAGCCGCTACTTATCAATCTAGTAGCTCCTTAGTTGGCCTCACAAGGGCTGAGTGCGTTCGGGTTGCAAACAGCGCTTGGCAGACCCGGACAGACACCTATCCTATTGCTAGCCAAGCCCGACAGCGCTCAATTTCAGCGATCTGGTGGGAACCGATGTTACCACTGCGGCAAGGCCGGTGACAACGCCAAAAACAAATTGTAACGAATAGGTATGGCCAAACTTTCAGTAAGCATTCCTAACATGTAGAGGAAGAAGATATGTTGCATGGGCATGGATCCGGAAATGGTCATTTCCATGTTAGAGCCTAGTAGACTCTACAAGTCTCCAGCACATTTATCATGGGAAACACATAGGAAAAATGTATCAGTACGGCATGAAACGCTTTCCTAGAGAAACAGGAACACCTTTGAAACAATTTTTCGTCGTCTTAGGGAGCATTGAACTATCATTACTCGCGACTGGAGGAGATTTAGAAAGGCGACAACCCGAGGGTTAACGTAAGACGATTAGCTGTACCAAGTAATGTTGATAACATGTCTCGAAACTGCTGCAAACGTATCATGTACTGAGTGCAGGCATTACCAGGTGATTTTCCTGGACGTTTTCACTTCTGCAAAAGGTTCAATCAACGATTTGTCAATCCTCGCACCGATGTCAATATCCTTTTCACCGATTATGCTTCGTTTCAACGAGATCATACTGTAAATTTTCACAATCAGCATGTATGGGCAGTCGAGAATCCTCATGAAATCGTGCAATCACGCCATCAACAAAGATTTTCTGTCAGTTATAGGAGCGGCATTGTTGGTTACTGTTTGTCAGGGCCTCACGTTCTTCCATCCAGGCCAAACGTTTTCTTAGAGAATACTCTGCCTCTTCCGCTAGAACAGGTGCCTCTACTGGAGCGACAGAACATGCACTTCATCCTCGATGGAGTCCTCCTCACTCAGTGTCAATGGTCGTAGCTTTCTAAATAACGGAGTCCGTGAATGATGGATAAGTAGAGGTGACCCAACCCCTTCGCCTGAAAGCTCCCGGTTCCAAACTTACTAGACTTTTATTTGTGGGGTCATTTGAAAGCACTTTGTGTACAGATCCCCAGTACAAGGTGTAAATTTCATTTAGGAAAGTGTTTCATACTGTGTTGATAGGTTCTTTTCCTATGTCTTTCCCATGATTAATGTGTAGAAGAGTTGTAGAAACTGAGCTCTAACAGGGAAATAAAGCGTCTCAGGATCCATGTCCATACGACATAAGTATTTTCTTCTTCCACGTGTGATGAATGTTCCCTGAAAGGTTGCTCATACCTTTCTATTACACCATGTATTTGACATATTAAATGGTTTGTAGAACAATTAGAAGTTTGAAGCTGTTTTATACAGGAGATTTCGATATTTTGAAGAATCTGATGTAACTCTAAGGCCTCGAATCTGAGCTGTTAACTCCAACGTCTTCGGGTAATCCGTAGAGAAGCCTTGAATTATCCTCTTACTTCTCTGGCTAATAGGGTATAATATGTACATGCATTACTCAGTGGCTTGCAAAACCGGCTCTTTTTCCCTTCAGATAAAGTCGCGGCCTCTGTGAAGGGCGTCGTTTCAAAACGTATTCAATGCAGCCGTGGTCAAAATTCAGTCTGATGTTTTTTCACCCCGCTTCTGGTATGCTCTTTAACTCTGTTGAGTTAGATCGGGTATCCTTTGCAATTGTAATTTATTGCTGAAAAACATGAATCGGATAAAATCGTATCACAATTTTCACAGCAAACCACCGTGGCATACATGGCTGAGGGTACGTGCCATTGTACCAGTTACTAGGGTTTGCTGGCCGAAGTGGCCGTGCGGTTAAAGGCGCTGCAGTCTGGAACCGCAAGACCGCTACGGTCGCAGGTTCGAATCCTGCCTCGGGCATGGATGTTTGTTATGTCCTTAGGTTAGTTAGGTTTAACTAGTTCTAAGTTCTAGGGGACTAATAACCTCAGCAGTTGAGTCCCATAGTGCTCAGAGCCATTTTTTTACTAGGGATTCTTCCTTTTCCATTCACGTATGGAGCGAGTGAAGAATGACTGAATGCCTCAGTGCGTGCAGTAATTATTCTTCAAAAATGGTTTAAATGGCTCTGAGCACTATGGGACTCAACTGCTGTGGTCATCAGTCCCCTACAACTTAGAACTACTTAAACCTAACTAACCTAAGGACATCACACACATCCATGCCCGAGGCAGGATTCGAGCTGTGGTGTCACCGCCAGACACCACACTTGCTAGGTGGTAGCCTTTAAATCGGCCGCGGTCCGCTAGTATACGTCGGACCCGCGTGTCGCCACTATCAGTGATTGCAGACCGAGCGCCGCCACACGGCAGGTCTAGAGAGACGTCCTAGCACTCGGCCTAGTTTTACAGCCGACTTTGCTAGCGATGGTTAACTGACAAATTACGCTCTCATTTGCCGAGACGATAGTTAGCATATCCTTCAGCCACGTCACTTGCTACGACCTAGCAAGGCGCCATTATCAATTGCTATTTATCTTGTGATTCATGTACCGTCAGACCGATGTTCACAAATTATGGATTAAAGTTAATTATTCCAGAAGCTACGTACTATTTTTGCTACTATAAAGACCTTGTCCTGTTCCAGACCTCACGCCATCCTGCGTGAGCTTAAACGCATGCCTTTCGGCTTCCTGCAAACCCCGTGGATTGGCTCCTGCCAGTCCACAACACGAACCTGCGACCGTAGCAGTCGCACGGTTCCGGACTGCGCGCCTAGAACCGCGAGACCACCGCGGCCGGCCAGTAATTATTCTAATCTTATCCACGCGATCCCTATGTGAGCGGTACGTAGGGGGTTGCAGTATATTCCTAGAGTAATCATTTAAAGTCGATTCTTGAAACTTACTTAATAGACCTTGTCGGAATAGTTTACGTCTCTGTTCAAGAGTATTCCAGTTCGAAATGTATTATGTTCGAAACATATTTCCAGTCTGCGTTAGTAGCCCGCTCTTTTGTTGGCTGTTCCTACTGTTTTGGTCTTGCAGCTTAGTGTGGTGTTGATTGCATGACTGCTCATTCGATCACCAATGGGGATGGGAAGTGAGGGTTGGGGGCCGTTTGTCAGCGTGGGAGCGATCGAAAGGAAGTACAATGAGAATTAGAGCTGTGAAATTAAGAACAGCGTGAAAAGGAAGCTCAGTAACTAATAACACGTGGTGTTCTTTGCGAATGATCCATTTTCAGTCAAATTTCTAATTTCGGTGCAGAGATGTGTTATTAGCGTGGAAAAGATTGCATAACTGCATGTTTTAATGCTGTGATTGAGCGTACTGTGTGTAGTTATGACTTGAGAAGACTTCAACCGAGATCCACATTAAAGTAATGTTTAGCCCCCTTGTAATCACAAAGAAGGTAGAGTCAAGTGTGCAAGCATCCCAGTATTCTATCTGGAGAAAGCAAAAACTATAGGAGTACGGAGCACCGAAGAAAATGGAACAAGATTGCTGACTCATGTATATAATGAATGTTATATCTCCAAAACGATGAAAAGCTGCGAAGCACAGTCGAAATTCCATAGTTATGTCTTATGAGATAGGTTACAGCGTTGTTTGTAATACTGCTACTAAAGCGTTGACTCGTTACGTTGTTTTTGAAACGTCATCATCATTCTGTAGCAGAGAGCTGAGTAACTCATTATTGTTGAACAATAAGAGTTTGGTACCGGATCCTTCTCTTTCACTAGGAAGAGAGACTAACAAGGGGAAGGCCTCAGACACGGCCAACCGATTCGGCTCAAATTTGGTAGGTCGCTTGTGTACAACCTAAAACGAAGGAATCTAAGATATTTTGGGTCAACACCCCCACGTTTTTGAGAAAATCACCCCGAAAGGTTAAGCCGAGCGATCGACTCAAAGTTGGCGGGATCGATAGATGATTGTAACTAGAGCATTTTTCATCACCAGGTATGGGGTCCGAAAACGCATACTTTTCCAGAAATCGAGGTAACAAAGTTTTAGAACTATTCGCGTCTGTACCCACATGGTCAACGCTTTTCGCCGACAGCACCGTTAGCGCAACGGCCAAGGTAACTGGATGCGAATCTCGAAGAAACGTAGTGGGCGTTATTCTTTTGGTTTGTATTTTTCCATATCTCAATTGATATGGATAGGAGGGTTAATAAAGTAAGTAAATCAATAAGGAATTATATTAAGGCAGGCAAATAAATTGCTCAAACCTCTTGGGATAGTAAACAACTAAAATGTTACTCCAGGTCACTTTACAATGGCTCTTCCAGTCTCTGTTACGTGTCCTCACTTTTCTTCTAACAACTAGATGGATGATACCTGTCATATAAACATTCGAAACAAATATACTCACGGCACCAAGAGCATCTAATGAATGCAGTCTTTCGGAAGCTACACTGTTCCTTCCCTATGATATGACGAAGAGGCAACCGGGACAACGTAACTCTCCCCGCGTGCATTCTATCCCGTGCCTCGCTGTAAACAAGTGTCGCACGGTTGGCTATCTGTGATCCCTCGGGAGGAAGTCGCAGCACTTTTACTCGGAGTTATTTTCATGTGACAAGGCTTAAAAGTTTAATACTTTACTAACTCACGGCGTTTGGGAAATTAGTTTGCCTACCTTATTATTATCATTCCTTATTGATTTACTTACCTTGTTAACCCTTCTATCCCTATCAATTGAGATATGGAAAAATACAAACGAGAAGAATAACATCCGCTAGGTTTCTTCGAGATTCGAACCCCGGTTTTCCGATTCCCAGCCAGTTACCTTGGCCGTTGCGCTATCGGCGACAGGCGTTAACCATGTGGGTACAGACGGGGCAGTTGTAAAAGTTTCTTAGCTCGATTTCTGGAAAAGTATGCGTTTTCGGACCCCATACCTGATGGTCAAAAATGCTCTATTTATAATTATCTATCGATCCCGCCAATTATGAGTCGATCGCTCGTCATAACCTTCAGGGGCGATTTTCTCAAAAACGTGGTGGTGTTGACCCAAAATATCTTAGATTCCTTCGTTTTAGGTTGTACACAAGCGACCTGCCAAATCTGAGCCGAATCGGTTGGCCGTGTCTGAGGCCTTCCCCTTCAACAACATGTTCACAACTTTCTTTCTTGCGTTACGGACTGTGAATAAAAATAAAATCAATAAAAAAACTGAAATGATGCTTTCAAAGCATATTATGTGAAAGCATTATCGGATCAAAACGCATTTTGTTCAGCGAATTGGTTCAAAACGTTTTAAGTGTAATTTAAATATTAAAATGGCGCCTTCATTCATTCGTAAATGATTTCAGTCATGACTAATTGCGGAACATAATCTAAATACTTAGGTCCTGCCGTTGAGAATTTTGACCTACCTCGTTTGGTTACGACGCTAACGTTTTACCGCTTCCTGTAAAATTATGATATTATGATCCGTCCACTACGATTTGCAACTACGCTCCTCAGATATTGATTGAAGTTACTTTTTTTTTTGTTTAAGCACGTCTCACGTCTAGTTCCGTGGGACCAAATTGAAGAGCAAATCTCCAAGGTAACGAAGCATGTCAGTACATGAAATTACAACATAAAAGTAATAACAGATAATATAAAATGCTTATGAACCCAAAAAAGACAAGCCATAAGTTTAAGTAAACGCTATCAACAATATAACACAGGATTCAGCTTAATTTTTCAAGGAACTCCTCGACCGAAGAAAAGGAGTGACCCATGAGGAAACTCTTCAGTTTCGGCATGAAAGCGCGTCGATTACTGCTAAGATTTTTGAATTCTTATGGTAGCTTATCGAAAATGGATGCAGCAGTATACTGCACATCTTTCTGCACAAACGTCAAGGACGTATGATGCAAATGCAGATTGGATTTCTGCCTAGTATTAACCGAGTGAAAGCTGCTAATTCTCTTGGGAATAAGCTGATATTGTTAACAAGAAAAGACAGTAAAGAATATATACATCGAGAAGCCAGTGTCAGAATACCCAGGCTAATGAACAGGGGTCTACAAGAGGTTCGTGAACTTACATCACTTATTGCCCGAACAGGCCGTTTTTGAGCCAAAAATATCCTTTTAGAACGGGAAAAGCTACCCCAAGATATAATACCATACGTCATAAATGAATGAAACTAAGCAAAGTGGATTACTTTTCGTGTCGGACTATCACTTAAGTCAGATACCCTTCGAACAGTAAAAATGGCAGCATTAAGTCTTTGAATAAGATCCTGAACGTGGACCTCCCACGACAGCTTACTATCAATTTGAACGCCTAGATATTTCAACTTTATAGTTTCACTAATCATATGCCCATTCTGTGAAATTAAAATTTTGTTGAATAGTGCGTTAGAAAATGTAAAATCTGAGTCTTACTGTGATTTAGCATTAGTTTATTTTCTACAATCCATGAACTTATGTCATGAACTGCACACTGCACTATTTGAAACAGTGCCAAAGTTGCACACATCCTTTACTGCCAAGCTACTGACATCAGCAAACAGGAATATTTTAGAATCACCCTTAACACTAGAGGGCATATCGTTTATATAAATGAGGGACAGGAGTCGCTCCCGTACAGACTCGTGGGGCAGCCCCCCCCCCCCCCCCCGCCCTCCGCCCATTTAACCGTGTCCCGCTCAGACCCCACATGATAGCCATTCTGAATACTGTGGATAATGACTTTTTGCTGTCAGTCGTTAAAATAAGAGGTGAACCAGTCGTGAGCTACTCCCCATATTCCATAGTAATCCACCTTCTGGAGCAATAGTTTATGTTCAGCACAATCAAACGCGTTAGTTAAATAAAAAAAGATGACTAGCGCTCGAACATTTTGTTTAATCCTTCCAGTACCTCACACATAAAAAATATAGCATTTTAAGTTGTTAAGCCACTTGTAATACAGAACTTTATGTTTGATGGCAGATTCTGTTTGATAGCAATTCGAAAGCTGTGCGGCAATGAGACTAAACGTAGTGCGCAGACATCAGTCGCTTACCGTACCTGGACGATGTTCCAGTAGGGCACGACCTTGGCGAGGCTCTCTGTGACGTCAGAGCAGGCGGAGCCCAGCAGCATGACGGTGCGAGTCGAGTTCTGCGTGTACAGGGCGTGGAAGAACGCGTCCACGCCTACACCGGGATCACACTGTAACACGAAACACAAAGAGGCGACGGTGAACAACCATCTGTTCTAATTATCGGCTACATGGCGTCGTACAGCTTGTGGCGTTGCTAAATTACACTCTTGTACGCGAAAATTGCAGCGTCAGGCAGCATAGAGATTTCGAGGGTGAAATTGTCAGGATGGATCGTTAACGCCGAAATTTGTCAATGATTCGATTGGCAACGGTACTAATCAGCTGCACGGGTCTACAGGACATGACTTGTTTGAGTGTAAATAGCGTCTGATGAGGAATCTAGTTGCAGCAGTTGAATGACAACACAACACCCAGTCCTTGAGCGGAGAAAATCTCCGACCCAGCCGGGAATCGAACCCTGGCCCGTAGGACGGCAATCTGTCGCGCTGACCTCTCAGCTATCGGGGTGGATATTGGTTGAATAACGTTACGTATATGCAAAGAGATAAATAAAACCTTAGTTGTGATAGAAATGTAAAGTTGTAGAATGAAGCATTTACCGAGAATTAATTCTGATCTGTAAACATTGAAAGCTTAATTTTCTCATAATCTGAAAAGTGTCACTTTGCTCTCTTTATGCCTCATGTCATCTACCTCAGGGACAATCAGTCGTTTTTACCCACCGGCTACTTTCTTATCTCCACAGTATGGTGATTTATAAGGTAGGGAAGTAAGTTTACTTTATAAAATGTGTAAAGTTTCAACAAGTTAAATCATATAACAATTACAATTGTTTACCAAATAACATATTTTACAATAAACATAATGAAAATGATTTTAAAATCAGTACTGGCTACCGCCCACCATGAAAGCCGAGAAGACTGTTGGGAGGTAGGGACTAGGCTCACTACCACCGATCTACATGATACGTCGTGAGTAGCATCTTGTCCTGTCAAACAATACCTAAGTGGTAACAATATAAGTAATGCCGAATTCAGTATCTTGTAAACCGCCTCGCACCTTTTATTAAAGTTATTATGTCTACTTTACTGAAGTTTATGAAGAAAGCTACTGGTTAGAGCCCATCAGACTAAATCTGGAGTAACCCGTCTTTCCATATATCACTTGCATCACAAATTAACAAATCAGTTTCCTAATTAATTTACCTAAGTCGGGCAAGATTCTACAGTTGCCAAAAACTGATCCCGGCAGTCTGAGAAAGCATCAAGGCCTAAGAACCATATTTAACAGGAAGTACACAAAAGAGTATTATATCTCAAATGACTGATTAAGTAGCCACTTAGAGAATGTTAATTACTTTGATACCCTACCTAAGAAGAAGTTGTTTTATTTGTTTATGCAATGTACTTTTCTTGTTTATATTACTAAAACGAATATGAATGCCACCATTTTTGATTCAGTGATATGAAATTTCATCCTTATTATGATTAAATAATGGGCATTTAACGAGTATACTACATAATGAACAAGAAACATTCATATTTATGAACCAATATTGTAAGTTCACACTGCAAATTAAAAACAAAAAACTGAAAAAAACTCGTAATGACTGCGAACGTTCTATAATGTATCAATTAGCAAGAGTTATCTTATTAAAGAATCTCAATGTGAAGAAACGGAAATTAATTTCGAATACACTTGTTTAACTTACTGCCGCTTATAAAATTTACGTACAAGACTTTTCACTAGCCATGTTAACTGATTTAATGGATTATTTTCATGCCTTGTTGCTTGGGAAAAATTTACCCAATGGTAGCTAGCATTCAGTTGGGAGGTTATGGAAAGCCTCGGTAAACAACACTCAAATTCGCCAGTATAATCGATTTTTAACGACCTGGGATTGAACCAATGCGGTCTTCGTCTCTTCAGTGTGGCACATTATTGTGCAGACAAGCCAAGTGAAATTCCCCTCCACGTCAGGCAAAGTTACATAAGCAGTTGAGTAGAATCGGACAATAATTGCTACAGTAAACTCGGCGAGATCATAGAGATCATACGCCAGACAGCTGCAGTGCGATTAGCACGGCTGCTTTGCGCGTTCATCTCAAAAAGTCACGGAAGACCTTTTTGTATACGTCTCTGTGGCAACACTTCATTGTTACTGCCGCACTACAGCAGACTATTGTTTTCACCTGCAGTTGTTGGTTCTTCGCAGCTGAAAGCTGGCAACAGTGCTGCCCCTGTCAGAGATTATCCTCGCCCATTGCTGTACGGAAATGCGTGGGAATTTTTAGTTGGGTAGGCTCTATAAAGATCTGTGGACAAAGCGAGTTGAAGGCACTTGCTCCACCCTTGCGGAACGCCTATGAATTAACACCAATCTGCATTGTCGCTTAGCTTCAGCTTAACTATGGCCGGTATTACACTTATCATACGTCTTTGACAAAGAAATATTATCAAATATTCGTCAGATTTCCTTGACAAAGATCACTGACGTTGCGCTAAAAAGGGGTATTACACTGTAGTCATATTTTTCGTCAAATTTCAAGCTGGCGGACAACAAATTGTTATTATGTTCTCCAACCGCTAGAACCACAGGTGCATTGTGTGTGTATTT
The DNA here is from genome assembly GCF_023898315.1 of Schistocerca nitens. Lineage (NCBI taxonomy): Eukaryota > Metazoa > Arthropoda > Insecta > Orthoptera > Acrididae > Schistocerca > Schistocerca nitens. Next base: position 91,130,499 of record NC_064620.1, read on the forward strand.
GGATGAAAACTGGCGGAAAAAAGGAAACATAACTTCGGTAAAGCCATAGCTGTTACGTCGAGATAATAAAAGCTTTCAGCAAAATTTGTTAGGAGAGCTGCAAGTGGAGAAAGTGAAATTTTAATATGCAAATTACGTAGCTCAACCAACCAGCCGACTTACGAATGGATGAAAGTGTATTTCAGTATTTGCTCAGTAAAGTGTCTTCTCATATTATAAAACAAAATACTCTCTTGAGAAATGCTATTTGTGCAGAAGACAGGCAAACAATGACACTGCGATTTCTTGATATAGGAGAGAGCTACTTTAGTTTACAGCACAGCACTCGAATATCAATTTCCATACTAACCAAAATAGTTTTAGAAACGTGTGAAGCGATTTATAAAGCTCTAAAAGGGGAATATATGAAGGTACATAAATGTTTAGTATACTATATGGGCAATAAGAACTATTTTTACTTTTGAATAATTTAATTAAAATGGAATTAGTGTTCCAGCAGCTACAAAATTAATACAAAGTACGAAAGAAATGAAGCGCTTTTTACCCTGTGGCCCCCAGAGTTCAAAAAATAGACGAAGTAGCATGGAAAGCTAAGAAAGAACTTTTTATTTTACAGTGTGACCACATCCTCTACTCCAGCTTGCTGAAAATGTGGCTGTATGTTTCCAGATGTAGAGGTGGATGACTGTACCTGTGGTTGTGGACACGAAGACGCCTGCAGCATATTCCAGCTGCCCACCAACACACAATTAATAACATGCACTGTGCCCCTTGGTCACCCCCCACCCTAGTCGAAACAAGTTTAGTAAAAAACGAGTCGAATTAACACACCAATTTTGTAGCCATATTTACAAACTCGCTACAGATACTTCAAATAGCTGTAGCGACGCCTGTGCTCCAAGTGGTAACATTTCACATTGCAGTGAACAGGAGACGAACGATTTTTATGATCAAATCTACGGCGAGGCCCTAGAATTGATCATATTTATTTGACGTCATGCGAGATTTGACAAAGTTCGTTATTACACTATCAAATTTCTTTGACACAAATATTTGACACATCAACTTTTATAAAGAAATATTATATTGTAATACCGGCCTAACAGGACTAAGATCATTGGCCCAGTATCGAAAACAGTCACAAATTGCAATTAATGACTGTTTACTTACACTCACGTAACAGCAACGCCAGTGGGTTTGGTTTGTCGCCTTAAACAAGTCAAAACTGGGTACCCTTAAAACAATAGGTAGCACCTAACATAATAAGTGTGCAAATATTTTATCCTCAACCTAAACTGCGAATATCATACTGAAACTTAAAACAGGAAAAGTTAACAGTGTTTACCCTACACATTGTCCCATCATATTCATGTAGACACGGAAGAATTATGGAAAATTAGGGATGTTCCCTATAAATCGAGACAGGTGGCAATCTTGACTGCCAGTAATATAAATCATCACACGCAGAAAGTTAGCAAGATGTACTGTAAAGGTAGCAGAAAGTTAAAATGATTCCTCGTGAAATTTCTCCTTCTCCTTAGCTCACAAAATAAGCACATTTTTCCGCGCGCCAACCATGCTATCTACGAACATTCATTTTCGTCCAGTACATCAACATTGCTTTTGAAACTTCCTGGCAGATTAAAACTGTGTGCCCGACCGACTCGAACATTGCTTTTACTCTCCAAGCAAGCAGTCTCTCAAAAATTTTCATGTAATAATTAACGCGCACGGATTTCGTTTAACTGCTTTAGAATAATATCGCTGTCGAAGACTTGCTTCAATTACAAATTGATGGATGATATGATCGCTGGAGTGAAGCTGCCCTATTAACTCTACAAAATGTTATTCATGGCGGAAGAATCGCCACATTCCAAAAACTCTATACACTGAATACACACTGGACACTCATGATCCATAATAGCCGCTTTAGGAAAGGTAGCAAGTGTGTCTACATAAACTTTAGTGATACACTTCTGTAATTACAATTAGAAGAAGCGCACTGGAATAACAAAGCGTTTTTCGTTGACTGTGTTCCACAGCTTTTAAAAATTTTAGAAACGACATCACGTAACGAATACCCGTGATAGGGAATCCTGCAGCGCAGTTAGATGCGTCCGCACTGCAATTAGAAAAAGCCTAACTAAACGACATTTCCGAGTGTAACAGTGCAATAAAAAAGATGAAGTGCTTTTTGGATTACTGCAGTACGTCCCAAACATTTAGGACTAAAATTGATAAGTTATGGAATCAAAACTGAGTACTTTGAGGTAAGTAATAACAATCTGGAATTGGATTGGGTTGGGTTGTTTGGGGGAGGAGAGCAGACAGCGAGGTCATCGGTCTTATCGGATTAGGGAATGACGGGGAAGGAAGTCGGCCGTGCCCTTTCAAAGGAACCATCGCGGCATTTGCCTGGAGGGATTTAGGGAAATCACGGAAAACCTAAATCAGGATGGCCGGACGCGGGATTGAACCGTCGTCCTCCCGAATGCGAGTCCAGTGTGCTAGCCAATGCGCCACCTCGGTCGGTAATCTGGAATTATTTACTTTCTAACAGAAATAAAGAACTCACATCTTTCGGCAACCACTTATGGCAATGATTCTAAGTGACGCCGGTCATCCCATCGTTGCATCAAAATAACGCATAATATTGTGTCTCACTTATATACAAACTATTTGATAGAATGTATCTGGACATCTGTTAGTGGACGTTAATATGGGGAGTGTCCAAACTTCGGCTTTATTCTTGGGCTCTGCTGGGGACACTTTTAATTTGATGTCTGAATGTCTGTGGACGAATGACAAGGGAAGATGGTGACGTTGGACGCTGGGGTCTGGGTGATACTGGTGTTCCAGTCCATCTCAAAGGCTTCACATTGGGTTGAGATCGGGATTCGGGCAGTCGAGTCCGTTTCAGGAATGTTATCGTCCACAAATAATTCCCAACAGATGCTGCTGTATGACAGGATGCATGTTAAATGCTGTCAAAAACAGTCACTTTCTCCGAACTGTTCCTCCACTCTACGCAGTATAGAACACTGTAAAATTTCATCATGTTCTTCGACATTTAGCGTTTTCTTAAGTTCAGTAAGATGAGCACATCCTATCCACGAAAAACGCCCTCATACCGTAATACCTTCACTGTTGGTCCTCCAAATGATGGTAGGTAACGTTCTACAGGCATTCGCCACACCTAAAACCTTCCATCGAACTGCAACAGGTTTCAGTGTGATTCATCACTCCAAATCACTCTTTTTTCCAGTTATCCATCGTCCAGTGTCGTCGCTCTTTTCGCCACCTCAAGTGACACTTAGGCATGACTACAGAAATATTTGACTTGCGAGGAGCTGCTCTCCAATTGTCCCCCATTCTTTTTGACTACCTACACACAGACATTTTGCTTGCTCTTTGAAACTCACGAGCGACCCTTCCGCTGATTTCATGTGATGATGCGTACTGCTCGATGCCAGACGGCTGCTGTCCGTCAGTACATGTGGTCTGCTTGGTATTGTTTTAGCTGTGATTGTTCCTTCGCATTTCCACTTCACAATCACATCATCTACTACTTGTACAGCTTCAGAAGGTCAAAACATCACTGATTAATTTGTTACGTAGACGACATCCATCGACCAGGCCACTGAGTTATGCTGACCGACGAATTCTGCCTTTACTGCATCGCTACTGACTACATGACAGTTCCTGTCTAATTTTGTACTGGTGGGACTGCCTCTAGTTACATCTCGTGGTCAATTCCGCATTACATAGGGGTGTTCGGATACTGTTGATCAGATAATGTACCTGTTTATTGTATAATGCGCAACGCAATCAAGACCTTACTGCTGGTCCGCCAAGAGTCTCCCCACTTTGTGCTTTGAATCGTGTATTTCACGGCCAAGATGACTGGTTATTGCTGGATAACTTCTGCTACAGAATTCCACACCAACTTTGTAAAGTCAGCCTTGAACAAAACAGCCCGCATCTCGTGGTCGTGCGGTAGCGTTCTCGCTTCCCACGCCCGGGTTCCCGGGTTCGATTCCCGGCGGGGTCAGGGATTTTCTCTGCCTCGTGATGGCTGGGTGTTGTGTGCTGTCCTTAGGTTAGTTAGGTTTAAGTAATTCTAAGTTCTAGGGGACTGATGACCATAGATGTTAAGTTCCATAGTGCTCAGAGCCATTTTTGAACAAAACTTCTTTGTCGACATACTTCCTCATCTCTGAGTGGCTTGAACAATCCAGTTTCTCTTAAGTTTCTAAATATGGCGGAAAATTTCTTCAGTTTAACATGATTGCGATCGTGAAACTTTTCTCTCCACACTCTTTTTGTTTCTTGCACACAACAATCTGCCGCGCTTTTCGATATAAATGCACGTCTGCTTCATTTTCGGCAATCATTCGTAATTTGGAACAGTGGGTTCAATTGGTTCAAATGGCTCTAAGTACTATATGACTTAACATCTGAGGTCATCAGTCCCCTAGACTTAGAACTATTTAAACCTAACGACATCACACACATCCATGCCCGTGGCAGGATTCGAACCTGCGACAGTAGCAGCAGCGCGGTTCCAGACGGAAGCGCCTAGAACCGCTCGGCCACAGCGATCGGCGAAAAAGTGGGCATATCACAGACCAATGTGTTTTGGTTTCCAAAGTAACATCTCCAACGTCAACATCCCAGGTACTTTTTTCTTATCACATGGTAACACCCTAGAAATACGTGCGTCACGACCTCGCACCACCTGATGTACTAAATACGAGGGTCACTCAAAAGAAATGCACACTATTTTTATAAAAATATAGTTTTCATTCTGCATGTGTGAAAGTTTTACGGTGTGTAGATACATCCTTCCCGCTTGTGTTCAAACTTAGTTCACCCTGTTCCCGTGAGTGGCGCCGTCACAGCATGTCTTCAGGATGACTGCTACACTTGACGTTCGTGATAAGCAACGTGCTGTCATAGAATTCCTGTGCTGTGAAAACGAGACAGCGGGAACATCCACAACAGGTTGAAAAAGGTGTATGGAGATGCTGCTGTCGATCGCAGTACAATTAGTCGGTGGGCAAGCAGGTTACGTGTTGAAAGCGGGCACGGCAATATGGAGGTTTGTCCTCGAGCGGCAGGCCTCGTACTACTCACTCCAGACAATGTACAGAGAGTTAACGAATTGGTGACTGCTGACAGACGCTTCACAATGAACGAATTGTCACGCTACGTTGGGATGGGGGAAGGAAGTGTTTGCAGAATACTGAAAGTGTTGGCGTTGAAAAAGGTTTGTGCCAGGTGGGTTCACAGGATGTTGACAGTGGCTCACAAAGAAACAAGAAAAACGATATGCGCCGAACTTTTAGAACAGTACGAGAATGGTGGAGATGAATTTCTTGGAAGAATTGTGACAGGTCATGAAACATGGCTCCATCATTTTTCACCAGAGACGAAGAGGCAATCAATGGAGTGGCATCATGCAAATTCACCCAAGAAGAAATAATTCAAAACCACACCTTCTACTGGAAAAGTTATGGCTACGGTGTTTTTCGATTCCGAAGGAATCTTGCTGGTGGACATCATGCCAAGTGGAACCACATTAAATTCTGATGCATATGTGACTACACTGAAGATACTTCAAGCTCGACTGAGTCGTGTTCGACCACATCGGCAAAAGCAGGATATTTTGCTGTTGCACGCCAATGCAAGGCCACATGTCAGTCAAAAAACCATGGAAGGGATCACAAAACTCGGATGGACAACACTGAAACACCCTCCTTACAGTCCTGACCTGGCTCTATGTGACTATCATCTCTTTGGGAAACAGAAAGACTCTCTTCGTGGAACAAGGTTTGAAGATGATGACCTCTTGTGCACGCTGCCAAACAGTAGCTCCAACAGGTTGGTCCAGAATTTTACCGTGCGGTATACAGGCCCTGGTTCCAAGATGGCGTAAGGCAATTGAGAGGGATGGAAATTATGTGGAGAAATGAAAATATTGTTCCTAAAGGATATATCTACACACTGTAAGACTTTCAAACATGTAGAATATAAGATGGATTTTTTAAAATATAGTGTGCATTTCTTTTGGGGTGAGCCTCGTAGTTACCCTTCTCATCTTACTCAGTTTAGGATCCTCTGCTGTCCATAAAGGGTGCTTCGTCACAATTCCTAATCCATGAGATTAATTCGTCCCTTGTGTTTACTTTGTAGACTTCGTCTGCCGACTATTCTCACAAGGAAAAGTCTAGAATCGTAAGGTCCAAAGAAATGGTTCAAATGGCTCTGAGCACTATGGGACTCAACTGCTGTGGTCATAACCTAAGGACAGCACACAACACCCAGCCATCACGAGGCAGAGAAAATCCCTGACCCCGCCGGGAATCGAACCCGGGAACCCGGGCGTGGGAAGCGAGAACGCTACCGCACGACCACGAGATGCGGGCAAGGTCCTAAGAGCTTGGTGGCCAAGTGAAGTGACCATTTGTGCCGACCCATCTCCCGCGAAATGTTAGGTTTAGATAATGTGATACCTGACGACAAAAATATTCACTGGCCCCATCGTGCTAGATTAATATATTCATCCTTGTAGCCAAAGGAACCTCTTCCAATATTGCTGTAAGCTCGTTTTCCAGACAGTCTAGATCAGTCGTTCCCAAACGTTTCGTATGACGAAAAAATTTGAGAATATTAGTGTGTATGTGTATTGTGTGTATTGAACCGTGGACCTAGAAACGACGGTGAGGCTTCGTCCCCGCCGTAGCCCTCAGTGATTCACAACCCTCAACAGGCTATAGCAGTCCACTCGCCCCACCGCCGCCCCACCAGGGTTATTGTGCGGTTCGGCCTCCAGTGCACGCCCCGCCCCCCCCCCCCCCTCCCCTGGGAACGACTCATACCAGACGAGTGTAGCCCCAAATGTTTGCGCGGAGAGTAATTGATGGTGTACGCGTACGTGGAGACAGTGTTTGCACTGAAATCGCCGACATAGTGTAACTGAGGCGGAATAAAGGGAAACAGCTCGCATTCACCGAGGCAGATGAAAAATCGCCTTATAAACCATCCACAGGCTGACCTGCACTCCGGATCTCGACACTAATCCACCGGGCAGATTCATGCCGGGGACCCGCATGCCTTCCTGCTCGGGAAGCAGCGCGTTAGACCTCGCGGCTAGCCGGGCGGGCTTCAGAATCTTGATACTCTGATGGAGCAGCATCTTCTTTATTTTGAAGGTCAATAAAATTTTAAAAAATGAGAAATACTTGTTTTATTCAGCCATTACTTCAATTTCAAATCGTAACTAATAGCACAGATATCATAATAAGATTAAGAAATAACAATTATCGTCAAAAAGTCGGTGAGCCCCTCCAATTTAGTAATAGTTTCCGCAGAGAACTTATTGACTTCCTTCGGAACCCCAGTGTTCCGCAGAGCACTGTTTGGGAAACCCCGGTCTGCATAAAGGGGCCCTGTAAGACGATGTGTGAACACAACATGTCCAATCTACTTATTGTCGGTTATACCACATCATACAGGCACAGAGAAGTGTTTCAAAACATGCGTCTCCACAAAAGCATGTGGGTTTCTGTCGGACCACCGATCTGAGTTAAAAGAATTATTGCTACCGTCACAAGTGAAGGTGGATTCGTCAAATGAGATTACTCGGCAATTAGCCAACGACAGAATTCCAATCGTCTACTTCAGCTCCTTTCCTCAGATGTTGAATCCGCCGTAAATCATATTCGTATTACGTGTGGAACTTCTGCATACGACTGATGAATTACTTCGTTCTATCAACTGAATTTATGCCTTCTATCTAAATCAACTCTGTGTTCATTTTCGCGTTCAGATGAAATATGTATCTTTTCATGTATCTTACTGGAAGGAGTCGTCTATCGTATGCTCTACAAGCAGTGTATTCATTACAAAACGTATTCACTAATACCATATCGTCATACTCAGTATTTGTAAATACGTGCCACATGCTTAAACTTTATTTTTAGAATTTTCCTACCATTCACAATCACACTTTAAAAATGCATTTGTGTGATCTCAAGTATAGCTTCAAAACAAAAAGGACAAGGCATAAATAAACCCATAGCAACCGGAGTACCAACACGCCAAATGAAAACAACCGAGTGTATCTCCGTAATCAATAAAAATTAGATATACGGTATATTATAATATGGAATGATTTATGCTAATTAGTCTGTACTGCCAACACATTTCTCAGTCTACCACGTCTTGGATAACCGTGTCATTCGAGCAGTTTATTTTTAAGTTGGAGAATGCCGCACGATCACTTTAACATCTTATGCATTTAATCTTTTAATAGTATGCTGTTTGAAAGAATGCAAAGAAATATAAAAGACTGTCAATAGCTAGACTTTCGGTATGGTGATGATACATGAAAAACTTATATCCTTTACGAAAGACGGATAGAGATATATGAGATGATTGACAATATTAGCTGAAATTAGAGTTTCGATGCGCAAAGGAGGAACTGAATTAAAGAGGTAAATAATAATTTACGGTTATCTAGCGCAAAGTTGTTTGTTTTCTATCTTCAACACTGGTTGCTAATAACCAGAACGAAAAATCATCGGTTACCATGATACCAAAAATTTAGTAAATGTTTTTGTAGTTTGTCAGTAATTAGTGACTTGTAAGCAAGCAAATTTTGTCACGTAATTTAAGAAGTAAGTAAGCAAGCAAAATTTGTCATGTAATTTAAGAAGTAACAAGTCCACAGATAAGTTAATACAACATAAAATGACAATAGTGGTACCATTCTAAAAGTGTAAACTATCACAAAACATTTATTATAATTGGTGGTACTTTTGACGATTAACCCATTGTTAAATGCTTCATTTATAGTAGTGAATATAAGTCATAACCATATTCGGCAATGAACAAACTATTAAGTGTAACCAAGCAGTGCACAAAGAAATGGGTGATTTTTGTAGTACAGTTTCTGGGGCTACGTGACCTGTGTATCATCTTCAGAAAAGAAGGACGTGACTGTTATACAGGTGCAATACGTATAAGAAACAAATGTTTCATAACTGACGGTCCTGCGAACTACTGGGTGGCTTAATTATTGTTACATTAATTTATTCACTTTCAAATTATTTTCTGTGGACTGGTGGTGACCGATATGCCTGTTTTCCAGTCTATCCGCTGCCATTAATCACTAACGAACTGACCTGTGCTCCGTATTTAAGGCGAGTGAGGAACAACCAGCAATCAATCAACGTTCGCCAAATGGGCAGCGCGTGATTTGCAAACAAATTACAGCAAATAAAGAGGTTGTTCGCTAATGACTCAATTCCAGAGCGGGTTTCCAATTGCAAAGACTAAATACGTATGTAGATCATATAGGAGAACCCGGGGTAGAACGATAACCCTAACATTAAAATGACAATAGTTCAATGATTGCAGTGTAATATTTAATAAATACATTAAACAGTGAATCAAAGAAATCTGATGTCAAAGCACACAGGCGAACAATACAAAAAGTTAAAGAAGGTTGACAAGGCCTGGGGCGGAACGAAATCACATTGAAAACTATAATACAGGGTGACTCAAAAAGAATACCACAACTTTAGGAATTTAAAACTCTGCAACAACAAAAGGCAGAGCTAAGCACTATCTGTCGGCGAATTAAGGGAGCTATAAAGTTTCATTTAGTTGTACATTTGTTCGCTTGAGGCGCTGTTGACTAGGCGTCAGCGTTAGTTGATGCTAAGATGGCGACCGCTCAACAGAAAGCTTTTTGTGTTATTGAGTACGGCAGAAGTGAATCGACGACAGCTGTTCAGCGTGCATTTCGAACGAAGTATGGTGTTAAACCTCCTGATAGGTGATGTATTAAACGTTGGTATAAACAGTTTACAGAGAATGGGTGTTTGTGCAAAGGTAAAAGTTCTGGATGGCCGAGAACGAGTGATGAAAATGTAGCACGCATCCAGCAACCATTTGTTCGCAGCCCAGGAAAATCGACTCGCAGAGCTAGCAGAGAGCTGCAAATTCCACAATCAACTGTATGGAGAGTCCTACGAAAAAGGTTAGTTATGAAACCTTATCGTCTGAAATTGGTTCAAGCACTGTCTGCAGCTGATAAGATTAAAAGAATCGATTTCTGTGATTTTATCCTTGCTCAAATGGAAACAGATGAATCTTTCGTTTCAAAGATTGTGTTTAGTGATGAAGCAACTTTCCACACTAACGGGAAAGTCAACCGTCACAATGTCTGTATATGGGGCACTGAGAATCCGCGGGAAACAACTCAGTATGAACGTGACTCGCCTAAGGTGAACGTTTTCTGTGCCATTTCAGCCAATAAAGTTTTTGGTCCCTTTTTCTTCGAAGGTGCTACTGTAACTGGACTACAGTATCTGGAGATGTTAGAGAATTGGCTGTTCCCTCAGCTCGAACAAGAAGCACAACAATTCATATTTCAGCAGGATGGAGCGCCACCACATTGGCACTTATCTGTCCGTAACTACCTGAACGTCAACTACCCGAGGCGATGGATCGGCCGCCAGGCAACCCGTGACAGAGCACTTCATCACTGGCCTCCAAGAAGCCCTGATCTTACCCCCTGCGATTTTTTCTTATGGGGGTATGTTAAGGATATGGTGTTTCGGCCACCTCTCCCAGCCACCATTGATGATTTGAAACGAGAAATAACAGCAGCTATCCAAACTGTTACGCCTGATATGCTACAGAGAGTGTGGAACGAGTTGGAGTATCGGGTTGATATTGCTCGAGTGTCTGGAGGGGGCCATATTGAACATCTCTGAACTTGTTTTTGTGTGAAAAAAAACTTTTTTAAATACTCTTTGTAATGATGTATAACAGAAGGTTATATTATGTTTCTTTCATTAAATACACATTTTTAAAGTTGTGGTATTCTTTTTGAATCACCCTGTACAGTGTAAGGGCTATTATTAATTTTATTTCCTTATAAGTTTAGCTTTAGTATCTAATCATATTTCCTAAAACGTACTACGAGGGCTGCCCAGAAATTAATGCACCGCATTTTTTTCTCATCCGAAAACAACGCTACGAATGCGAAACGTTACGTATGTATTATTTGAAGTCTCCAGAGTGGGCGCCCCAAGTTTCCGCCACTTCAGACAGATAGCGTATCTGAAGGACAGTTTAATAGCGTCTGTAGCTGATGTACGTTGCAAGCAACATGCCCTCATTGAATTCCTCACTGCAGAGAAAGAAAAAGTGGGGAATTTTAAAAAACGCTTGTGCTGCCGACAGAAGCACAGTTAGTCGCTGGGCACGGAGGATCAGGTCATCAAAAAGCAGTTCGGCGGAGCTGCACGATTTGCAGCGGTCGGGGAGATCATCCACGGCTGTCACACCTGACATGTTGCAGCGAGCTGATGTTATTCGCTAGGACAGACGCATTACGACTCGGCAGTTGGTGCTGCGTCCGTGGATCATCAGCAAAGGAATTTGGATGCAATTATCCGCACTCTTCGATATTCGAAAGTGTGTGTACGATGGGTCCCGCGGTGTCTAAAGGTGGATAACAAATCGCACAGAATAAACATGTGTCTTGATTTGTTGCAACGTTTTGAAGCTGAGGGAGATGCCTTCTTGTCCCGGATTGTGACAGATGATTAAACCTGGGTTCACCATTCCAGCAGAAAAAATTCAAAGCAACTGATTCCGCCGGTACGGTCATGATCACCGTGTTCTGGGACTGTGAGGTGTGATTCTCGTTGATGTGATGCTAAGAGGCAGTACCGTTAACTCAGCACTTGTCAACGCATTAACAAAACTGAAGACGCATTCCGACGACTTCGGTGGCACAGCAATCCACGAGATGTTTTGGTGCAACACGATAACGCTCGGCCCCTACACAAGCCTGATAACTGCTGAACACATCGGAAAACAAGGTTGGACAGTGTTACCCATCCACCCTACAACCCTCACCTAGCCTCACCGAACTTCCAATTGTTTGGGGCATTAAGGGATGCCATTTGTGGAAGACATTTTGAGGACGATGAGGAGGTGATTCACGCAGTGAAGCAATGTCTCAGCCACCAGGACAAGGATTGGTACCGATAGCACATACAACTCCTTGTTTCGTTCTGGATGAGGCCATAAAACGGTATGGAGATTACGTGGAAAAATAGGGTGTTTAGATAAAACACCATTCTTCCGTGTGTGTAATTCTCATTGTGTTCAAGAAAGAATTGCAAAAGAAAAAAAATGCGGTGCAGTACTTTCTGGGGAACCCCCATAAAACTCAATAGGCATGTGAGTTTGCGAGTGGCAGAATGTTTGTCATTTCGGGCACACAATTCACACATGAGTTCAAATTTATCTTCACTGTCAATTCTTGCACAACAGTTGTGTGGCCATTTTTGACACGAAACACAAGCCACCCAATCTTCAGTCGACCTTGAATATAAATCGTTGCACTACAGACACTCAGCGTCAGTCCCGTCTCCTCCCTTTCCCCATTTGTTTTATTCTTACTTCTAATTTTCATGGTACTTTTCCTTTTCTCAGGAATGAATTTCTGTCTCTTTTTCGCCTTTTCATCCTGATCTTGCCTTTTTTTCTTAGAACTTCCAACAGCTGCTTGACGTTCATTCTTGTGGGAAGACAAAATCAGAAACACAGCACTACCCTTTTTTTAAACTCTCCTTACTTTCGCATTAAATTTTGTAATGTCGACAACATGTTGTGGAGAAAGATGGGGAAATGTTGTGGAACTCGAAATTGAAACTGTTTCTCCGACAAGCCTACTTGTGTCTTCTGGTGCAGTCTGGTTTGGGAAACTATCAGTGAGAGGAGTCACTGCTGGTTCAACGACAGTGTCAGACTAAGTTGGTGGGCTTGGCGCCTTCTCTTCCGTAGGCTGATCAGATGGTGCTGACGGTAAGAAATCTGCACGATGTAGACACCCATGTTGACAGGCCAGATTCCTGTCGCTTCAACTCCTGTGACAGCAGATCACATGCTCGCAGCATTTCAGCATTTAGAAATGTTGACCAAACGAAAAAAATGCTACTTGTTACAGTGTGACTTTTCCAGGGTGTGTTCTGAGCCACTTTCGAATAATTTGCTCATACTGTGAGCTATGGGGCTTCTTTAGGGACACATCAAGGGGTTGAAATGTATGAGAAGAATGAGGAAGAAGACATAACATAGCCACACAATGTTCTGTCGCCATGTCAGTGACATGGAGTTTCCTTCTCTGCGTTGAGTGGTAATATAGAATATACCACCACATTTTCTTTAGTTGACCTGTAAAACACTACTAATTTCTTAAACCACTTGGTGATAATCTCCGTGTCCATCCAGCCTGATTCACTGCATCGTGCGCAGACACCCTTAGGAAGACCCAGCTGGAACTCCTTCTACATCTTTATCCTTTTCCTGGGAAATATCAGCATGGTAGGTATGTAGGCATAGGCACCTTGGCCACATATTGCTGCTATTTCTCCGCTCTCTAATGACCTAGAACGCCTACTGCTTTCCTCGGGGACCAGCTAACATCGAATGCCCCTATGGGACACATATCACAGTACCGTCTGCAGACAGCTTGTATTACCGAAAACTCGAACCAAAAGCTCAAAAAACTTCGAAACGTTAGCACGATTGCAGTCCATTACTCGAGCGTTTGAGGTAGCTCCACCTTCCTAATACTCAAATCAGTATGCCTCGAAAGAAAGATGTTCACTTCTTTATTAAACGGGTGATTCAATTTGTTTTTACTCTGCCAACTGAAAAGCTAAAGCTCTGAACACCTTCATTGTCCATCCAAACGGTCTGACTTTCATGTCATGCTTTTAAATAAGCCAGAAGCTCTAGCTCTTGTTCATTCGAGGAAACACGACAAAATTTTCACTTTGTCAATTTCAAAGGTCTCATTTTTAAGTTTGTTGTGTACTGCTCTCTAAAGGGTTGTTTTAGGAACGGTGATCGAAATAGTGGCTTTCCTAAGTCGCATTTCGTTTTTGGCAACAGTCTACCTCTTCCACGTTTCAGTAGAAGCACAACGATTAGTTAGCGTTCGTATCTTCTACCCATCTATGGAAAAAGAAGAATTGTCACTAGTAACAATATGAAAAACATGAAATATAATAATGTATCATAAGACGTGTTAGAATAAATATCAGAGCGGTCTAAAGCGCTGCAGTCATGGACAGTGTGGCTGGTCCCGGCGGAGGTTCGAATCCTCCCTCGGGCATGGGTGTGTGTGTTTGTCCTTAGGATAATTTAGGTTATGTAGTGTGTACGCTTAGGGACTGATGACCTTAGCAGTTAAGCCCCATAAGATTTCACACACGTTTGAACATTTTTTTTTTAGAATAAATATGAATACTAAAGGGTAAACACTAGCGCGGTACTGTACGCAAACTGAGACAGAACGAAGCCTAAGTCCGTTTCGCACTGTTCCGTTCCGCCGCAACGTGTGACGTAAGTACAGTTCCATACCCACAAAGCGCTTCGAAAAATACACATCGTCTTAACGCACTAAAATAAAAGGCCTGCGTTTTGACATTTTAAGAGAGCTAAAACTAGTGGATACAGTGTTCTGCGGATTGCAAATACAAGCGAAAAACAAGCTCAAACACGTAACTGGCATAACAGTGAAATATAAATATTTCTGCAACGGCCTCTTACCATGCTTGTCGAATGGATAATAGTTCCTGAAAGTGATTCTGCAGTGCTCCACCTTGCAGCCAAAATAAACCCATAGTTCCGTTCTGTCACGTGGTTCCGTTCCGCCCGTCTTCCCCTAACAGTGGAGTCCAGGCGTTTTTATACCTATGGCAAGAAGTCAAAGCTCACTGTACGAACTTATGTTGTTACAGGGTAAATAAGAATCTATAGCTGATATATAGGCCATCGATACTGAATAATGCTCTGGTTTTTTATGAACATCTCTCGTGTACGTGGAGCATTTGGTATTCGATTGAGACGGACTTTTAACAGGAACATGTGTTACCGAGTGAGGTGGATCAGTTGTTAAAGCAGTGGTCACCTATACTGACGTTGCGGAGTTTAAATCTTCATTCAGCCGTTTAGGTTTAGGTAATCCATATTTCTTCGGTTCACTTCGGGAATATGCCAAGACAATTTGTTAGAAAATAACAGGGCCATTTTCTGTTTCGTTAACCTATTTCTTCCTTAATGCGCGTGTACACGGAGAAATCAAACATTTTCCGTCTGATGGCGTTGCAGTAGCGTTTATGCAACGTAGTCAACCCCGAGGCGGGTTCAAAAATGGCTCTGAGCACTATGGGACTTAACTTCTAAGGTCATCAGTCCCCTAGAACTTAGAACTACTTAAACCTAACTAAGCTAAGGACATCACACACATCCATGCCCGAGGCAGGATTCGAACCTGCGACCGTATTTAGTAACGGTCACGCGGTTCCAGACTGTAGCGCCTAGAACCGCACGGCCGGCGAGGCGGGTTATGAGCACAGACGTGTAAGCAAGGGATCAGTGTGCCATTCGTGTCTATCCGACGTGCTTACGGTAAATGCGGAAATTTGACATTATTACCAAATGCGACCAAACAGGACCAACGTGTAGTTGTTGTTTTCTTGGCTGCCGAAGGATGAACACTGGTAGACATCCATCGCAGATTGAAGAATGTGTATGGGGCAGCAGGTCTGTCGCTTGATAGCGCACGTCCACATACCTCAAATGTCGTAACGCCAACTGACGTTGGAGACTGGCGAACACCTGCCCAGTAGTCCAAATCTCTCCCCATGCGATTATCACTCCTTCGGTTCCTTAGAAAAGACCTTGAAAGGACGTGAATGTGCAGCAGACAGTTACGGACTTCACCAGGCAGCAGGACACGATGCTTTAACAAACGGGTATCTTCAATCTCATTGCTCAAGACGATTTTGGCTGATTGGCGTACCGATTCTGGACTGTACAGCCTTCGAATGCAAACTTTTTGATCACCCATTAGGCATCTGAGCTACGGGGTGTCCAGAGATGAGTCTCTTTCACTTACACAATATCAATGATTCGATAAATCTTATATCGTGAATATCTAAATAGTCTTTTGGTGGGATGTGTTATTTTGAATGGACATTTTGAGTAGGATAGAGGCAAACAGAAAATCTTGTAACCTCCCCACACGTAAATAATTAAATGATAATTGAAAATGGAACTAAATGTAACCTCCCAACAGAATAATGTTTAATAAAAAATGTGAAATTCGAGCCAAGCTTAAACTCCCCACAAAAATTAAGGAATGAAAATTGACCAAAAACCACACAATAATATTAATCAAATAATGAACCATGAACCAAATGTAACCTCTCAACAGGAATAATAATATCTGGTAAATTTTATAAGGACAGCAGCGCTGACCTTCGGCCCTGTATTCTGAATAACAAAAGCAAAATTCTTACCTCAATAAAAACTGCAACTATATGTCTGCTCTTATTTATAGACACAGCTTCGTGCAATGCTGACGTATATTTTTTTTTTTTATTCTTGGATGGAATGCATAGGAAATATTCTTTAAATTGAAATGAATGCTTTTTCTTCAAGAGAGTGGAAAAATTCTTTAAATTGAAATGATTACTTTTATTTAAAAGATTTACTTTACAAAAAAAATTATTATTGGGGCATTTTTTTTGAACAAATTAAATTACAATTAACATACATTATTAAATATGCGCAATGCTGTTTCTTTACCTTCTACAACAATACTCATCGTCCAGAATCCTGACCAGAGTCGCGAGCAGAGCAGACAGCCGACGCGTGCTGACTCCCGCAGACTACTGTCCGTCCACTCGCTACTACTGTATCCGACTGACTACTACTGCAGACTCGTGCAGACTAGCTTCTACTGTGGACTCGCGCAGACTGACTTCTACCGTCGACTCGCGCAGACTAGCGCAGACTCGCGACAAGCAACAACTAACGATAAACTACTCTCTGGTCAAAGATTCTGTCATGCTTCGCCCATCGCCGGCGAAGCATACACCTTACAACCTTTCCTTACTAAATAAAATGAAATTTTCTTTCAATTCTCCAAAAAACCTTTCATTTTTGTTCGATTGAAATATCTCAAACAATAGAAAACTATCAAAAGGATATAAGTAAAAATAAATATTTTATATTTTGGGGAAAAAAATGGTTCAAATTGCTCTGAGCACTATGGGACTCAACTGCTGTGGTCATAAGTCCCCTAGAACTTAGAACTACTTAAACCTAACTAACCTAAGGACATCACACACATCCATGCCCGAGGCAGGATTCGAACCTGCGACCGTAGCGGTCGTGCGGTTCCAGACTGTAGCGCCTTTAACCGCTCGGCCACTCCGGCCGGCTTTTGGGAAAAGAAGAGGACAGTGACTCCCGGAAAAGGTATAAATCTGCCAACTAAATTTTTATTACTTGGAGCAGATTCTTTCTTAAGTGATTATCCTAGAATATAGCTTTGATTCAGAAATATAGTATTTCCTGACGTCGTCCTCACATGCTAAACGGAAGGTATGGATAAAAAATGTGTGTAGCAAGTCGAGGAGTCGGTACCAATACATGCACAATCTATCATTATCAAATGTTTGCCCCTACAGGCCAAGAGCTATAATTAGCACTCTCCACATTTTACACTTGTGTTCGGTTTCTAGAGCGCTCAACTGCGCCGTCATCAGCGCTTACACTTGTGTGTGTGTGTGTGTGTGTGTGTGTGTTCCATGCTTGATGTCAAGTGTTCGATTTTTTAGAGATTGTACGGTATTTCAGTCCAGTGTTCGGTACCGAAGTATGAGTGGTTCCCTATTTTCATAATTTCATTGACATTATTAATTTATTTATTGATTTGTAAATCAGCAAAACGATAATGGCAGTTCCATGCAGCAATGCCCATGTGCAAAGAGTCTTCGGCCACAATCAGTATATACGGTCTGACGCTAGAAACAAATTGGCGTCGACAAGGGGTAAAAGCAGAATTATGCGTTCGTTACACTTTGAAGTATGCAACATGCAACGTCTTTTACCAAGAAGTTACATGTAAAAAAAAAATTTTAAAAAAAATCTCCGATAGATGTAAATCGCAATGGTCTGACGCTAGAAGCAAATTTGCTTCGACGAGGGGTAAAAGCAGAATTATGCATTCGTTACACTTTGAAGTATGCAACATACAACGACTTTTAGTAAAAAGTTAGTTAAAAAAGAATCCGCTGGAAGATGTAAATCGCAATGGTAAACATAGTTTTTAAGGTTTACGAAGTGTTTTATTGTCTTCACCCTCAGCTCTCAGCTCAGCAGATCATTCACCAGGCAAGGCACTTTCTGCTAATTTTAAAGCGAGATTGTAGAGTCTGTCCGGGAAGTCCCCGAACCCCTTGGTCAAGAAAAGAGTCCTGTAATAAGAACTGACAATCCACGAAATCTTCAGAAAAAGTGGCCTGAAAAGATATCGTGATGACAGCGTGGCACGTATCAGAGCATGAGCATGTTCCATTCCATCTCTTGCACATAACGAGGATAGATCAGGAAACTGTACGAACCGGTACACATCGCACATTCGCCAGAACGCGCAAGACGCAGCATTCACGCGATTTATATTCACCAAAATCGGTCTACGTCAGGGGTGTACAGATGTGTTACGACCCGGGACGCAAATTTCTCGCTGTGACTACGTAATTCCGGCAAGTTAAAATAAAACTTATTATTCCGTATTAGTATCCCCCTGCCCCAATATTAACCATACTGGGCACGAAAGAATTAAATTTTACAAGAGCTCGCTCTCTCCTTCTCGAGAGGGAATCAAATGTGAGTAAAGTAAAAAAAAAAAATATTACAGTAACGAACGGTGACGGGTGGGCCGAGATCAAATCAAAGGCGGGCAGCATCTGACCCGCAGTCTGTGCATCGCTGGTCTCCATGATTTCGGTTTCTTATGTAGTCATTCAATGCTGACCGCGGTACGTCAAGTTCAGTTACTTTTTTGAAGACAGGTTTCATTAGAGACTACTCTATTTACTGAATGATGTGGGCCCACATTTCCTCTCAAGTTTCCTTAGCCTAGGAAGTAGCCTGTCTTTGACGCTGTCTGAAGCAATAGTCTGTTTTTTTTTTTTTAGATCACGGGGGACGTTCCAAAGCAATATCTAAACCCACTTAACTTTCTGTGTCACCGTTTGCCTGTCCTTGGTCATTTGTGCACCCACTCACGCACGTCACAATGCGCTCCTCGGTAAAGTAATTGTGTCCCATGCACTAGGCATACTTCGCAGAACAATACAACTTTGACAACCACGTTTTTCATAAGCTTCAACTTAGGATACGAGTGAAATAACTATTCGTTTACTCATTGTGCAAAGTCAAGTCAGGTACTTCTAGGACACATAGAATATAAGATTTGTTTTCTGTGAACGAATTTTTTTACCTACACTCCTGGAAATTGAAATAAGAACACCGTGAATTCATTGTCCCAGGAAGGGGAAACTTTATTGACACATTCCTGGGGTCAGATACATCACATGATCACACTGACAGAACCACAGGCACATAGACACAGGCAACAGAGCATGCACAATGTCGGCACTAGTACAGTGTATATCCACCTTTCGCAGCAATGCAGGCTGCTATTCTCCCATGGAGACGATCGTAGAGATGCTGGATGTAGTCCTGTGGAACGGCTTGCCATGCCATTTCCACCTGGCGCCTCAGTTGGGCCAGCGTTCGTGCTGGACGTGCAGAACGCGTGAGACGACGCTTCATCCAGTCCCAAACATGCTCAATGGGGAACAGATCCGGAGATCTTGCTGGCCAGGGTAGTTGACTTACACCTTCTAGAGCACGTTGGGTGGCACGGGATACATGCGGACGTGCATTGTCCTGTTGGAACAGCAAGTTCCCTTGCCGGTCTAGGAATGGTAAAACGATGGGTTCGATGAAGGTTTGGATGTACCGTGCACTATTCAGTGTCCCCTCGACGATCACCAGTGGTGTACGGCCAGTGTAGGAGATCGCTCCCCACACCATGATACCGGGTGTTGGCCCTGTGTGCCTCGATCGTATGCAGTCCTGATTGTGGTGCTCACCTGCACGGCGCCAAACACGCATACGACCATCATTGGCACCAAGGCAGAAGCGACTCTCATCGCTGAAGACGACACGTCTCCATTCGTCCCTCCATTCACGCCTGTCGCGACACCACTGGAGGCGGGCTGCACGATGTTGGGGCGTGAGCGGAAGACGGCCTAACGGTGTGCGGGACCGTAGCCCAGCTTCATGGAGACGGTTGCGAATGGTCCTCGCCGATACCCCAGGAGCAACAGTGTCCCTAATTTGCTGGGAAGTGGCGGTGCGGTCCCCTACGGCACTGCGTAGGATCCTACGGTCTTGGCATGCATCCGTGCGTCGCTGCGGTCCGGTCCCAGGTCGACGGGCACGTGCACCTTCCGCCGACCACTGGCGACAACATCGATGTACTGTGGAGACCTCACGCCCCACGTGTTGAGCAATTCGGCGGTACCTCCACCCGGCTTCCCGCATGCCCACTATACGCCCTCGCTCAAAGTCCGTCAACTGCACATACGGTTCACGTCCACGCTGTCGCGGCATGCTACCAGTGTTAAAGACTGCGATGGAGCTCCGTATGCCACGGCAAACTGGCTGACACTGACGGCGGCGGTGCACAAATGCTGCGCAGCTAGCGCCATTGGACGGCCAACACCGCGGTTCCTGGTGTGTCCGCTGTGCCGTGCGTGTGATCATTGCTTGTACAGCCCTCTCGCAGTGTCCGGAGCAAGTATGGTGGGTCTGACACACCGGTGTCAATGTGTTCTTTTTTCCATTTCCAGGAGTGTATGATCGAAATTTAAAAACAAATTATATGGAAACAGAATGTTCATAAAAACCAAATTTAAATGAGGATCCTCACTGGAGACACTTCCCTTCCTTAAGTCTGTAGAATTACAGTATCGGTTGCATTTTGATGAAGTACACTATAAAAGAAGTTCAGAAACCGACAAATAAAGTTAATGAGTAGGAGCGGAGTAGGAGCGTGCTCAAATTAGTGCGCATCTGAGATACGCTATGAACGAGTAAGAAAATCATGTTATCGAAAGTACGTTGCATTCCTTGTATCCAAAGATAAGTGTGCCTGAGAATGAAGTGAATTTCTGTAGTGACTTGTTTTTTGGAACACGAAAGGCACTGAAAGCAGGAACAAGAAAGGCACTGAAAGCAGGTGAGTTCCCCCTAACTGCACATGCACCAAAGGTGATCTGGTTATCGATTTCAATGTAACAGAAATCTCGGTAATACTTGCCTCAGTGTAGCTTAATATGTGAGGCTATTGAGGACGCTGAAACTGAAAACAAATTTAATTGTAAACAAACAAGAATACTTACTGGGAAAACATGCGGCTTCAAAAGAAAATGTTCAAATGTGTGTGAAATCTTATGGGACTTAACTGCTAAGATCATCAGTCCCTAAGCTTACACACTACTTAACCTAAATTATCCTAAGGACAAACACACACACCCATGCCCAAGGGAGGACTCGAACCTCAGATGGGAACAGCCCCACGGTCTGCGGCTTACAGACACTGCTGTTACTTCGAAACTCATTTTTGCACAAGTAAATAATGCGATGTAAATGTAGAAATAACGCGTAGTCACGAGAAAGACTAACCTGCAACCTACATTATATACACTACGTGATCAAAAGTACTCGGATACCTGTCTGATAATGATTTACATGTTCGTGGCGCCCTCCATCGTTAATGCTGGAATTAAATATGGTGTTAGCCCACCCTTAGCCTTGATGACAGCTTCCACTCTCACAGGCACACGCTCAATCAGGTGCTGGAAGGTTTCTTGGAGAATGGCAGCCCATTCTTCACGGAGTGCTGCAATGAGGAGGCGTCGCACGAAGTCGGCGTTCCGAACATCCCAAAGGTGTGCTGTAGGATTCAGGTCAGGACTCTGCGCAGGCCAGTCCATTACAGGGATGTTATTGCCGTGTAACCACTCCCTCCGCCACAGGCCGTGTATTACGAGCAGGTTCTCGATCGTGTTGAAAGATACAATCGCCATACCCGAATTGTTCTTCAACAGTGGGAAGCAAGAAGGTGCTTTAAACATCAGTGTAGGTCTGTTCTGTGATAGTGCCAGGCAAAAAAACGACCACACCATAACACTACCACCTCCGAATTTTATTGTTGGCACTACACACGCCGGCAGATGACGTTAACCAGGCGTTCGCCATACCCACACCCTGCCATCGGATCCCATATCGTGTACCGTGATTCTTCACTCCACACAATGTTTTTCCACTGTTCAATCGTCCATTGTTTACGCTCCTTACAGCAAGCGAGGCGTCGTTTGGCATTTACGGGTGTGATTTGTGGCTTATGAGCAGCCACTCGACTATGAAATGTTTTTTCAACTCCCGCCTAACTGTCATAGTACTTGCAGTGGATCCCGATGCTGTTGGGAATACCTGTGTGATGGTCTGGATAGATGTGTGCCTATTACACATTACGACCCTCTTCAGCTGTCGGCGGTCTCTTGTCAGTCAACTGCTGAGTTCGGCCTGTACGCTTATGTGCTGTAGGTGTCCCTTTACGTTTCCACTTCACTATCACATTGGGAACAGTAGACCTAGGGATGTTTAAGAGTGGGGAAGCCTCGCGTACAGATGTATGACACAAGTGACACCCAATCACGTGACCACGTTCGAAGTCCGTGAGTTCCGTGGAGCGCCCCATTCTGCTCTCTCACGACGTAGTGACTACTGAGGTCGCTGTTAAGAGTATCTGGCAGTAGATGGCAGCACAATGCACCTAATATGAAAAACGTATGATTCTGGGGGTGTCCGGATACTTTAGATCACATAGTGTCCATGACGTAATCCAACACTCTACATGTCAATCAGCACATGATTACGGTTTCTTCATTACGTCATTGTAAGTAATTTAATAATGTGCGTGTGAAAAGTAATGATAAATTGTCAGCGTCGTTTATACTCTTCTAAAGAGGATACTCTGGACGATTGTGATGGTAGAAATCGATTTTCGTTTGTCAATCAGCATAAAATATCGAGCAGCAGCTAGTCCTTCCTTCTGCACTTGTTTGTTTAAGTGGACAAGAGGGATATCTGTTTCTCTCGGAGACTTTTGCTTCGCAACTGGACTGCAGCAACAAAGGAGACAGCAAAGCTTATATGACTATTTTCGAGACGGAGTTAGCAGTAAAGATCGGAAACAAGCAACGCAGAACGTTTGCCGGGGAGCAGAGACACTAAAAACGTCGATTCCAGCCGCCTGCGTCGGACAGTTATTGCTGGGAGCCATCTTTGTACTCACGTCGACGTTACAGCAAATGTTAAATTGCCTAACAACCGGAAAAAGGTAACAGTATTTTATTCGGCAGGTGAAATCATTCACATTTCGGATCAATGTAACATATCAGAAGATAACAGCTTTCCTACCTGTGTAATAAGCTTCAACGCCATATGTTTAGTAATCGGATTTTTATTTGGCGTTACTATTAAGAAGCTATCTTGTGCATTTGTTAATAATCACATTGAATCATATTTGTGTTGTTCAGTTACTAAGTTAACGCACCTGTAACAATGCGGGACAGTACAGTCATTTTGTGGTGTCGGTAGTACGTGAATTACAACAGATTTCGATAAGAATAACCTCAGAGTCTGAAAAAAAAAACTACTGTAAGGAAACAGTACCAAGTTTGATCACATTATATGTTTAGGTAGGCCTAACTGTCTTTCGTATAAACTAGTGTTCAGGATACAGAAACGTACCTAAATAAGCTACTTTTAATGCTGAAACTACACTAAAATTGTACAGTCAAAGTAGTTCTTCGAAAGCAGCTGCTATCTTGATCTGTGTGTCGTAACGTAATTATACAGGGCTATTACAAATGATTGAAGCGATTTCATAAATTCACTGTAGCTCCATTCATTGACATATGGTCACGACACACTACATATACGTAGAAAAACTCATGAAGTTTTGTTCGGCTGAAGCCGCACTTCAGGTTTCTGCCGCCAGAGCGCTCAAGAGCGCAGTGAGACAAAATGGCGACAGGAGCCGAGAAAGAGTATGTCGTGCTTGAAATGCACTCAGATCAGTCAGTCATAACAGCGCAACGACACTTCAGGACGAAGTTCAACAAAGATCCACCAACTGCTAACTCCATTCGGCGATGGTATGCGCAGTTTAAAGCTTCTGGATGCCTCTGTATGGGGAAATCAACGGGTCGGCCTGCAGTGAGCGAAGAAACGGTTGAACGCGTGCGGGCAAGTTTCACGCGTAGCCCGCGGAAGTCGACGAATAAAGCAAGCAGGGAGCTAAATGTACCACAGCCGACGGTTTGGAAAATCTTACGGAAAAGGCTAAAGCAGAAGCCTTACCGTTTACAATTGCTACAAGCCCTGACACCCGATGACAAAGTCAAACGCTTTGAATTTTCGGCGCGGTTGCAACAGCTCATGGAAGAGGATGAGTTCAGTGCGAAACTTGTTTTCAGTGATGAAGCAACATTTTTTCTTAATGGTGAAGTGAACAGACATAATGTGCGAATCTGGGCGGTAGAGAATCCTCACGCATTCGTGCAGCAAATTCGCAATTCACCAAAAGTTAACGTGTTTTGTGCAATCTCACGGTTTAAAGTTTACGGCCCCTTTTTCTTCTGCGAAAAAAACGTTACAGGACACGTGTATCTGGAAATGCCGGAAAATTGGCTCATGCCACAACTGGAGACCGACAGCGCCGACTTCATCTTTCAGCAGGATGGTGCTCCACCGCACTTCCATCATGATGTTCGGCATTTCTTAAACAGGAGATTGGAAAACCGATGGATCGGTCGTGGTGGAGATCATGATCAGCAATTCGTGTCATGGCCTCCACGCTCTCCCGACTTAACCCCATGCGATTTCTTTCTGTGGGGTTATGTGAAAGATTCCGTGTTTAAACCTCCTCTACCAAGAAACGTGCCAGAACTGTGAGCTCGCATCAACGATGCTTACGAACTCATTGATGGGGACATGCTGCGCCGAGTGTGGGAGAAACTTAATTATCGGCTTGATGTCTGCCGAATCACTAAAGGGGCACATATCGAACATTTGTGAATGCCTAATAAACGTTTTGAGTTTTTGTATGTGTGTGCAAAGCATTGTGAAAATATCTCAAATAATAAAGTTATTGTAGAGCTGTGAAATCGCTTCAATCATTTGTAATAACCCTGTATATTCCTGGCAAAGGCAATGGTAAAATTGTACACATCGTATTTGACCAAACAACGGTCTCATTAGAAATTCTACTTTTCCAAAGTGATGCCGAACATTATTTTCACAGTTCAGATATTATTGCGCCGTAGATGTTTCTGCAATAGTTTATTTAAAATTAACGTACATTATCCAGCGCCGTCAGTGTCTACGGTGCTCTGCTGTATTCAAATGCTTTTTATCGATATAGGACAGTAGTGGCATATACGATTCAAGCTAGCGTCAGAGATACATCACACAGCATTATCGCTAACACAAACATATCCTTGCTCTCGCGGACAGAAACTTACTTTTGCCTATAACAACTGTATTATGCATATTCACTTATTTAAATGATCATTGATATGTGTTCACCAAGATAAACCGCATTTGCGAAGGAAAATGTCACATTTTTTGATAGTCTGCGCTCAGTTTGGAATGCGTTACGCACTGGTCAATATTTATTTACAGATTTATTGCAATTTCTTATTTTTTTCATCTCGTGTCATGAAAGATAAGTGCGTTGCTGATCCGCATCGTGTGTAGGTACTCACCAGGGAACCTCCCCACCGCACCCCCCTCAGATTTAGTTATAAGTTGGCACAGTGGATAGGCCTTGAAAAACTGAACACAGAGCAATTGAGAAAACAGGAAGAAGTTGTGTGGAACTGTGAAAAAATAAGCAAAATATACAAACTGAGTAGTTCATGGGAAGATAGGCAACATCAAGGACAGTAGGAACACAGGAGCGCCGTGGTCTCGTTGTAACGTGAGCAGCTGCGGAACGAGAGGCCCTTGGTTCAAATCTTCCATCGAGTGAAAAATTTAATTTTTTTATTTTCAGTTTATGTGACAAACTCTTATGTTTTCATCACTTTTTTGGGAGTGATTATCACATCCACAAGAAAACCTAAATCGGGCAAGGTAGAAGAATCTTTTTACTCATTCGCCAAGTGTACAAGTTAGGTGGTTCGACAACATATTCCTGTCATGTGACACACATGCCGTTACCAGTGTCGTATAGAATATATCAGATGTGTTTTCCTGTGGAGGAATCGGTTGACCTATGACCTTGCGATCAAATGTTTTCGGCTTCCATTGGAGAGGCACGTCCTTTCGTCTACTAATCGCACGGTTTTGCGATGCAATCGCAAAACACAGACACTAAACTTATAACAGTGAACAGAGACGTCAATGAACGAACGGACAGATAATAACTATGCAAAAATAAAGAAAGTTAAATTCTCACTAGAGGGAAGACTTGTACCAAGGACCTCTCGTTCTACAGCTGATCACGCTACCACGAGACCACGGCGCTCCTGAGTTCACATTGTCCATGATGTTGCCTATGTGGCCCATGAACTACTCAATTTGTATATCTTGCTTATTTTTTCACAGTTCCACACAACTTCTTCCTGTTTTCTCAATTGATCAGTGTTCAGTTTATCAAGGCCTATCCACTGTGCCAACTTATAACTAAATCTGAAGGAGGTGCGATGGGGAGGTTCCCTTGTAAGTGAGCATGAAAGAATCAGGTTTACTTTAGAGAGAGCTGGTTAATGATAGGTTCCTTTCCAGTGGTACAAATTTATGGTATTATCCCTCGATTTTGTGCGAGGAAAACGTTACGGCTGCATAGCATATAATATTCAAAACGAGAAGTACCGGTAGGTATGGCGTGCAAGGAAAGCATAGTGCTAACTACGTAAGCACTTGCATGACGGCATTAAGGCAGGGGAACTTGGTAGATGGTTTATAACACTAAAGGGCTCTTTGCTACTATAGCAGTCCAGCATAATTAGGGTCGCACCCTAACAGAAACCGATGTTGTTAAGTATTAAACGCTGCCCATTTTGTGGCGTGTAAATTATGCAGTGTGTCTTTTTATTTGTTTGAAGTTTTGCGTAGACTTACATTTACACAAATTCCTCCATACAGTGGGTATCTTCTCATCATACAGATGGCGGTCGGTCTATTAGTAATAGATTTTATTATTCCCGTATCCAACGGTGTGTTCGTAATGCTGCGATAGCAAAATTAATTACAGAAAATAAGTTATTTCTTGTTTTATTTCTGAAAAAGGCGGTCGACTGAAAGACGCAATGACATTGGGAGATTAAAAACAGATAGCCAATCTCCACCAATAAATAGAAAACAAAGCAACGCCAATTTACCAGTATCAGGAAATGAATTAGAAAAATTACACATTTAGTCACCTTCCATTATGTTCAAAAATTGTTCAAATAGCTCTGAGCACTATGCGACTTAGCCTCTGAGATCATCAGTCGCCTACAACTTAGAACTAATTAAACGTAACTAACCTAAGGACATCACACACATCCATGCCCGAGGCAGGATTCGAACCTGCGACCGTAGCGGTCGCTCGGTTCCAGACTGCAGCGCCTAGAACCGCACGGCCACTCCGGCCGCCTTCCATTATGTCAGGACATTCAGTCACACAGTATGCAGGCTGACAGAACAATAATCGTAGCCCCAATAATAACTTATGTAATTAATCCTTTTGGTGCGATGTGCTGGACAGCAATTCATCAAACCAAAACGAAATTAGTAGGTTAGACATTATGTTAAGGGGCTCCGGAACGCCCTATACTTGCATTGTTAAAATAACGCTTATAATTACATCTTTCCTCACAAAGTATTTGCGGTAGGAAGTTGAACTTTTTACAGATTATTTATTGGAATATGGGCTACAACTTAACACAGGGATTTTACAAAATTTTAGTTCAGTTATTAAAGATGCTTTTTTTTCAATTGTAATGAAAATTCACAACATTTTTTGCAATTTTTTATTTATATATTCAAAAGTATACAGTTTTTTGGAAAAAGGCTGTGTTAAATTATGCAGAAGGTACTGTGTAACATTTACTGAAAGTTTGAAACAAATATGTTTGGAAGATCCTTAGAAAACATGTAATTAGTATGAGAAAATAAAAGTTTTGGGAATCGAGCGACAAAGATTGGATTAACTTTTTAGTGCATTCCAGGTCCATAGGATGGATTATCTTCATCCTCTGCTAACTCCTCCTCCAGCTTCCTCTTGTTCCTCCTCCTGTTTACTCTTGCTTGTATTTCTAGACTCTTTACAGCCCTGTCTGCAGCCCGAAGGCGTTCCTTGTCTAAAGCAAGCATCGCTCGTACCATGTTAGAACCTATCTTTATTCCCATATTTCTAAATACCTTGCACCTTACAGTGTTGCCATCATTGAAAGTCGCAACAGCATCATACACACCAAAGTGAAGTGTTTCTATTCCAACAAATACAGTCTTGGGGATTCTCGACCATATAACACTATTTACACTTTCATTGGGGTTTTGAGTTTTTCCGTGAATACACGTTTTCAACAGTTCAGGTGCTGCTAAGTCCTTGAAAATAGGTTTTATCACCTCCATTATTGCATGAGGCAGACTATGCTTATGAGTGTACACTTCATCAGTTAGCAATCCTTTGTTATATTTACACCAACTGTCTTCTTCTTTGGGACACAAGCTATGTTGGGGATTTTCATCGTCTTTATTGTTTACAGTAATAACACATACCTTTGGCTTTCCAACATTTCTCCTTTTCTTAAAAGCCTTCAGAGGATTTCTAATAACTTTACTTTTACTCATTATTATACTTGAACAAAACAGAGACTCAAGAAACAGAATTAATTACGAATATTTTCGAGATAACGACAGAGTAAATAAACATGAAACAATCGACAATCACACCAGCGATATATATTGAACCATCACAGGTTAGCCACAACACATACTTTATCTCACATCACTAAAATGTACCTGATGAACACGGACGTTAATAACAACACCATTTGACAGCAGTTTAACAGCGCCACAGTGGGTCACGCCCATGTAGAACACATTTCAAAAAAAATTTAAAAATAGTTGTAGTCTTCGGAATTGAATAAATTATATATCTATTAAAAGATTCAGAAAACGCAAAAAAGTAAAAATTGAACTTTTCATGATTTTGAGCCTTTCCGGAGCCCCTTAAATAATAAAGCTGAATAGTAAGTATCACAAATGACAGACAGGCAAGAATTACAGTTCACTATAATGCAACTGAACACTGACGTGGTGCATGTTGGCAGGAAGCAGGAATAAGACTCTGATAACAGGTATTTTGTCGGCTGTTGCTGATGTTCTATGTTTACGTCTAAGTTATTACAACACCATTCACCGAATCGAGAGGCAAGCTGAAAACATAAAGGTGCGTGACAACAGCGCTCCCGTCGAGAGGTGAACAACACAGGGAGCTCTCACTTAGTGTGATTGTAGCGAGTAGCCTGTAAGTCGTTAGTGTGTGATCTTAGAATGTGATTGTAAAGTTCATCACGTTTGAAAGACTTTTTGATTTTTAGCGTATCAGTGTTCGTACTCAGCATTCATTCTGCGCCCACCCAGTAGCTGTTCTTTTCTCTCTCATTACTATCACTTACGAGTAAACTCGTTATGTCGTCCTCCACAGACACAGTGAGCGATGTCTTCATATTAGTTTTGAGTCTACCCAAGAAACGATCAAGAGATATCATTAAGTTCTGCAGAAAAACACACGGTTCTTAATGTGTATAAAGCGGAGCTGTTGTAGTCAGAGACCGACATTTTTCTGAAAACATGTACAGGTGTTCTTCACTCTTCAGTGTATCCTATGATAAATGAATACAAGGCTACACGCTCTCTTGAAGTCTCCCAAGAAAGAAAAATCACCACAGAAGCTTTCAGAAAGTGTTGATGTGTTCTATAGAAATGCGTTAGAAGGAAAGAACATGAATATTTTTGTTTTTTGTTACGTGCGCGCAAAGTGCAGTGGTCGCTAGAAGCGCAGTCGTCTGGGGAAGCGTGGGTGGAGCGGAGTTGTGTATGTGTGTGTGTGTGTGTGTGTGTGTGTGTGTGTGTGTGTGTGCGCGCGCGCGTGAGGGGGGGTGGGGTTAGGCCGGTATTACACTATCAAATATCTTTGGCAAATATCTATGTCAAAGAAATTTGATGGTGTAATAGGGAACTTTGTCAAATCTCGTCTGTCGTCAAATAAATTTGATCAAATCTAGGCCTCGCTGCAGATATGATCAAAGAAGTCGCTTGTCATCTGTTCACTGCATTGTGATACGTTATCACGTGGAGCGCTAGCATCGCTGCAGCGTTTTGTCATCTGTAGTGTTTTTATAAACATTGACGGTAAATACAATTGGTGTGTACTGACAACGACTAAATTAATAGCGATGTATGAAGCTGATTAGGCGCTTTACAACGTGAGGCACCCTGAATACAAAAATAGATTAAGAAGATTGGAGACCTATGCTAACCTAACCTAACTCTCTCCTGTAGCAAGGAATCGTGGTGTTACAGTGAGCTTGTCTTCTGCAGATATAGCAGTTCTTAAGTGAGTATTGTGCTCTGTCATATGAGGATACACTTCACTGAGCACATACTTAAATGTATGCTCATCCATTCTTAAGTAATTGATGTACGACTTGTCGTCCTCCACTATAAGCTCACGTAACAAGTTTTGTTGAATGCTTCTGTTGTGTCGTCGTGAAACCCACGGCTTCACCCAGGTACGTTTCATTATTTTTCCCCGCTTCTCTTCCGTATGTGCACACAGTGCAATTGTGGTACATGCAACTGCTGTGGTTAATAACATGTTGTTGTTGTCAACCATCTTGAACTTTGACGAAAAATATGACAGTGTAATACCCCTTTTTAGTGCCACGTCAAAGAACTTTGTCAAATATATTTGACGAATTTTTTATCACATCTTTGATCAAATCTTTGACAAAGGAATTTGATAATGTAATACCAGCCTTACTCAGCTCGCTGTAAGGGAAATGTCTAGCACCTAAGACGAAATGACGCTCTAAACTGAAGCCTATGTTCACATTTCTTTGTAAATATTTAGTGGGGCTCCACTACGCCCACAAAGTGACCATTCAAAAAGATCTACTGTCACCGTTCTTTCATTCAAATCTAAAGAGAATTCCGCCGAAAATTCAGCGATATTTTTTTTCGCCTAGCTTGTTAATCATTTTTAAATTTCAGAGAGGCGTGATAATTGGTGAATTTTGAGTAAAGCCTACACATTTCTCTGGTTGCCACGTCAAAATTTGCTTCTTTTGCCAAAACACAGCGGAGTTTACACACTCTCACCTCACTAACATGTTGTGCAGGCAGAAATGCGAGAGAATTCTGAAACAGTGGTTTATTAAGTTTATTTTGTGTGGAACTGAGGAAACGTAAAATCAGTATCTTATGAAAAAACACATCCTTGATACAAAAAAAAACGTGTAATGTATTCACACGTGTTCCAAAACCCATAGCATTTCTCGTTTCATCAATTGTCGACGACCCTCAAAAAATTACATTCCGTTATCAAAACAGTTTGTAGTTATTGTAATTACGCGCTAGATAATGAAGTTTCACATAATATCAATATGGTAAAATACTCTCCTCTTTGCGTGCCATCATTTACCAAAATCTCATTTCGATATCTGAAAGCGTTTATGAAATATGAGGTATGTTGTGGATATTTCACTCTGGCTTTATCGCTGGTACGGCGCGATCGCAAATGAGTGTGCTAATTCAGATCAGTTTCCTCGCGATTGGTAACAGATAGATACCTCTAGCCAAGTCTAAAGAAAAATTCAATATGTTAGCTACAGTTCATACGCAAGAACGTATTATATAGTATTCACGAAACGCAAAGTCATAGCAACGTGTATTTTTCATTGCAGCCTTTTCCGAATTCCGCGCACTGTCTTACTTTCACGTATGTATTACAGTAACTATGACCATTAACGAAATGATGGGCACATCATCATGAACCTGACATACAAAGCTATCAGTAAATCAAAAATGATTTTCTTCTACCTTATAGTTTCTGTTAAATTTGAAAAAGGTTGCATGGTCCGCGCTTCTATTCTGTCATCGCTGACCGGCGCAAAACACTTAACGGGCTGCTCTTCTGAACAAACGAATGAACTCGTCCAGCGCTTTGGAGGAAGTCTGTTCGCAGCGCAGCGGCCACCGTACCCTGCGCGAGCTATATCTATGAACCATTAAATTGTTGAGAGGTCTAAGTGAAGGAAGACCCATGTACTAAGGAAGACCCGTTTACTATTTGGACGAAACATAGTTGAATGTAGGATATAGCCGAATTAACGTCAGGGTAGACAACTCCTTAAAATTTTCTAAACAAGCGTTTCACTCCGGATTGTCCGCTAGAAACAAGGGCCCAACGGACAGAGATAAACGCGTCATAATCTCCCGCACTGGGAACAAAGCAGGTTTCGTCGAAGGCTGTTTGTGGATTTTGGATTCCAAGAAAGAGTGGAGACTGTCATGACGAGATGTGCGCCGATACGTTGGAGAAGTGGTGTAATGATGTTCTCCCACGGCTTCCGGAAAAAAGGGTAAAACAGTTATTGTTCTTGATAGCGTGCTGTACCATTCTCGCCGAAAAGCGCCGAAAAGAAAAGGCTGCTGATGCGAATACCAATAAGCATGATATATCAGAATGGCTGAAATATAAAAATATCGCTTTTGAAGAGCGTATCTTGAAGAAAAAACTACTAGAAAACGTTGAAGAAAATGAACCGACAGACAATGAATACTCAGGTAAAACTATCAAATTAGTTTGGCAACGTTACAGCAAAAAAAAAAAAAAAAAAAAAAAACGTAAAAACGGTACATACACAATGTCAGAAGTTATTTGAACTGTCAGAACAAGCAGTAAGAACAGCGACTGCAGAAAACTGGAACTAATCCACCCTTCGTGTGGTGGAAAAAAGCTGAAACTCAGATGTGGAAACTAGACTGCATTCTAGAAGAGAGAGAAGAGCTTTTTGTTATAAATCTGAATGAATGTGTGTGATGTCCTTAGGTTAGTTAGGTTTAAGTCGTTCTAAGTTCTAGGGGACTGATGACCTCAGAAGTTAAGTACCATAGTGCTCAGAGCCATTTGAACCATTTTTTGGACTCCCCTCGATAAAATGGTGAAAGGAAATAAGTCTCTCGCTCCCCAAGTTTTCGCTGTTCGTGCAGTAAAACTTCTGCATCAGGCACGACGTTTCAATTGATTACTCGTTTACCGCTAACTCTGTTTGCAACAAATTTTGCAGCAGTGGCCGCTTGTACCGGTGAGCCGCCGGCCGAGAAACACAGCAACAGGGATGTAACCGATTCTGTGACATTTTACGAGTTTGCAAATACACTATGCGATCAAATCAATCCGGACACCACCAAAAAACATGTTTATCATATTAGGTGCATTGTGCTGCCATCTACTACCAGATATTCCATATCAGCGATCTCAGTAGTCATTAGACATCGTTAGAGAGCAGAATGGGCGCTCCGCGCAACTCACGGACTTCGAACGTGGTCAGGTGATTGGGTGTCACTTATGTCATACGTCTGTAAGAGAGATTTCCACACTCCTAAACATCCCTAGGTCTACTGTTTCCGATGTTATAGTGAAGAGGAAACGTAAAGGGACAAGTGCACTACAAAAGCATAGAGACCGACGTCGTCTGTTGACTGACAGAGACCGCCAACGGTTGAAGAGGATCGTAATGTGCAACAGGCAGACATCTATCCAGACCATCACACGAGCGGTCGGCCGTTGTGACCGAGCGGTTCTAGCCGCTTCAGTCCGGAACCGCGCTGCTGCTACGGTCGCAGGTTCGAATCCTGCGTCGGGCATGGATGTGTGTGATGTCCTTAGATTAGTTAGTTTTAAGTAGTTCTAAGTCTAGGGGACTGATGACCTCAGATGTTAGGTCCCATAGTGCTTAGAGCCATTTGAACCATGGTCGAGCGGCTGCTCATAAGCCACACATCACGTCGGTAAATGCCAAAGGACTACTCGCTTGGTGTAAGGAGCGTCAACAGTGGGCGATGGAACAGTGGAAAAACGTTGTGTGGAGTGACGAATCGCGGTACACATTGTGGCGATCCGATGGCAGGATGTGGGAATGGCGAATGCCCGGTGAACGTCATCTGCCAGCGTGTGTAGTGCCAACAGTAAAATTCGGAGGCGGTGGTGTTATGGTGTGGTCGTGTTTCTCATGGAGGCGGCTTGCATCCCTTGTTGTTTTGCGTGGCACTACATTGATGTTTTAAGCACCTTCTAGCTTCCCACTGTTGGAGAGCAATTCGGGGATGGCGATGCACCTGTTCATAATGGACGGCCGGTGGCGGATTGGTTACACGACAGTAACATCCCTGTAATGGACTGGCCTCCCAGAGCCCTGACCTGAATCATATAGCTTTGGCATGTTTTGGAACGACGGCTTCGTGCCAGGCCTGACTGCCCGACATCGATACCTCTTCTGAGTAGAGCACTGCGTGAAGAACGGGTTGCCATTCCCCAAGAAACCTTCCAACACCTGATTGAACGTATGCCTGCGAGAGTGGAAGCTGTCATCAAGGCTAAGGGTGGGCCAACACCATACTGAATTCGAACATTACCGAAGAATGGCGCCACGAACTTGCAAGTAATTTTCAGCCAGGCGTCCGGATATTTTTGATCACATAGTGTAGCAACGAATAACTTAGTTCCTCTTTGTACTTTGGTAGTTTAGTTTTTGTATCTCAGCGCGTTAATCTAATTGATTAGACACAGTTTTTGCATTTTCATCAGTGTTTATAGTAGAGTTCCGCAGTGTGTGCCGATAGCCGTTTGTTTGTCTGTGTAGTGTAATTTTCCATGGTCTTTAATATGGACAGGAACTGTGATTGCTGTGTGCGCTCTCACCTCCAGGCTCTTTTGGCTTCGGTTACATAGCTTGAGGCTGCAGTGGATGGGCATCACTGTTATGAACCGGCCATGGGGATCCAACGGATGTCCGCCGATCGGATCTGTCCGCACCAGTGGCCAGCCTACTTACTATTCGCATTGAGGTCGAGTGGGAGGTCGCCTCGGTGTGTTGCAGGCTGCGAAAGACTTCCCTGGGGCCGATCGTAAGGCCTGCCAGGTTAGTCTGACAAATATGTTGTCTATGGCTAATAATGTCCCTCAGTCAGATGCAGTCACTTGCCCTGTTTCAGACGAAACCTCTCAGCCTGCAAAATCAGGGGTCGTGTTTCTGGTAGTTGGCAGCTCGAACGTTAGCGCATTGTGAGTCCCCTTTGGGACATCGCTGCTAAGGAGAGGGAGAAAGCAGTGTGTACTCCATGTGCATACCGCGTGGAGTCATTCTAGACGTTGGACGGGTCTTTCTGGATACATAGCAGATGGTGGCTCAGAGAGTTACCAGTGTTTTGTGTCGCTTCGATCGAAAGAGATTCTCCCTGGTTTCGAGTGGCTGTCAGAAGTGCTAAAGGCTGCTAGTCTCGCTTTCGAGATGAAAGCAGAGCTCACCATTTGCAGCATAGTCAACAGGACTGATTGAGGACCTCTGGTACAGAACAAAGTGGAGAGTCTGAATCAGAGGCTCAGCCGGTTCTGCGACAGTGTAGGCTGAAGAGTCCTCGTCTTGCACGATATGGTGGTGGAGTTTCGGGATCCACTAATCATATCAGGAGTTTATTATACATAGCAGGCGTTTACCTGAATAGCTGGGGCTTTGTGGCATGGGCTGTGCGACACTTTTAGGTTTTATGGCCTCAGGGAACACAGAAAGTGCTTCAGTCTGAAAGGGTGCATGTCGAACACCGGAAAAAGTAGATCTAGTCTAGGAACCATCTGTATAACAACTGTAAATCGTCGTACCTATATTGAGAGAGCACCAGAGCTCCAAGCGCTGACAGTAACCACTGATGACCCACATCGTTATAGGCACCGAAAGCTGGCTAAAGCCGGAGATAAGTTCAGCCTTTTTGCGAAGGACCTAACGGTGTTCAGAAAAGATAGACTAAACACAGTTGGATGTGGCGTGTTTGTTGCTGTTATAAGCAGTTTATCTTGTACCAAAATTGAATTCGATAGTCCCTATGAGTTAGTATGAGCGGAGGTCATTCTAGGCAACAGGTACAAAATAATGATTGGATCCTTTTACTGATCTCCCAACCCAGATGATGCAATTGCTGAAGGTTCAAATAAAACTGGAGTTCAATTTTAAACACGTACCGGACTCACACAATTATACACTCCTGGAAATGGAAAAAAGAACACATTGACACAGGTGTGTCAGACCCACCATACTTGCTCCGGACACTGCGAGAGGGCTGTACAAGCAATGATCACACGCACGGCACAGCGGACACACCAGGAACCGCGGTGTTGGCCGTCGAATGGCGCTAGCTGCGCAGCATTTGTGCACCGCCGCCGTCAGTGTCAGCCAGTTTGCCGTGGCATACGGAGCTCAAAAATGGCTCTGAGCACTATGGGACTCAACTGCTGTGGTTATCAGTCCCCTAGAACTTAGAACTACTTAAACCTAACTAACCTAAGGACATCACACACATCCATGCACGAGGCAGGATTCGAACCTGCGACCGTAGATACGGAGCTCCATCGCAGTCTTTAACACTGGTAGCATTCCGCGACAGCGTGGACGTGAACCGTATGTGCAGTTGACGGACTTTGAGCGAGGGCGTATAGTGGGCATGCGGGAGGCCGGGTGGACGTACCGCCGAATTGCTCAACACGTGGGGCGTGAGGTCTCCACAGTACATCGATGTTGTCGCCAGTGGTCGGCGGAAGGTGCACGTGCCCGTCGACCTGGGACCGGACCGCAGCGACGCACGGATGCACGCCAAGACCGTAGGATCCTACGCAGTGCCGTAGGGGATCGCACCGCCACTTCCCAGCAAATTAGGGACACTGTTGCTCCTGGGGTATCGGCGAGGACCATTCGCAACTGTCTCCATGAAGCTGGGCTACGGTCCCGCACACCGTTAGGCCGTCTTCCGCTCACGCCCCAACATCGTGCAGCCCGCCTCCAGTGGTGTCGCGACAGGCGTGAATGGAGGGACGAATGGAGACGTGTCGTCTTCAGCGATGAGAGTCGCTTCTGCCTTGGTGCCAATGATGGTCGTATGCGTGTTTGGCGCCGTGCAGGTGAGCACCACAATCAGGACTGCATACGACCGAGGCACACAGGGCCAACACCCGGCATCATGGTGTGGGGAGCGATCTCCTACACTGGCCGTACACCACTGGTGATCGTCGAGGGGACACTGAATAGTGCACGGTACATCCAAACCGTCATCGAACCCATCGTTCTACCATTCCTAGACCGGCAAGGGAACTTGCTGTTCCAACAGGACAATGCACGTCCGCATGTATCCCGTGCCACCCAACGTGCTCTAGAAGGTGTAAGTCAACTACCCTGGCCAGCAAGATCTCCGGATCTGTCCCCCATTGAGCATGTTTGGGACTGGATGAAGCGTCGTCTCACGCGGTCTGCACGTCCAGCACGAACGCTGGTCCAACTGAGGCGCCAGGTGGAAATGGCATGGCAAGCCGTTCCACAGGACTACATCCAGCATCTCTACGATCGTCTCCATGGGAGAATAGCAGCCTGCATTGCTGCGAAAGGTGGATATACACTGTACTAGTGCCGACATTGTGCATGCTCTGTTGCCTGTGTCTATGTGCCTGTGGTTCTGTCAGTGTGATCATGTGATGTGTCTGACCCCAGGAATGTGTCAATAAAGTTTCCCCTTCCTGGGACAATGAATTCACGGTGTTCTTATTTCAATTTCCAGGAGTGTAGTTGGTGGTGACTTCAATTTACCCTCGATACGTGGGCGAAAATAAATATTTACATCCCAAGGTACAAATAAACATCATCTGAAA
Organism: Schistocerca nitens; assembly: GCF_023898315.1. Classification (NCBI taxonomy): domain Eukaryota; kingdom Metazoa; phylum Arthropoda; class Insecta; order Orthoptera; family Acrididae; genus Schistocerca; species Schistocerca nitens. Next base: position 91,168,501 of record NC_064620.1, read on the forward strand.
TTGTGCTAAACGCATTGTCTGAAAATTATTTCGAGCATTTAGTTCACGAGCCCACTCGAATAGTTGTGATAACACACTGGACCTCATAGCAACAATTAATTCTGAGCTAATAACAAGCACCATAACGGATACAGCGATTAGTGAGCGCAAGGTTTCGTAGCGACACTAAATACTAACCCACAAATACACCAAAAAAACGTGAAAAATATATCTATTCAATATAGAAGATAAAAGTTCCATTCAGACCTTACTGAGAGACAATCGCCATTCCTCCAAAGTAACAATATAGACAGTGTAGACCAGAAATAATATCGATATCAGTTGAGAGATTTATACCAAATAAATTAACAAACGACGGAAATGATCCACCATGGTACACGAAACAAGCCCTAACACTGTTTCTGAAACAACGAAAAAACATTGCAAACTCAGTTGAACGCTGAATCCCCATTACTGTTGATCTTTTACAGAAGCTCGAAATTTAGTGCGGATTTCAATGCGAGATGCTTATGATAGTTTAAACAACGTAACTTTGTCTCGAAGATTGACAGATAATCCAAAGAGATTCTGGGCGTATGTAAAGTACGCTAGCGGCTAGACAATCAATGCCATCTCGGCGCTATAGCCATGGAAATACTATAGATGACGGTGCTGCTAAAGTAGAGTTACTAAACACAGCCTTCCGAAATTCCTTCACCAAAGAAGACGAAGTAAATATTCCTCAATTCGAATCAAGAACAGCTGCCAACATGTGTAACTTAGAAGTAGATATCCTCAGAGTAGTGAAGCAACTTAAATCATTTAAGAAAAGCAACTTTTCCCGTCCAGACTGTATGCCAATTAGGGTCCTTTCAGAGTACACTATGCAACAGCTCCATACTTAAAAATCATATACAGCCTCTCGCTCGACGGAAGATGAACTCAAAAGACTGGTAAGTTGCACAGGCCACACGAACAATCTAGAAAAGCAGTAGGAGTAATTCACTAAATTACAGGCCCATATAATTAACATCGATATGCAGCAGGATTTTGGAACATATATAGTGTACGAGCATTATGAATTACAAACTACGAAGATAGCGGTCTATTGACACGTAGTCGATTCCGGTTTAGAAAATACTGTTCTTGTTAAACGCAAGTAGCTCTTTACTCACACGAAGTGCTGAGTGCTGTCGACAAGTGTTTCCAAACTGACTGCGTATTTCTGGATTTCCAGAAGACTTTTGACACAGTTTCTCACAAGCGGCTTGTAATTAGATTGCGTCCTTATGGAATATCGTCTCAGTTACGCGACTGGATTCATGATTTTCTGTCAGAGGGGTCACAGTTCATAGTAACTGACGGAAAGTCATCACGTAAAACAGAAGTGATTTCTAGCATTTCCCAAAGTAGTTTTATAGGCACTCTGCAGTTCCTTATCTATATAAGCGTTTAAGAGACAATGTGAGCAGTAGTCTTGTTTGCAGATGACACTGTCATTTATTGACTGATAAAGTCATCAGAAGATCACAACCAATTGCAAAATGATTTAGAAAAGATATCTGTATGGTGAGTAAATCGACAATTGACACTAAGTAATGAAAAGTGTGAGGATCCACATGGGTGCTAAAATGAATCCGTCAAACTTCGGATACACCATAAATCAATCAAATCTAAAGGCCGTAAATTCAGATAAATACCTAGGAATTATAATTACGAACAATTTAAACTGGAAATAATACAGAGAAGGTTGTGGGGAAGGTGAACCAAAGACTGCGATTTATGGGCAGACCACTTAACAAGATGTAGCAGATCTACTAAAGAGACTGCCTGCACTACACTCATCCATCCTCTTTTGGAATAGTGCTGCTCGGTGTGGGATCCTTACCAGATAGGAATAACGGAGTACATCGAGAAGGATCAAAGAAGAGAAGCACGTTTTGTGTTATCGAGAAATTGGGGAGTGTCACAGACATAATATAGGATTTGGGGTGGACATCATTAAAACAAAGGCATTTCTCGTTGCTGTAGGATATTCTCACGAAATTTCAGTCACCAACTTTCTCTTCCGAATGCGAAAAATGTTTTGTTGACGCCGACCTACACAGGGAAAAATGATCAGCCTAATGAAATGAGGGAAATCAGAGCTGACCTACATATGGAAAAATGATCATCCTAATGGAATGAGGGAAATCAGAGCTCGCACGGAAAGATATAGGTGTTCGTTTTTATTCGCGATATTTGATAGTGGAATAATAGAGGATTATTGTGAAGGTTGTTGGATGAACGATCTGCAGGCAGTTAAGTGTGATTTACAGACTAGTCATGTAGATGTAGAGCAGTTAAAAGCTGAGTGAGTTGACACATTAGTTTTACAATTAGCCAGCTAAGCAGAATACAGTGTTGTTGACTATCAGTTAAATTTTTCTGCTGAAGTAATTACAGCTAGCCACGGGAGAAATGGTCAGCACCCATGGATACCACAAGAACGATCATTCGAAACAAAAAAGTCTAGTAAACATGGTCTCCAAAATGCATACCTTAAGACCTATGAGCACTTGTTCATTAGAAGAGATGTGTTTCACAGCAGCCAAGATGATAAAACTCTTAATGTGAGCACGTTATGGGCTATGTTTACTGGACTTCTTTCCTTGTCTTGATCCGTACTACCACCTCTTCAAAATACGGAAATCAAAGAGAGTAGAACATATTTGTTTTACAGATTCGGAGATGAAGAAATGCTCATAGCTCTTAAAGTATGCAATTAGAGGCCATGCTTGTTACACTTACTTGCTTGGTATGATCGTCCATGTCATGTCCCTGAATGTTAAGCGTTCCTCCTGGAACGCCCTGTATATAATCGTTTATGTATTTGTTTCTGTTCATGTGCTAGATGGTGGCAAAGTTTCGCTATCACAGTGCAAATGCTTACAGGTTGTGTAAAAGTGCGTGAAGTGATGTACCAACTGGCCAACAAAATGGAAGCAGGCAGATTGACACTAACAGAAAGAAGCTGCCCATACTGTCGCAAGCCAGCATCCAGCATTATGCTAGAAATGGTGCTGTTGTTGTTGTTGGGTTGATTTGGGGGGAAGAGACCAAACTGCGAGGTCATCGATCTCATCAGATTAGGGAAGAATGGGGAAGGAAGTCGGCCGTGCCCTTTCAAAGGAACCATACCGGCATTTGCCTCAAGCGATTTAGGGGAATCATGGAAAACCTAAACCAGGATGGCCGGAAGCCGGATTGAACCGTCGTCCTCCCGAATGCGAATCCAGTGTGCTAATCACTGCGCCACCTCGCTCGGTGAAATAGTGGTGTAACTTCCAGAAAACTATCTGCAGATGAACCTGAAAAGGTTCGGAAAACGGTTCGTGGGATAATAAATAACTATTAAAAAATCTGACTGGTTGCAGTTTTATATATTTACATTCAATTAACAGTCACGGGTTCTAGAATACCCGTAATGGATAAGCTTAATCGTTATTAATACATATGATAAAATACGCTTGCATTTTTACCAAGAAACTGAAGACACTCCAAACTCTGAACAAGATGCTGCTAGTACTCGCTGACAAATCGCTGTTCACAAACGAAAAATAGGAATTCTGAAGCAGACCCTAGGCCAACGAACAAAGACTTCCACAGGGTTTAATGTTTAACACAATTTTGTTTGTTTTATTCACGACAAAGTGACACATCGTCTTAAATCCCGACGTAAAGCTTTTACATTATACTGATGAACGCTCACACACCAACAGAGGATCACAGTATGATGGTCAAACTGTCCTTAATTTATATTCACATCTGGAAACAAATGGGTTAAGCAGCTATTATACCAAATCCTTAATTGTCATATTTACTACTGAGCGGATTATCAAAGCCTAGAAAGAGGCATGCGACTCTCTCATTCTGGCAGCAGATTGACATATTGCTGAGTAACACCTTTTATCACAACTTATTTTGATTAAGTCTGCTTACCCATGGGCCAGTTCAAGGTCGTGCGGAACCCATAGCGTTGATGAACTTGTGGACACCATATACCATTCTCGCAATATGCATCTGGTGAATGGGAGGAAATCAATCAGTCTTCTTCCATTATTACTCTGTTGTGAGGTGTGCTAAACTGAACTAACCCCTACCGTCATCAATTAACTGATGGGCGCCAAGATTTTCACTTTAGCAGCACAATCATAAGCAAGATACCCTTACTAACCTCACTAATATTCAGCTGAAAGTCTTCTTCCGCCAGCACAGCGTAACTTGTTAAACTGTATCCAGTTGGAACAATGATGCTTGAAGTCAGCCAGTTGAGCACTAGGATGGTGGATGATGATAATGCCGTGAGGATGTAATTGAGGAAATTCTTGTATCATTAATATCTTTAATTCAAAACAACAACAAACCCAACCCCTGATATTGATTAATGAAGGTGGCTGAAATCTGAATTGACAACCTAAATTCTCCCTCACGGACGCAGTGGTAGATAACATGAATTAATATCCTGTGCACCATGTCTCAAAGTTCGACCCAGGACAGCGACTGAGGCTGATTATGATTTTGGAAGCAACTGATGACTTGAGTTAATAGTGCGCAAGGGAATGTCGAAATAAGCGTTCATTAAGTAGGTGAAATGAAATGGTTAAACGTTCAGAAACAAACAATGGAAAATCCCGGATAATAATGTCATTAAACTTTCTGAAAAATTCTTATACATCAGGGGCTTCTGACGTCACCATTGAATGTCCAGAAAGCTACAATTTTAATAACGACACGATTTCTTGGTCAACTACGATCGTTTAGGTTCTCAGTGGATTTCCTGAATACTCTTCTGACGCTGGGTTGGTTACTTTGGTTACTTGGAAAAGACATAGTCAATTTCATATCGTAATACTCACAAAGACGAGCTTTTTTTTTTTTTTTTTTTGCTTTTTCTCTAATGACCTCATCGTCCACGCGACGTTGCGGTATATTAAAAAAAATGCCTTGGGCAATTAATATACAACTTATCATTGCTTCTTAAGGCCAATTTACTGTACAAAATGAAAGTCTTTCTTGTCTCGCTGGTTCTTTACTCATATAGTTCATATATCCTAAAGAATGTCTGAATCCGTTGGACATGTGGGTAGTAGTGGTAGAAATAAAAACTGGCCAGATGCGAATAGGACTCAGACACTGAGGGTTCCGTACAAACTTAACTACGAGTGTTGCCCAGAAAGTAATGCACCTAATTTTTTTCTCAGTCGAATACAACGCTACGAACGCGACACGGTACGTATGTATTATTTGAAGCCTCCTGAGAGAGCATGCTAAGTGTGGTGTCACCGCCAGACACCACACTTGCTAGGTGGTAGCCTTTAAATCGGCCGCGGTCCATTAGTATACGTCGGACCCGCGTGTCGCCACTGTCAGTGATCGCAGACCGAGCGCCGCCACACGGCAGGTCTAGAGAGACTTACTAGCACTCGCCCCAGTTGTACAGCCGACGTTCACTGACAATTACGCTCTCATTTGCCGAGACGATAGTTAGCATAGCCTTCAGCTACGTCATTTGCTACGACCTAGCAAGGCGCCGTATTCAATTGATATTTGTATTGAAGCATGTACAGTTGAGAGCGATGTACACCAATTATGGATTAAAGTTAAGTATTACATCATCTACGTACTTTATTCTCAAGACGTTGTCCTGTTCCAGACCTCACGCCAGTCTGCGTGTAATTAAACGCGTGCCTTTCGGCCTCCTCTAGCAACACGGTGTTGGCTCTTCTGCCAACACTTCACTAAGTTTCCGTCACTTCAGACAGATGGTGTAGCTGCAGGACAGTTTCAAACTGTCCTGTGTAGGTGATGTACGTTACTAGCCAATTTCTCACTGGGAAGGAAGAAACAGTGCAGAATATTCACAAAAGCTTGTGCAAAGTCTGTGGAGCATCTGCTGTGGACAGAAATACAGTTAGTCGCTGGGCACGGAGGGTGAGGCGGTTCGGCGAAGTTCCACGGTGTGCAGCGGTCAGGGAGACCATCCACGGCTGTCACACCTGAGATGTTGCAACGAGCTAATATTGTCATTTGAGAGGACAGACGCATTACGACTGGGCAGTTGGCGCTGCTTCTGTCAGTCAGCAAAGAAAGTGAGGATGCAATTATCCGTACTCTTGGATTTTCAAAAGTGTGTGCAAAATACAGAAAAAACATGTGTCCAGATTTGTTGCAACGTTTTGAGGGTGAGGGGGAGGCCTTCTTGCCCCGGATTGTGACAGATGATAAAACCTGAGTTCTCCATTTTGAGCCCGACAGTCAATGGAACGGCACCATTCCCACTCCCTTTACAAGAAAAAATTCAAAGGAACTGCTTCCGCCGGCAAGGTCACGATCACCGTGTTCTGGGATTGTGAAGGTGTGATTCTCATTGATGTGATGCCAAGAGGCGATACCGTTAATTCAGAAGCGTATGTCAAAACGTTAACAAACCTCAAGAGCGCTTCCGGCGTCTTCCGCGCCACAGCATCCCATAAGATGTTTTGCTGCAACACGATAACTCTCGGCCCGGAACAAGTATGAGGACTGCTGAACATATCGCAAAACAGAGTTGGACAGTGTTGCCTCATGCACGCTACAGCCCCGACCTAGCCCCCTCAGACATCACTTGTTTGGGCCATTAAATAATGCCATTCGTGAAAGATACTGTAAGAACGATGAGGAGGTGATTCACACACTGAAGCACTGGCTCCACTACTGGGACAAGGATTGGTACCGACAGGGCATACACGTCCTTCTTTCGCGCTGGAGAAAGGTCATAGAACCGGATGGAGAGTACGTGGAAAAATAGGATGTTGTTGTTGTGGTCTTCAGACCTGAGACTGGTTTGATGCAGCTCTCCATGCTACTCTATCCTGTGCAAGCTTCTTCATCTCCCAGTACCTACTGCAACCTACATCCTTCTGAATCTGCTTAGTGTATTCATCTCTTGGTCTCCCCCTACGATTTTTACCCTCCACGCTGCCCTCCAATACTAAATTGGTGATCCCTTGATGCCTAGGAACATGTCCTACCAACCGATCCCTTCTTCTGTTCAAGTTGTGCTACAAGCTCCTCTTCTCCCCAATCCTATTCAGTACCTCCTCATAGTTATGTGATCTACCCATCTAATCTTCAGCATTCTTCTGTAGCACCACATTTCGAAAGTTTCTATTCTCTTCTTGTCCAAATTATTTACCGTCCATGTTTCACTTCCATACATGGCTACACTCAATACAAATACTTTCAGAAATGACTTCCTGACCCTTAAATCTATACTCGATGTTAACAAATTTCTCTTCTTCAGAAACGCTTTCCTTGCCATTGCCAGTCTACATTTTATATCCTCTCTACTTCGACCATCATCAGATATTTTGCTCCCCAAATAGCAAAACTCCTTTACTACTTTAAGTGTCTCATTTCGTAATCTAATACCCTCAACATCACCCGACTTAATTCGACTACATTCCATTATCCTCGTTTTACTTTTGTTGATGTTCATCTTATATCCTCCTTTCAAGACACTGTCCATGCCGTTCAACTGCTCTTCCTAGTCCTTTGCTGTCTCTGACAGAATTACAATGTCATCGGCGAACCTCAAAGTTTTTATTTCATCTCCATGGATTTTAATACCTACTCCGAATTTTTCTTTTATTTCCTTTATTGCTTGCTCAATATACAGATTGAATAACATCGGGGAGAGGCTACAACCCTGTCTTACTCCCTTCCCAACCACTGCTTCCCTTTCATGTCCCTCGACTCTTATAACTGCCCTCTGGTTGTTGTACAAATTGTAAATAGCCTTTCGCTCCCTGTATTTTACCCCTGCCACCTTTAGAATTTGAAAGAGAGTATTCCAGTCAACATTGTCAAAAGTTTTCTCTAAGTCTACAAATGCTAGAAACGTGTAGATAAAAAATTATTCTTTCGTATGTGTAATTCTCATTTTGTTCAGTACAGAATTGTTGAAGAAAAAAATGCGGTGCGTTACTTATGGGCAATCCTCGTATATACATAGAGAGTTCTTCCATTCTGGGAATCGCGAATCTCGACCATCTGCGTGTTATCGACATTGATATTGGCAAAATATTATTTCCAGGGTTTCCAAGATTTTTAGAGCATATTTTAATTTCAATAACACACTAAAGCGCCAAATAAGCTGGTATAGGCATGCGTATTCAAATACAGAGATATGTAAACAGGGAGACTACGGCGCTGCTGTCGGCAACGCCTATATAAGATACGGACCTGGCGCAGTTGTTAGATCGGTTACTACTGCTACAATGGCAGGTTATCAAGATTGAAGTGAGTTTGAACGTGGTATAATAGTCGGCGCACGAACGATGGAACGTAAAATCTCCGAGGTAACGGTGAAGTGAGGTTTTCCCGTACGCACATTTCACGAATGTCCAGTGAACAACAGGAATCCGATAATACATCAAATCTCCGACATCTCTGCGGCCTGAAAAAGACCCTGCGAGCACGGGGCCAACGACGACTGATGACTGCACGACACAAAGCTTTATGCCACACCTGGGCTCTTCAACACCTACATGGGACTGTTGATGACTGGAAACATGTTGTCTGTTCGGACGAGTCTCGTTTCAAATTGTATCGAGCGGATGGACGTGTACGGGTATAGAAACAATCTCAGGAATTCATGGACCCTGCATGTCATCAGAGGACTGTTAAAACTGGCGGAGGTTCTGTAATGGTGCGGGGCGTGTCCAGTTGGAGGGATGTGAGACCCCTCATACGTTTATATACGACTCTGACAAGTCACACGTAAGTAAGCATCCTGTCTGATCACCTGTGTCCAATTATGTCCATTGGGCATTCTGACGGATTCGGTCAATTCCAGTAGTACAGTGCGGCACCCCACACGCCCAGAACGGCTACATAGTGGCTCCAGGAACACTCTTCTGAGTTTAATCATCTGCCCACCAAATTGCCCAGACACGAACATTATTGAGCGTATCTGGGATGGCTTGCAACGTACTCTTACGGATTTATGGTGTCAGTTCCCTCCAGCACCACTTCAGACATTAGTCGAGTCCATGTCACTTAGTGTTGCGTCACTGCTGCGTGCTCGCGAGGGCCCGACACGATGTTAGGGAAGTTTCCAGTTTCTTTGGATCTTCAGTGTATAAACGTAACATAACATCATGGAGGAGGGAGGCGACCGTTTTAATAGTCATCAGTTCTGCATTCAAGCTGAGTTGCAGTGGTAAAAGTGAAACATCAGACGGAGGAATGACGTTATTGCTCATATGACACGTTTCGGAATTTATCCATTGTCAGGTATACAGGAGCGGTTACTGCAAGTAGATAAGGCGTTTCTAGTCGTATGTGAAACAAACATTCGCAAACTGGTGTGACTAGGTTACGATTGTTTTAATTTCAAGTTTAACGTCGGATAAAAAAAGACAAAAGAAATATTTCGTTCGTGAAATATAATCAAAAATTAACAGTTTTCGGATTTTTTCCTTTACTTGTACTATGAAATCGTGCTTTTTGGCAAATTTCATTATACTAGGCTAACGGTTGGACGTTGCCGTTGGTGGGGAAGCTTGCGTGCCTCAGCGATACAGATGGCCGTACCGTAGGTGCAACCACAACGGAGGGGTATCTGTTGAGAGGCCAGACAAACATGTGGTTCCTGAAGAGGGGCAGCAGCCTTTTCAGTAGTTGCAGGGGCAACAGTCTGGATGATTGACTGATCTGGCCTTGTAACTTTAACCAAAACGGCCTTGCTGTGCTGGTACTGCGAACGGCTGAAAGCAATGGGAAACTACAGCCGTAATTTTTCCAGAGGGCATGCAGCTTTGCTGTATGGTTAAATGATGATGGCGTCCTCTTGGGTAAAATATTCCAGAGGTAAAATAGTCCCCCATTCGGATCTCCGGGAGGGAACTACTCAAGAGGACGTCGTTATCAGGAGAAAGAAAACTGGCATTCTACGGATCGGAGCGTGGAATGTCAGATCCTTTAATCGGGCAGGTAGGTTAGAAAATTTAAAAAGGGAAATGGATAGGTTAAAGTTAGATATAGTGGGAATTAGTGAAGTTCGGTGGGAGGAGGAACAAGACTTTTGGTCAGGTGATTACAGCGGTATAAATACAAAATCAAATAGGGGTAATGCAGCAGTAGGTTTAATAATGAATAAAAAAATAGGAGTGCGGGTTAGCTACTACAAACAGCATAGTGAACGCATTATTGTGGCCAAGATAGACACAAAGCCCATGCCTACTACAGTAGTACAAGTTTATATGTCAACTAGCTCTGCAGATGATGAAGAAATTGATGAAATGTATGACGAGATAAAAGAAATTATTCAGGTAGTGAAGGGAGACGAAAATTTAATAGTCATGGGTGACTGGAATTCGTCAGTAGGAAAAGGGAGAGAAGGAAACATAGTAGGTGAATATGGACTGGGGGGAAGAAATGAAAGAGGAAGCCGCCTTGTAGAATTTTGCACAGAGCATAACTTAATCATAACTAACACTTGGTTCAAGATTCATAAAAGAAGGTTGTATACCTGGAAGAATCCTGGAGATACTAAAAGGTATCAGATAGATTATATAATGGTAAGACAGAGATTTAGGAACCAGGTTTTAAATTGTAAGACATTTCCAGGGGCAGATGTGGATTCTGACCACAATCAATTGGTTATGAACTGCAGATTGAAACTGAAGAAACTGCAAAAAAGTGGGAATTTAAGGAGATGGGACCTGGATAAACTGAAAGAACCAGAGGTTGTAGAGAGTTTCAGGGAGAGCATAAGCGAACAATTGACAGGAATGGGGGAAAGAAATACAGTGGAAGAAGAATGGGTAGCTCTGAGGGATGAAGAAGTGAAGGCAGCAGAGGATCAAGTAGGTAAAAAGACGAGGGCTAATAGAAATCCTTGGGTAACAGAAGAAATATTGAATTTAATTGATGAAAGGAGAAAATATAAAAATGCAGTAAATGAAGCAGGCAAAAAGGAATACAAACGTCTCAAAAATGAGATCGACAGGAAGTGCAAAATGGCTAAGCAGGGATGGCTAGAGGACAAATGTAAGGATGTAAAGGCTTGTCTCACTAGGGGTAAGATAGATACTGCCTACAGGAAAATTAAAGAGACCCTTGGAGAGAAGAGAACCACTTGTATGAATATCAAGAGGTCAGATGGCAACCCAGTTCTAAGCAAAGAAGGGAAGGCAGAAAGGCGGAAGGATTATATAGAGGGTTTATACAAGGGCGATGTACTTGAGGACAGTATTATGGAAATGGAAGAGGATGTAGATGAAGATGAAATGGGAGATAAGATACTGCGTGAAGAGTTTGACAGAGCACTCAAAGACCTGAGTCGAAACAAGGCCCCGGGAGTAGACAACATTCCATTAGAACTACTGATGGCCTTGGGAGAGCCAGTCATGACAAAACTCTACCATCTGGTGAGCAAGATGTATGAGACAGGCGAAATACCCACAGACTTCAAGAAGAATATAATAATTCCAATCCCAAAGAAAGCAGGTGTTGACAGATGTGAAAATAAGCGAACTATCAGTTTAATAAGTCACAGCTGCAATATACTAACGCGAATTCTTTACAGACGAATGGAAAAACTGGTAGAAGCGGACCTCGGGGAAGATCAGTTTGGATTCCATAGAAATGTTGGAACACGTGAGGCAATACTAACCTTACGACTTATCTTAGAAGAAAGATTAAGAAAAGGCAAACCTACGTTTCTAGCATTTGTAGACTTAGAGAAAGCTTTTGACAACGTTAACTGAAATCCTCTCTTTCAAATTCTGAAGGTGGCAGGGGTAAAATACAAGGAGCGAAAGGCTATTTACAATTTGTACAGAAACCAGATGGCAGTTATAAGAGTCGAGGGGCATGAAAGGGAAGCAGTGGTTGGGAAAGGAGTGAGACAGGGTTGTAGCCTCTCCCCGATGTTATTCAATCTGTATATTGAGCAAGCAGTAAAGGAAACAAAAGAAAAATTCGGAGTAGGTATTAAAATTCATGGAGAAGAAGTAAAAACTTTGAAGTTCGCCGATGACATTGTAATTATGTCAGAGACAGCAAAGGACTTGGAAGAGCAGTTGAACGGAATGGACAGTGTCTTGAAAGGAGGATATAACATGAACATCAACAAAAGCAAAACGAGGATAATGGAATGTAGTCAAATTAAAACGGGTGATGCTGAGGGGATTAGATTAGGAAATGAGGAGTTTTGCTATTTAGGGAGTAAAATAACTGATGATGGTCGAAGTAGAGAGGATATAAAATGTAGACTGGCAATGGCAAGGAAATCGTTTCTGAAGAAGAGAAATTTGTTAACATCTAGTATAGATTTAAGTGTTAGGAAGTCGTTTCTGAAAGTATTTGTATGGAGTGTAGCCATTTATGGAAGTGAAACATGGACGATAACCAGTTTGGACAAGAAGAGAATAGAAGCTTTCGAAATGTGGTGCTACAGAAGAATGCTGAAGATAAGGTGGGTAGATCACGTAACTAATGAGGAGGTATTGAATAGGATTGGGGAGAAGAGAAGTTTGTGGCACAACTTGACTAGAAGAAGGGATCGGTTGGTAGGACATGTTTTGAGGCATCGAGGGATCACAAATTTAGCATTGGAGGGCAGCGTGGAGGGTAAAAATCGTAGAGGGAGACCAAGAGATGAATACACTAAGCAGATTCAGAAGGATGTAGGTTGCAGTAGGTACTGGGAGATGAAGAAGCTTGCACAGGATAGAGTAGCATGGAGAGCTGCATCAAACCAGTCTCAGGACTGAAGACCACAACAACAACAACGACAACAACGGTTACGGCAAAAAATTAGATGATGCATCCTGTGAAGGATAATAATGGCCTTAGAGTCACAAGAATTATCATGGCACAATCAATTTTAAATGATTCTCTGCGCTGTATCCAATACAAGGTAGAGCACCATTTACAGAAACTCAAAAGACAGCGGTGGCAGAATAAGGGTTCCAGTTTTCCGACTGAGGGACGGAATCCTAAAAATAATCCAAATTTACCATAACACTAAAAAAAGTAAGGAGTTCGCCAAATTCATCTAAGGACAGTATTCGATCTGAGGAATACGGACGTGAAAAAGTATTTTGTCCAGGCGAGATGTATCTATGGTCGTACGGCACCACTGCGAAACGTCTTTGTGCGTGGTTTCCAGAGGAAAACAATGAAGGGTCATTATATAGATGTAACGGGAAGCGTTCCCCATCTTCTGTGAAACATTTGCGGCTAAAATTTCACAAATGTACGTTTAGATGGGCCATAATAAATGCATATTGTCGATAATGTATCTCGGAAACGCTGTCTGGCAACACTGCTGGCGCACGAATTACAATCTCATGTTCTAAGACTTTAACGGCCGTTACAGCCCAGCAATGTTTGCGACGATACATTTCTGGGCCTGAAATGTTTACTAGGGGCCAGATTATTGTCACAAAATGGACGAACGCTTGTTAGTGGAAGTGAGTGCGGATCTGTTACATTTACATCACACAGCGATCGCAATTAGAAAGAATAAGAGAATTCGGGCTTTTTGGATGTTTTCCTTCTTGTTATGTAAGCAGAATGCTTCAGAAAATTTAACTAGTGAACTATTGGTGGATCCATACCTGTTACAGAATTTTACCGGAATGTCGAAACACCACTTCGAATATTATATACTAGCAATTGGTCCGAGAACTGCAAAACCCTATAGAAATTCGATATAGTGTGTACCAATCACAACCAGATGGGCGATGAGCCTTCTGTTTTTACTAGTAGTTCTAGTGATTCGTACAGAAGTTTAATGTGCTCTACCTCTAAATTTCAGTATTCATCAATTAATTTCATGGCACCAGAAATATGGAATACTTTAGCAGAAGGACTTTAAAGATATCGTGGGATGTCTGAAGTAAGAAAATAATTTATATATTACTTTTGTTCGCCAGTACACAAACTTCCTTACACCATCAATAACTGTTTCAGGTCAGAGACTACGAAACTCATAGCACCAAATGCAAACCGGGTGGCTGCAGACGCACCTGCGTTTCCATTCTTCTTATGTAACGTTTTTACCTCGTATTTGGCATAGGTTCGAAGACTTCAGAACGTTTGATGTACTTTATCAAACGTGATTCTTAGCTCATCTGGAACAGATTGCCAACTGAACTTTTTTCACACTGCGATCATTGTATACATTACTTTCGATGTCCCATAGCTCTAGTCGTAGAAGACTCGCACTAGTAACATTCATAGTTCTCTCGTTTGTTCACTGCTCCATTGCTGGATACAATAAATTCACAGCAAACTAATGAGGCTTTGTGTAACTATGGGCTCTCGCAAATTTTCGAACAAAATAGAAACGATATTGTTTCCACTCACACACACGACTACAGCGCTGACGGTCAGAGAAGTAGGAAACAAAATCGAGAACAAGAGCGACGTATTTACAAACAAGGACAGAGATAGATTTGGCCCCGCAGTACGAAAATTTGTCTATACGTGGTGGGCAACAATACATCGGCAACTGTCTACAACACTCTTAAAATAGTGGTTGTTAAACTTTTTTGCTCAAGAGCCAGTACTGACATTGTCGTGTGGCATTTCGGGCCGTATATGTATCTATCCTACTATTATTAACTGTGAACGTATTAGGTACTAGTTAGATATATAGTAAGGACTGATCGTAAGAAGTCGACACCATTCGGAACGGTTCGTGTTGACTATGGTCTGTTTCAGATTGTTACCACTCTCAGCGATCTCACAGTTGTGACACTTCAGTTGCGTGCTGAATTAGTGATGTGTTGTTGGTTTTACTATGTATGCGAACAACACTTTTGTTAATAATGGTATCTGGAGATGGCCTGAGAAGCCGAAAGCCGATTCGTAACAAAATAAATATAATTTTGCAGAACATTAGGAAGAGTTTTGTTTTTTAATATTATCATGTTCTGTCAAGCACCGACGGAAAATGCAGTAGAAGTAGTACTTGTACTAATGTTTAAGTGCCCTAAAGTCTGATAAATGATTGAAATGACAGTTTTCTTCTACTCACTGCACTGTTTCACAACAGTCTCATATAATTTAATGTTCCTTTCTACATATACGTAACACATTTTAAAATGGCCATCAGTGTAATGGGCGTTCACGAACGCATGTTCCTTCCGCGTGAGAATTTATATCACAGAAGCTGATCGATAAAGATTCGCGCGGCCATGACTTGTCAGTGCTGGAAGACACACAACAAAAGGTCTGCAGCCGATCAAAGGAGTGATCACCTTATTAAGAAAGAGGTTTACGGATATCTATTTATCGAATGTTGGCCCCTATTTTTATTGCACATGAGTTTGGATTATTCCTGCACGTTGGTCAGGGGGCCTGAAGATGGTGTAGTGAAACGCTGAAGCTGTTGGCATAAGTAAAATAAAATGTGAAATAGATACAGCTGATTGTTGTTATGATTTGACATTTCATATTGAACAATCAAAGTACTACAACCGTCATGTATGGACTTACGAGACAATAAAAGATTTCCTCCCTTTCCCAGACATGCTCTAATCCCGCAGGGACCACGCTACGTGTCACTTTACTCATTTTCTTGTCTGATCTGGCAGTTCAATATGTTAACCGGGGTAATTATTTATATTGGCAGCACGCCACTGCTCGACCAACGATAATACACACATCAAAAAAAGTTTTGCATCACCTCGGGTCCAAGAGTTCCAGAACCTGTACAGAAAATTGGAATAGAAATCAACATAAACATCATTTCCGCTTTTCTTGATGCTCATGAAAACCACACAATGCATGGTGTACCACCATACAGTGAGACCTTCAGAGGTGGTGTTCCAGTTTGCTGTACACACTGGTACCTCTAATACCCAGTAGCACGACTTCTTGCGTTGATACATGCCTGTATTCTTCATGGCATACTATCCACAACTTCATCAAGACACTGTTGGTCCAGATTGTGCCACTCCTCAACGGAGATTCGGCGTAGATCTCTGAGTGGGTGGTGGGTCACGTTGCCCATAAACGACCCTTTCCAATCTATCCCAGGCATGTTCGATAGGGTTCATATCTGGAGAACATGCTGGCCACACTAGTCGAGCGATGTCGATCCTGAAGGAAATCATTCACAAGATGAGCACGTTGGGGTGCGAATTGGCGTCCATGAAGACGAATGCCTCGCCAATATGCTGCCGATATGGTTGCACCATCGGTCGGAAGATGGGTTTCACGTATCGTACAGCCGTTACGGCGGCTTCCATGACCACCAGCGGCGTACGTCCGCTCCACATAATGACACCCCAACACAGCAGGGAATCTCCACCTTGCTTCACTCGCTGGACAATGTGTCTAAGGCGTTCAGCCTGACAGGGTTGCCTCCAGATACGTCTCCGACGATTGTTTGGTTGAAGGCATACGCGACAATCATCGGTGAAGAGAGCGTGATGCCAATCATGAGTGGTCCATTCGGCATGTTGTTGAGCCCATCTGTACCGCGATGCATGGTGTCGTGGTTCCAAAGATGGACTTGGCCATGGACTTCAGGAATGAAGTAGCGCAACATACAGCCTATTGTTCACAGTTTGAGTCGTAACACGACGTCCTGTGGCTGCACGAAGAGCATTATTCAACATGGTGGCGTTGCTGTCAGGGTTCCTCCGAGCCATAATCCGTAGGCAGTGGTCATCCACTGCGGTAGTAGCCCTTGGACGTCCTGAGCGAGGCATGTCATCGCCAGTTCCTGTCTCTCTGTATCTCCTCCATGTCCGAACAACATCGCTTTGGTTCACTCCGAGACGCCTGGTTACTTCCCTTGTTGACAGCCCTTCCTGGTACAATGTAACAATGCGGAAGCGATCGAATTGCGGTATTGACCGTCTAGGCTTGGTTGAACTACAGAAAACACGAGCCGTGTACTTCCTTCCTGGTGGATTGAGTGGAACTGATCGGCTTTCGGACCCCTCCGTCTAATAGGCGCTTCTCATGAATGGTTGTTTTCGTCTTTGGGCGGGTTTCGTGACATCTCTGAACAGTCAAATGGACTGTGTCTGTGATTGAATATCCAGAGCCAACGACTATCTTCAGGAGTTCTGGGAACCGGGATGATGCAAAACCTTTTTTGATGTGTGTATAAGTATCATATCACAAATGTAGTGTGCTCTCTTTGCGCTGGTTATTCATTGATATCAAGTATTGTGTAATATCCAATTGTTAGGTTTTGTTTCGTATATTCTCAGTACGGATAAGCGGTGAAGGGAATTGTTAACGAAACATGAAACATATTTTGCCATTAGGTGTTCACTGAATGGATATGAACTGACAAGAAGAAGGAGTCAAATAAAAGTCATCGTTAGAAGACCGCTGGTGAGACTCAAATCTTATTCATTCGACTACTTATTTTATTACTTAGTTATAAGGGTTTCTGTTATGAAGTGGTGGGCTAAATAGGAATGCTGGTTGGTGCGTCTGAGCGTCCTACACAGTCAACTCTTATTTCACACAACTGCTATGAGAGCTTCCCGAACTGCACACTGCGGTGTCTCTCCGACCACAGACTAATCTTTGCTCACAGGACCTGCTACCTCACCTGGACTTCCTATACACTCAACTCAAAAGATAATTCTGCAAATTTAACTTTTAGTTGGTAGATGGATATTATTGTCAAATACGATTGAGAGTGACGGGGCGCTGTTTGACGACCAGTGCTACAAAATTGCCGTCTAGTGGAGCATATTGCAGAAATGTTAGCGGCAACGCTATTGCTGCCAAATATAGTGGTAAAATATAGCTCACCTAAACTTATCTTCAGTAGAATTTCGGACACATTTGCAGATGGGCGACGGAACATTTTAGGTCTTCATATCAGGAATAACAAGTCTTCATTATCGAGAATAATTAACTTTTCCTTTAGGGATAAATACGTCTGTATATTCTATATTCAAGTACGAAAGAAATGAGATTTGTGATATCCTGATTTGTTTCCAGGTACCTGGAGTGGCCTTGACTAAAGAAGTCTCTTGTGTAGTTAAGAGAGTACTGAGATTTAGCTGCATCAAATACTGAGCTTCCGCTATAATATTGATACATTTATCACCTTTTTCGCGGCTTAAATATAAATTAGAGTAATGTTCAAAATGACTGCTACATTTAGAGCAAATTATTTCGGTGACACTTTTATGAATCCATTGCGAATGGAGTTTCTTGCGTTTTATTTTCCTCGCTATTTTTCTTCTTTTCCTTTCTGGAAACGTTGTTCTACTTTTACGACTTTCTTCCACTATTAGTCGAACAAATGCTCGTGGCGATTTTAATTCTCTTAAATCTCGTCTTCCACTTTAACATGTAGCCGTAACATCAACAGAAGTGCCGTAAACCTGTCAGTGATTCACCTATTTACGTAAAGTAATCCTATTTAATTTGAATCTGCTTTGCTCTGTCTTTCTTTCCGCCCTCCTTGAGCCACGAGCAAACCTATTTCCTCCCTTATTCTCTCTCTCTCTCTCCCTAATAAACAAGAGTGCTCGTAGCAGATTTATGTATACAACCGGAGTTTCTCCTTTAGAGTATTTTGTCAGCATTTCCCTGGAGCCTTAAAGGGAAAAGTATACCTGAGAAGCGAAACTGCAAGACACATTTTTCACCTCGTTCAAATACAAGTTCCAGAATTCCGTCGTATTTAATTTCAGCTAAGAGAACGGTTATTACTTAGGAACGTTGTACATATACAATCAGATCTGTCCATCGCGACAACATTCTACACTGATAAGTTTAGCGTTTTTTGTTCAAGACATTATATTTAATGATCAGGATTTCGGACTTGTTACAGAACAGGCTGAAGCTTGTGTATTCACAAACGAAGAAACGTGATCGAAAGCAAGTAATTAGCAAAAGTACTCTAAGTCATTCTTGTTGTCTGCTTGGCAACACTTCCAGTGTTGCGAAACCAGCACCAACGTCTTGAAACGGCAGACAGCCGCTCTCCCGTAACTAGCCCGATATGACTAAAGCTGCTACAGTAGGCGTCACAAGACCAACGCTATAATTTTAAGCAACAGATTGCACTCTACTCACAACTAAGTGCGCATGTATCTAGTTTACTGAATTTCGCTACCTCTGAAAAACATGCCGGCTCACAAAATGCAGAAGCTCTTTTACATTGCCTACTTCCATCCTCTTTCTTATATCCAATGGTATCACGCAAATGATAAAACCACGTCGTCTTCCAGGTGAACTGCTTTTCATTTCAAAATTTTAGCATTCAGGACGTGCCGCTACAGCCATCTCAACAGTAGCAAGTACGACAATTGTTTCAACAGTTCCAGATTACTCATAGGGCCAATCCATACCTTTGTACGAAGTTGTATAGCCTTACACCAATGATGTGACGCCATGCAAGCCATTTTCGTGTCAGTTAAGACAGTACGAAGGTAAGGACAACATCTAACATTCTGCATGGTGTCTGTTCTTATACGTCGTGTATCCCTACCACTTTCGCGCGTTTTTTTTTTTTTTTTTTTTTTTTTTTTTTTTTTTTTTTTAGGGAATTGACTAGTTTGAACCTGGAACCTGTTGCTGGTAAGGAGACGCCAGACCACACATGACATGTAGAGTTCAGAAGAGTTCAGTGAGACTAGCGATGGTATAATCAAATACTTAATGATTTCAGCGTCAGCTCCACTGCACTCCCTGTAAAAGAATCTTAATACTAACTAAATTTAGTGGAAGGGGTTCACGGCTTTCCTATTTTTAAAAAAATGGTTCAAATGGCTCTGAGCACTATGGGACTTAACATCTATGGTCATCAGTCCCCTAGAACTTAGAACTACTTAAACCTAACTAACCTAAGGACATCACACAACACCCAGCCATCACGAGACAGAGAAAATCCCTGACCCCGCCGGGAATCGAACCCGGGAACCCGGGCGTGGGAAGCGAGAACGCTACCGCACGACCACGAGATGCGGGCTCCTATTTTTAGTTAGCTGGTAAAATAACGTCGAAAAAGCAGTTAAGTTTACCATTGGAAATTTTATTCTACTCACAAAACATTGTTTATAAATTGCACTATTGATAAAAGGAAATATTTTAATACAGGATGATAAAAGCCAACTGCGTTCAACAAAAATGAGAACGAATATTCCCTGAGTGGGTTTCCAAGTTCTACAATGGATCGAAGGATGACCTATGCCATATCACATCTATAATCTATCAAAATGGTCTACAGTGACCCTCAATCATCTTTAATTACTTATCTAACTTGTCGTAGATTACAGTGGCTGATGTGGCTTCTCAGTAATTATATAACAGAAAAATCATCGCGTTTCAGATTTTAACTTACGTAGCAAATGTGAATATCATGAGCTTTAATTGACGATCGACACTAGTATTACGCAAAACGGGGGTGTAACAGATGAGACTTCTGCAGTTCTGGGCGACGCCTTATGCGCTCAAAAATTCGGCATCACGTGCGTTCATTACCTTTTCGTTGGTTATGCAGCGTCAGAGGGCGGTGGGCGACGCAGCTCCATACAGCTCGCCGTCTCCTAAGCAACTCTCTCCTAACTTCTCTTTACTACAATTTACCGAAGCTGGTTTAGGAAAAACTATCTGGCTACGTTTTCATCTGACCAATCACGGTCTTAATGTTAACCTTAAGCTCCGCCTACAAAAATTCTGTCTGTCCTATGAGAAACGTTATACTTTTCGTGGTGGGGCAATGTTTTTAACGTTTGCAACGTAACAGAGACGCGAAAAAGTCTCACGCTAAAACTTGCGGCTCGTGTGGCCCTTTTAGTGTTATCGTAAGATCTATACTGTTCTTCTGGAGGGCTCTAGCTTTTAACATAGGCTGGGGGGTGGTCCTGGTGGTTAGCTGGTGACGTGAGTGTCCATCCCTTATCGTAGGGCCTTCTAGCTTAACACGGTTCTGCTCTCGGCTTCTGTTCTCGTTTCTCCCCTCGGAACTGCGTCTGTCTCACGGTGGCAAGGTATGACATGCATTTAGGCATTCTTGTGTTAGTCTGCGGTATTCCATTTGCTCACTCGTTACTCGTATTACTTTGGTTAATTTAATGTCACGATTTATTCGGAGCTATGTGACATACTACTGGATTTGCTTATCGTGTCATGGTTTTCATGGAAGGTGTTGTATTTGCCTGACACCTTACAAACATAACACGTAATCCATGACCGGACAAATTCTCTGGTCCTGCCGGGAATCGAGGCCGGGCCTCTTCGGTTACCAACCTGTCGCGCTGAACCCACAGCTAGTGAGGTGGACAGCTGGAGTGCTTTATTGTGGAGAACATCATTCTGTCACTGTTAGCTAATTTCCGCCTCGAGACTATCTGCAAGTGTTGCACGCATCACCTATGTGCCTCCTTCCGGCAGCAGACGAACTACCTATTGCATTTCTGTATGACAAATTGGCATACAGGAATAAATAAGCGAGCCTATTACACAAACGAACGGAACCATAACGCACTGTGTGAATACACTGCTTCCAATTGCTGTATAAACGTGAAGCAACATTAAGTTCAGTTGCATAATATAGCTTCCAAACGGATAATATTGTACACGATGTGCCTCCACCTTTGTAAGTAGTATACAGCCAGTTCCACAAGAAAGTGTACGCCGTTATCTGTATGAAATAAATTACACTGTTATAAACATATGTTTACGTGAAAATACATGTTATTACAAATTGCTCAATTACCTAGTAGTTAATCGAATCGCTGCCATTATCGATTGTAGCTTGGCACCTGTTCGGCATGCTTTTCACGAGATTTTCTGCATATTCTCTCGGTAACGATCTCCATATCGTCCTTATTACATATGGCGGCTGCTTAAAAGTATACATTGGCTTTCCTTTAAGCTTCATCTTAATATACGACCAAACATTTTGATCGGATTTGAATCCGGAGGCAATGCAGGCCAATCCATCGTGGACACACCATTCCATTGTTTCCACGCTGTACTGAGACGGCTGCGATGTTATCCTCTTGAAGCACCCAGTTTGCCTCATTCGAACCAAACAGCTTCTTAACGGATCGCAGAAGACATTTCTGATAAATATTGCACATTTTTGCACTGCCTCGTGGCGCTTCGTATATTTTGCACTCATTTTAAACTCCAACCGACAAAATAACACATTCAACTCTCACACTCTTTATCTACACACTGTGCAAAATCACACTGATTACAGATTCGACACACTACCAGAGATGTCGCTGTGCACGTTACATTTAAAATTCTGCCGTACAGTTTCTTGTGGAACTGACTGTACATAATGCGAATTATCGTACTCAGAAACAGTCGTAATCCTTTGGTTTGGAGTCGACTGGGGACTTGCATGGCTCATACGGTTCTTGATTCCACACTTCTCGACATTCTCTATAGAGTGGAAGTTTAAGCCGACCCAATAGATTAGAAAAATATTGCCCTGATGACGTACGTAGCGCGGGGATATGAGGTTTTTTAATTTTCGTATTGACCAACTAGCATCACGTTAAAACTTCAGTTCCTCTTTTTTACTTCTTGTTGTTTCCTGTTCCTCATTTTCTCCCCATATTTCCGTTTCCTATCTTCTGTCCATTTTGTTCCCGATTTCTTATTTCTTCTGCACTGAAAATTTTTAAATTTAAAATCATATTCTTCAAAAATTCTGTCTGTTATTTCGTTTATTTGGATGTTGTTCCTCTCCAGTTCTTTCCTGATTTCTGTAATCCATCCTATTTTAGATTGCTTTTTCCAAAAATAAAGGAATATCTCTTTCGTTAGCCTGTTTTCATTGATTCGGAAGAGATGGCCAAGAAAGATTAATCTACTTTTAACCGTTACATTTGATATTTTCTCAATATTTTTGTAGATCTCTTCGTTACTTCTCTCTTTCCAGCCAACTATAGCGTGTACTGTGCCTGTGTTTGCTCCTAATAATCCATCTTTCAGATATCTCTGTTCTCAGAATGAGATTTTCACTCTGCAGCGGAGTGTGCGCTGATATGAAACTCCCTGGCAGATTACAACTGTGTGCCCGACCGAGACTCGAACTCGGGACCTTTGCCTTTCGCGGGCAACTGCTCTACCATCTGAGCTACCGAAGCAAGACTCACGCCCGGTCCTCACAGCTTTACTTCTGCCAGTATCTCGTCTCCTACCTTCCAAACTTTACAGAAGCTCTTCTGCGAACCTTGCAGAACTAGCACTCCCGGAAGAAAGGATACTGCGGAGACATGGCTTAGCCACAGCCTGGGGGATGTTTCCAGAATGAGATTTTCACTCTGCAGGAGTGCTACTACTGCAAGGTTCGCAGAAGAGCTTCTGTAAAGTTTGGAAGGTAGGAGACGAGATACTGGCAGAAGTAAAGCTGTGAGGACCGGGCGTGAGTCGTGCTTCGGTAGCTCAGATGGTAGAGCACTTGCGCGCGAAAGGCAAAGGTCCCAAGTTCGAGTCTCGGTCGGGCACACAGTTTTAATCTGCCAGGAAGTTTCACCTCTGTTCTGTCCAGCTCATTGTTAATCATTAGTCATTCGTATCCATACAAACATTCTGGTCGCACTTCTGTCGTGTACTGTTTTAACTCTGTTTTCGTAGATATGCATTTCTTGTTGTAAACATTCTTTGTCAGTTCATATGTACTCTCCATTTTGTTAACTCTTACATCTTCTGCAACTTTTTCCATTCCGTTTGTTGAAAAGTTTCTTCATCATATTTAAATTTACTTTCTCTCTCTATTGTACCTATTTGTGTTTCTATGAATTTTGAAGGGTATTTTATGATCGTCAACAATTTTCTTTTTCCAGCTAAAATTTTGAGACCTCTTGTAATTTCCATTTCTTGCAGAAGATTTATTTGAATAACTGCGTCATTCAGATCTTGAGAAAATACTGCACACTAGTCTGAAAAAGACAGGAATTTTGCCATAATTCCATTAGTTTACCTTCCTAAAATTGTCATTTCCATTTTGTGATTTTTTAGCTCCAAATTCCAGATTCTTGCAGTTTTTTCTAGAACGCAATTAAACTGTAAATGTAATACACCATCCCCCTGTCTAACACCAGTTTTTATTTCACATTGCTCAGATTTTTCTCCCATTAATTTAACCATAGAAATCATATTTGTTAGACTTTCGCAGATTATGTTTGCTAATTTAACACCAAATACTCAAATGATTTTATCTTGTTTTTCTCTGTCTACCGAAACAGAAGCTTTCTTGAAATCAATAGATGATACTATTATAAGTGTTCTTGTTAAAGTTGTGGGGCGAATTATTGATTTTAAGTTAAAAATCTGTTGTGTGCAGAGTCTTCCGTTTCGAAAACCATCCTTATATTCCCCCAATTGTTTGTCTAAAGTTTCTAAAGTTCTGTCGAAGAGAATTTTTTATAAATTTTGAGTGCCACCGGCAAAACTGACACTCCTCTGTAATGGTTGACATTTTGTCTTCCATTTTGTGTAGTGGGTGGACTAATGCTATTTTCCAGTCTTGTGGAATCTTTTCAGTTTTCAAAATTCATAGACTTTGTTCTGGCCATTTCAATAATTCTTCTGTAGTGGAATATTCAACACTTGCTTTGTTGTTTTTGAGTGATTTGATGGCTTCTTGAATTTCTTGCTCTCTTGGTGGGAAATCTTACTCCAGAAGTTGTGGTATTGATGGAAATATCAATTTAAATGTTGGAACTGGACAGTTTAAGAGTCTGTCAAACCATTTAGCGATTATTTGACAAATTTCTTTGTTATTTAATCTTCTTCTTCTTCTTCGCGGATGGATCACTTAGGACCACGCGTAATCAACATTTGTTGGCCTTCCTTTTCGCCCAGTATTCCTTCATAAACAACGAATGGGCTAGCTTTCGTTGCGTAGATCATGTATGTCGGTTAGTTTTTCTCTCTTCTTCCTCAAAACCCCGTGTGTTTGTAATTTTTCTGATTTCATTTCTATCATGTAGATTTGGAGACCCTAATTCTCTCAGGTCTTTTTCCGTCTGTTTGTACCAGTTCGGTCTTGTGGTTTTGTTCTTTAAAAATGTATGGATTTTGTGCGTTAATCTGTTTGAGTCCATTCTTTCTAAGTGCCCCATGAATTGGATTCTTCTCATGCGCATTGTGTCTGTTATTTTGGAGATATTTTTATATATTTCTGCATTGGGTTTTGGATAATGTATCCCATCTTTAGTTCTTGGTCCTAGGATTTTCATCATTATCTTACGTTCTTTCACTTCTAATTCCTCTTTTAGTGTTCTGTGTTGAAGGTTTAGTGTCTCAGATGCGTAGAGAGCTTCGGGTCTAATTACTGTTGTGTAGTGTCGTATTTTGCAGTTCCACGAGAGACTCTTTTTGTTGTAAATGTTTTTTGTTAACTGAAACACCGTCTCCATTTTCTGGACTCTTGATCTGACAGATTTCTTTTCATTACAATTTTCTGCAATCCATTCACCTAAATATTTAAATTTTTTTACTCGAGAGATGTAGTTATTAGCAATTTTGAGATCAGAAGGTGCTTTTTTGACGTCAGTCATAAATTTTGTTTTTTCAAATGAAATTTGTAATCCTATTTTAGCTGCCTGTTCTTGTAATAATTCTAGCTGTTTCTGTGCATCAGTAATGTCTTGTGCGATCAGTGCCATGTCATCAGCAAATGCTAAACAATGTAATTCTATGCCCTTATGTCTTGGTCCCAGTCTGTGTGCTGGTGCACCTGCTTTTTTCCATTCTCTAACAACTTTTTCAAGAGCACAATTGAAGAGCACTGGGGACAGTACATCCCCTTGTCGTACTCCTGTGTTTATTTCAAATTCTGTGCTCAACTCTCCCATAAATTTTACTTTGGATTTGGTCTCAGTGAGTGTTTCTTTTATGATGTTTGTTGTCTTTTGATCTAGTCCAAATTCTGCTAATACTTCAAAAAGGGATTCTCGGTCTATACTGTCATATGCTTTTTTAAAGTCTACAAACGTGATGACATAACTTTTGTTTGAAGTACTATGTAAATATTTCATTGAGTTTTTCAAGTTAAGGATCTGTTCTATGCAAGATCGACCTTTTCTGAACCCACCTTGTTATTTAATCATATTTTACTATTTTCATCTTTTACACAAATGCCGGCCCGGATGGCCGAGTGGTTCTAGGCGCTACAGTCTGGAACCGCGCGACCGCTACGTTCGCAGGTTCGAATCCTGCTTCGGGCATGGATGTGTGTGATGCCCTTAGATTAGTTAGGTTTAATTAGTTCTAAGTTCTAGGAGACTGATGACCTGAGAAGTTACGTCCCATAGTGCTCAGAGCCATTTGAACTATTTTTTTACACAAATACCTGATGTTTGATACCTATTAAGTATGAGGTGGTTCACACAAAAATCCTTAGCGGGCCGCATGTGAGAGTGAAAACCTCTTTAGGAAACAACAAGAATTCCACAACGAGGTATATTTTCAGAAAGGTCGCGCTCTGTTCTTCGACGAGACAAAGGAAACAGTTAGATGCGATGTCCTTTGACTTCCGTAAAATATTCGAAAGAGGTCGGCCCTGTAGACTAGTTGACAAAATTCGAGCTTATGGAATATCGTAGGATCTTTTTAATTGCAATCAGAAGTTTCTAACACGTACTCAACATGTCATTCTTAATTGGGCGAATCTTTGGGTGTACCCTTAGAGAGTGTTATACGACCATTATTGTTCATATGAATAGATGATCCGGTGGATAATGTCAGAAAATCTATAAAGTTTCTCGCAGAGGATGTTGCTGTACGACAGAAAGTTGTAACTACAGAAAATAGTAACCACTGTAAGTGGTCAACATTAGGTTCAGTGGCTCACATTTGAACCTCAACACGAAGAAATCAATCGCACTGCGCGTAAACAGGCGGTAATCACATTTCGATTACACCGTGTTCAATCACTGGAATCAGTAAAATCGTAAAATATTTGGAAACAATCGTCTGAAGGGACCATAGCGCAATACAGAATGGTAGGAAAACAGATCCTGGCTGAGATTCCTTGAAAGAACACTAGGAAATTTAATTCAGTCACGAAATACGTGTCTTACAAAATATTTTTTTAGTCTATTTTTGAGCATTGTTCGTCAGTCTTAGACCCTCACCACGTAGGTTTAGAGGGGGAGCTAGAAGCAATTGCTAACAAAAAGCGGCGCTTATGACATGGTACAATGTGTAAAGCGCGGCAGTACTATGTAAATGCTCATCGAATTCCAGCTGTAAGTGCTGGTACAAAAGAGTTCTGCACTGCATAGATTTTTAGTGATAACCTTCTGAGACTGTGCTTTACGAGAAGAGTCATGCGATGTATACTTCCTTCTGTGTATATCTAGGACCGACTGAATACAGCAGGTGATTTTAGATTAGAAAATCAATCCAGATTTATCTCAACTTGGAAACATAAAAGTTAAACTCAGTTTATTTTGCTGTGAACTACACTCCTGGAAATGGAAAAAGAACACATTGACACCGGTGTGTCAGACCCACCATACTTTCTCCGGACACTGCGAGAGGGCTGTACAAGCAATGATCACACGCACGGCACAGCGGACACACCAGGAACCGCGGTGTTGGCCGTCGAATGGCGCTAGCTGCGCAGCATTTGTGCACCGCCGCCGTCAGTGTCAGCCAGTTTGCCGTGGCATACGGAGCTCCATCGCAGTCTTTAACACTGGTAGCATGCCGCGACAGCGTGGACGTGAACCGTATGTGCAGTTGACGGACTTTGAGCGAGGGCGTATAGTGGGCATGCGGGAGGCCGGGTGGACGTACCGCCGAATTGCTCAACACGTGGGGCGTGAGGTCTCCACAGTACATCGATGTTGTCGCCAGTGGTCGGCGGAAGGTGCACGTGCCCGTCGACCTGGCACCGGACCGCAGCGACGCACGGATGCACGCCAAGACCGTAGGATCCTACGCAGTGCCGTAGGGGACCGCACCGCCACTTCCCAGCAAATTAGGGACACTGTTGCTCCTGGGGTATCGGCGAGGACCATTCGCAACCGTCTCCATGAAGCTGGGCTACGGTCCCGCACACCGTTAGGCCGTCTTCCGCTCACGCCCCAACATCGTGCAGCCCGCCTCCAGTGGTGTTGCGACAGGCGTGAATGGAGGGACGAATGGAGACGTGTCGTCTTCAGCGATGAGAGTCGCTTCTGCCTTGGTGCCAATGATGGTCGTATGCGTGTTTGGCGCCGTGCTGGTGAGCGCCACAATCAGGACTGCATACGACCGAGGCACACAGGGCCAACACCCGGCATCATGGTGTGGGGAGCGATCTCCTACACTGGCCGTACACCACTGGTGATCGTCGAGGGGACACTGAATAGTGCACGGTACATCCAAACCGTCATCGAACCCATCGTTCTACCATTCCTAGACCGGCAAGGGAACTTGCTGTTCCAACAGGACAATGCACGTCCGCATGTATCCCGTGCCACGCAACGTGCTCTAGAAGGTGTAAGTCAACTACCCTGGCCAGCAAGATCTCCGGATCTGTCCCCCATTGAGCATGTTTGGGACTGGATGAAGCGTCGTCTCACGCGGTCTGCACGTCCAGCACGAACGCTGGTCCAACTGAGGCGCCAGGTGGAAATGGCATGGCAAGCCGTTCCACAGGACTACATCCAGCATCTCTACGATCGTCTCCATGGGAGAATAGCAGCCTGCATTGCTGCGAAAGGTGGATATACACTGTACTAGTGCCGACATTGTGCATGCTCCGTTGCCTGTGTCTATGTGCCTGTGGTTCTGTCAGTGTGATCATGTGATGTATCTGACCCCAGGAATGTGTCAATAAAGTTTCCCCTTCCTGGGACAATGAATTCACGGTGTTCTTATTTCAATTTCAAGGAGTGTATATTCAGCTTCCACTAGCAAAATTTCACAGATCAAGACAAGTTCAGTTGCATTCGTCACTTCACAGTCTAGTACACTACAAAAGAATGAGTTCCGTTTTGCGCAAATACAAGCTGAAAATAAGTAAATACCAAAGAAGTTCTTATTAAAACTTCTGCGTTGCTCTAGTTCGAAATTTTTTTTTCGGTCTGTATGATTAATTTAAGGAGAATAAGGTTATGTAGGTAATGAAAAGAAATAGTATAAGAATTCTTGGAACTGTCTCGTAATTAGTTAGAAGCTATTTTATAGACACTTAACGGGACTATAAGAAAGGGAAACTTGAATGAACGATAGCCAATAATGATTAAGCATCTCTTACAAAAATTCCGTTCGGGGTTGACTAGCAGAAACTACACAGTTCGTATTTAATTTTTAATTACCGAACTGTTACAACAGCTGCACGTACGTTGATGATCAGAAATATTATGCACTTGTTAATCAGTTAGCAAAGTGATATTGGTCTGCCAATACCAAAGTGAAGTTGTGTGTTGGTGGCTCTGTGATTACGTGTTGCACTATGGATCCGAAGGACTGAGGTTCCCTCCCAAGGAATATCAGGCAACTTTTTATTCTGTCTCTTCTTTCGCCTCTCCCAGTGTTTGTTAATGAGCAAAACGCCGATTTGTATCGTGGTTCGAAGTCTACGTTAACTGTAGGTACATTTTAGCAGTCAGTGATGTGACAAGCAGTTCATCATTCTAGGAGTACCTGTTAACAAATTCAGACCTGAGGTAACCAGCTGCCCGGTACCTTTTATCAGTCGTATTGAAAAACTGTTTGGTGAATGTCGCAGTAACGTTGCTGACAAACGATGCCAAATGTAAATTCTGCAACACATACATATAAACAGAATTAAATGTCACTCAACTTGGATATAAGCCAATACAAAAGCTTCAGTACGCCAAAATATCAAACAAGTGGACCAGCATTAAGGGCTATATTTAAATGAAATACCAATATGAGCCGAGTGAGACTGACTTGTTTCACACTATTTTCGTTAAAATTCAAGACACCATATGACAGGCAGTGAAATACAACATGCCTTAAAGAAAACTGGTAGAAGTGTCAATGAAAAGAAAATTGGTAGGAGCGTCAATTACAAGAAAAACACGACAAGAAATTTACAGAGCGAAATTAACGAAAGTGCCTTAAAACACTTAAGCCGCTCGCGCCGTTACGTAACGTGGCGTATACAGAAAAAGTTGTTGTACGTTCATATCGAATTACGAAAACATGAACAACAACAACGAGCGCCGCTAGCTCACAACACCGAACAGTAGTAATGATACGAATACTAAGTGGAAGGAAGCAGGGTGCCGCCACAGATCACGAGATTATTGCCTGTTACCTAAAGAGCTCAGCAAAGTCCTCACAAGGGAATATCCCCATCGCACCCCCCTCAGATTTAGTTATAAGTTTCCACAGTGGATAGACGTTGAAAAACTGACCACAGATAAATCGAGAAAACAGGAAGAAGTTGTGCGGAACTATGAAAAAATAAGCACAATATGCAAACTGATTAGTCCATGCACAAGATAGGCAACATAAAGGACAGTGTGAGCTCAGGAGCGCCGTGGTCCCGTGGTTAGTGTGAGCAGCTACGGATCGAGAGGTCCTTGGTTCAAGTCTTCCTTCGAGCGAAAAGTTTGATTTTTTTATTTTCAGACAATTATCAAAGTTCAGGCACTCACATATAATCAACTTCGCTCTCCAAAATTCCAGGACATGTTCAGATTTGCTTGGACATATGCAGAATTTGACGGTCTACACACGGAAAAATTTGAAAACGTTAAAAACATATGTTTTGACGGAGCACAGGGAAAAGTGTGCGAGTGTGTGACTTTTGTATTCATTTGTTGCAGTTTATATGACAATCTCTTATGTTTTCATCACTTTTTTGGGAGTAATTATCACATCCACAAGAAAACCTAAATCGGGCAACATAGAAGAATCTTTTTACCCATTCGCCAAGTGTACAAGTTAGGTGGGTCGACAACATATTCCTGTCATGTGACGCACATGCCCTCACCAGTGTCGTATAGAATATATCAGACGTGTTTTCCTGTGGAGGAATCGGTTGACCTATGACCTTGCAATCAAATGTTTTCGGTTCCCATTGGAGAGGCACGTCCTTTCGTCTATTAATCACACGGTTTTGCGGTGCGGTCGCAAAACACAGACACTAAACTTATTACAGTGAACAGAGACGTCAATGAACGAACGGACAGATCATAACTTTGCGAAAATAAAAAAATTAATTTTTCAGTCAATGGAAGGCTTGATCCAGGTCCTCTCGTTCTGCAGCTGCTCACGCTAGCCACGGGACCACAGCGCTCCTGAGCTCAAACTCTCCTCGATGTTGCCTATCTTGCTCATGGACTACCCAGTTTCTATATTTTGCTTATTTTTTCATAGTTCCACACAACTTCTTCCTGTTTTCTCGATTGATCTGTGTTCAGTTTTTCAAGGCCTATCCACTGTGCCAACTTATAATTAAATCTGAGGGGGGTGCGATGGGGAGGTTCCCTTGTCAGTATGGGGAGGCAACAGTTCCCAAGCAGGCTCACTTCCTTCAACGGTCGGCTGGACGACAGTCAAGTTCCCAACCGGCGTGGAGGTGACAATAGCATTCCCCAGGCGAAGCCACCGCCTTCCAGCGATGTTCGGCCAAAGTGGAGGACTCACATGTCCTCAGTCAAAACGCAATTTCAGCTGCTCACCAGTCCCTTCAAACAGCTAGCCGAGGCCGGGCTTCTATCACTTCCGTCGCTTTTAACGTCCGCAGTCTTGCGGCGAAGAGTCCTCTGGTCTTCCAGCAACGGCTCAGAGGCATAACCAACGAACATAACCATCGATACTAGACACGCACGGACTGCACAGCCACGAACCTTATTAAGCACATACAGGGTGAAGGAAAAGTGGCGCACTCTAAGGTCGCCATGCGATTCCAAATCCAGATTCAAGACAAAAGTTTAGCTAGCAGAATCAGATTGGGTGGATTTTGAAAACAGATGTATGAAAACTGTCACATCGTACAGCGCATTGGAATTGATGTGTCGGCAGAAGTGCCAACACCGTGTTGTTTGAGGAAGCCGAAATGCACGCTATAAGCTCACGCAGGATGGCGTGAGGACTGAAACAGGATACTTAATGAATGCTATAAAGAGAAGTACGTAGCTGCTGGAATACTTAACTTTAATCCACAATTGGTGAACATTGATCTTGTTACTTACATGCTTCATTAGATACATAGCAAAGGATAAATGGCGCCTTGCTAGGTCGTAGCAATTGACTAAGCTGAAGGCTATGCTAACTATCGTCTCGGCTAAAGAGAGCGTAATTCTCAGTGAACCTTTCCTAGCAACGTCGGCTGTACAACTGGGGCGAGTGCTAGTAAGTTCTCTAGACCTGCCGTGTGGCGGCGCTCGGTCTGCAATTACTGACAGTGGCGACACGCGGGTCCGACGTATACTAATGGACCGCGGCCGATTTAAAAGCTACCACCTAGCAAGTGTGGTGTCTGGCGGTGGCACCACAGGAATGTACTGGGTAACGTGTATCACGCGGGCTGATTCCACCAACCTTCGTAACTCACTGAGTAGACTTCTGGAACATCAAACCCATACGCAACAAGGAGCTATGATTCGAATCCTCGGCAGGTTGCCTTTTTTTTTATTTTTTAGACATCTGTTCCTAGTTCTCGTCGTTTACAAACAGGACATCATTTTGTAACATAACATTAGCCTGTAACATGACAGTGGGATCCAATAAACTACATGCATGCATTTGATAGCCGCGCACAACACAACCAAAACTGGTTCTCTAGGCGGCTTCTCGATGGAGTAGACAAACGATGAATACAGTTGGCTGGTTGGTTGATTTGTGGTAGGCAAACAAACAACGGAATAGGGAAGGATGGGGAAGGAAGTCAGCCGTGCCCTTTCAGAGGAACCATCCCGGCATTAACCTGAAGCGATTTAGGGAAATCGGGGAAAACGTAAATCAGGATGGCCGGACGCGGTTTGAGCCGCTGTCCTCCCTAACGCGTGTCCAGTGTGCTAATCATTGAGCCACCTCGCTCGGTGATGAATACGATATGCTTTTGATGCTGGATGCATCCAACTAAGTTCAAATGGTTGAAATGGCTCTGAGCACTATGGGACTTTAACATCTATGGTCATCGGTCCCCTAGAACTTAGAACTACTTAAACCTAACTAACCTAAGGACAGCACACAAGACCCAGTCATCACGAGGCAGAGAAAATCCCTGACCCCGCCGGGAAGATGCATCCAACATCTGTTGCTGTTGCTGCTCGTGCGTATGCTACACGGCACCCTCAAAGACGCCATCCCGATAAGAATGTTTTTCGTCAACTGGAGCAACACCTTCGGTAAACCGGTAATCGGGGTCCACAACTAATGGACGGAAGTCGTACAAAGACTCCACACAGAGGATGCTGTTCTTGAAACAGTTCACCAATCACTTCGGCGACGTACCTGTGATACTACAAGGCAGTTCCAGATAACTCAAAGATTGTTTGAGGTGTTGCACAGTGAAGCACTGCATCCAGATCATTACACGTTAATTCAACACCAGCAGCCAGAAGACCGCATTCGATGAATACACTTTGGCTTTTGCACCATGTGGAAGCCTCTCAAATGGCTCTGAGCACTGTGGGACTTAACATCTGAGGTCATCAGCCCCCTAGAACTTAGACCTACTTAAACCTAACTTGTCCTTACATGACTTCCATGCCAGAGGCAGGATTCGAACCTACGACCGTAGTAGTGGCGCGGTTCCGGACTGAAGCGCCTAGAATCGCTCGGCCACAGCGGCCGGCACCAATGGGAAGGTAACGTGATATGAACTAACCAGTCTGGCTTCATTCGTGAAGATATTTTCAACCTCTACAATAGCAGTTATTCGACGGAACAGAACCCACGTGTCAGCCGTTAACGTGACTTTGCGGCATGCTTCGGCATAAACCGATAGGTTGGAACCTTTGCGGGACAGTTTTTGGGCCGTTACCTGTTGTCGGACAAGTTGAGTGCGCCCCTATATCGTACGTTTCTTTGCAAGGCTTTGGCTGACGCATTACAAAACACCCCACTTGGTGTTCAGCGACAGCAATGATTTCAACATGACGGTGCATTGCCACACTTTCAAATGACGTGCGTAACTACTCAAATGAAGCGTTTCCATGGAAATGGATTGTTTGTGGAGGTCCAGTGTACTGGCCTTCACATTCCACAGATCTTAATCCGAAGTTTTTTATTTTTGGGGACACTTAAAGGAACAAGTTTATAGTACTCCATCCATTAATGTACACGACCTAATAGCTCGCGTGCGTATCGCTTCGGCAATGGCGGATGCAGGTACGTTGCGCAGGGTCCACCGAAGTATGACCCAGAGAGCGCCGAAGTGATTGCAAACTCAAGGTGATCGCTTTGAACAAGTGAAAGTTTCTCGTACGTGTACATACCGGCTCTCTGAAGACAAGGCTAGACATCATTTGTGTTGGCTATATTTGTGTAATGGACGAAACCAAGTAGTCGTTTACGTCTATAAGAAGTGCATATTATGTCTTAATGTTTAAACAGAAATAACAGTAGCAAATAAATACACAATATACCTCATTGTGGAGGTGTAGATTGGATACAATTAATTGGTTTAACTCGAACATGGTCGGGTCTATATATCCATGCCGAAGCCCACTTGTGCGTCTCACTGTGCTGACCACTGAGCTAATAGGACAACTCCGGCAAAGCATAGAATTCATGCTACTTGTTCTTGGCCACAATGCACACCGTTAGGGCATTGCCAGAGCATCATTTTTCTAAATCGCCTTTCTATTAAAGCGATTGACAGGACTAGGCTTTGCTAGACACACTTAGTCCTGAAGTAGGATGAGGAATCGTAGGTGGACTGCCAAGTACAGCACTTTTTCTCCGCTCTATATTACCCCCTGGCGCAAGTTAACATAGTTCTTAAGGAGCGTTGCATTTTTTTCGGGCAGTGTATCTTGTAGGGTAAGTTAGTTCAAAGATCTAACGAAGGCATGGGTACGCCAAATACAAAAGTACCATTTCTAGTAAACTACTGTGCCGCTTCAACCAATCTAGCCGGCCGCAGTGTCCGAGTGGCTCTAGGCGCTTCAGTCTGGAACCGCGCGACCGCTACGGACGCAGGTTCGAATCCTGCCTCGGGCATGGATGTGTGTGATGTCCTTAGGTTAGTTAGGTTTAAGTAGTTATAAGTCTAGGGGACGGATGACTTCAGATGTTAAGTCCCATAGTGCTTAGAGCCATTTGAACCAAACCAGTCTTCAAGTTGATTACTGCTCTACCTAAGCAGACATCTCAAGTATATGGCTCTGCCGCTTCTTAAGACGGTAGTTTCTGTAGCGTCGTTTGACCATTGTTTTAAAATTCCCTACTATTGAAACTTTCGTCCACGCAGAAAGCCGCCTAATTCACAGAAGTCTGAGCCCATATGAATGTTCACCGACAGTCGTTTGTGATCGGAAAGGGAGAAATGAGAGTGATACCACATTATTCTGTGCGATACATTGTAGGGCGTCGTGCGAAGGAAACATGAAGATATAGAGATAGGATCTACAGAAACTTCAGCTCCTTTAAACAGCC
This sequence comes from Schistocerca nitens, assembly GCF_023898315.1. Classification (NCBI taxonomy): domain Eukaryota; kingdom Metazoa; phylum Arthropoda; class Insecta; order Orthoptera; family Acrididae; genus Schistocerca; species Schistocerca nitens. The sequence continues at coordinate 91,204,048 of NC_064620.1, forward strand.
TCCGAAACCGAGATCATTCAGTAACCATGACATCTATGCACTCGACACGAAATTTGCCGTTTCGAACGCTGCTCTGTACCAGTCTGAAAGATAAACAAAAACATACACAATATAGAAAGCAGAGTGGGATATTTAAAATGTAGACTCATGTGTTATACATTGGTTGAGAAACATTGTCAAAACGATTATGTTAGGTATCTATACACGGAGATCAAGAGGGAAGACGACTGTCATTTGTTTATATACCATCAGAAAGCTCCAGCGAGACAAATAATTTCGATCTGTCGACGCAAGACATGCAAAATATCCATAGGAGCTCTATTTAGAGTACGTACCCACTTGTCATGTGACCAACAGAAGTTTTCAATCCCTGAATCAGAGTGGCTAATGAGGGACACTTTTAATTTTCTTTTGAACAGTTTGGCATTCCAAATTTCCTGCTTGTGGTAGACGGAAGTTTGTTGAATAGTTTCGCACTGGAGTATAATTACATTCTATATCCTAGACAAGGAGGTGAAGTATACGTGAGAATTATTTTAGTATCTCGCATTAAGTCTGCATATATCACTTTTCAGCTTAAACTTATTTTTATTATCAGTGTGGTGTCACAGCCAGACACCACACGTCCTAGGTGGTAGCTTAAATCGGCCGCGGTCCTGTAGTACATGTCGGACCCGCGTGTCGCCACTGTGTGATCGCAAACCTAGCGCCACCACAAGGCAGGTCTCGAGAGACTGACTCGAACTCAGCCCCAGTTGTATGGACGACAGAGCTAGCGACTAGACGTACTAAGCCTTTCTCTCTCATTAGCCGACAGACAGAATAGCCTTCAGCTAAGTTAATGGCTACGACTAGCAAGGCGCCATTAGCCTTACAGTGATTGGAATTAAAGTCTCCTTTGTGCGATGTACCACAATGAGTTATTAAAAGATAAGTATTATACCAGCTACGTACTTTTCTTCATAGCATTAATTACGTATCCTGTTCCAGTACTTCACGCCCGTCTGCGTTAGTCTAGCGTGCATTAAGCCACCTCTATCTACAAGGTGTTGGCCCAGCTGCCGACACATCACATGGCGACGAGTCTACTAAGGCTCTTGTGTTTTACTTTGCCCTAAATTCATTGTGTCATGGCTTCGCCACAATCTCCAGATGTATTGTCCGAATTTTATCGCTTGCAGAATCAGCAGACGCAGGCGTTATTGGATGCTCTTGGACAGCTCGTCCAGGGTCAACGTGCGCTGCACACCGATGCGGCCGCCGCCGCTTCATCGCTACCGCCGCCACAACATGCTGTTGCACCTCAATTCAGACCCTTTTATGCCACCCACGAGGCATGGCAAGAGTGGTCCCGTCAGTTCGACTTCCACCTAGCAGCCTACAGAATTCAAGGTAATGAGCGGCAGCCATTTTTGCTTTCTTGTGTCGGTGTGTCCACCTACCGAGTGATAGTGAAGTTGTTTCCCCGGCGCGACATAGCAACTCTGTCCTACGAAGAACTTTTGTCTGCTTTAGATGCCTATTTCAAGGAAACAGTAAATGGCGTTGCAAAGAGGTATACGTTCTATCGTACAAAACGTACGGCCGGTCAGACTAATAGGGAGTGGGTTGCAACATTGCAAGGACTTACTAGGGAGTGTGCATTTGAATGTGACTGTGGCCTCCCTTATTCAGATACTATGGTTCGTGATGCAATTGCACAGAACGTTTCTGATGTTCGCATACGGGAACAGATTTTGAAACTAGTTAATCCCTCCCTTCAACAAGTGATAGACATATTGGACAGGTAAGACACACTTGACTTTGCTCAGGACTCGTTTGAACCTTCGCCAGCAGTGTGTCACATTAACCGGCCCGCCGGGCCCGCTGCACGGGACGCTAGGCGGCCCTCGCGCCCGTCAGCGCAGCGGCAGCCTAGCTCGCAAACACGTGCGCCGCGTACGCAAGCTAATGCAGTGAAATCATGCCCGCGGTGTGCAACTAGACATTCGCGTGAAAATTGCCCGTCACGCCAAGCTATTTGCTTTTCCTGTCATAGGAAAGGACATGTCCAAAGTGTTTGCCAGAAAAAGCTCCGATCAGACACTCACACCAATTCGAGGCCCTTTGCTTCGCGCCGGAATCGAACCAAGGAAACTCAGGCTCGTGCACCTTCGCCCATGGATGTTCATGTAGTTCATTCCACCCCGTCCGGTGACAGTGTTCATTCCACAAAAGGTGTGCGTCGACGTCGACGGCAGTCCCGTCACGTCGCACGTGATTCTGTCCCAGTGTCTGTTCCAGTTGCACAAAACAGTCGCTTTTGTCGTCAGCAGGACAATAAACTTTTTGTAGACTTAGACTTTGCAGGCAAAGTGATACCATTCCAGCTCGATACCGGAGCTGCAGTTTCATTGCTCAATCACGACACGTACAACCAACTGGGCAAACCTCCGTTGCGTGCCGCAAATGTTCAGCTCAATAGTTACTCAGGCCAGAAAATACCAGTGTTAGGACAGTGCAGCATTCTTGCAACATACAAGGGACAAACAAAACTTGTGTCATTTTACATTCTTCATTCTTCTACTGCAGTGAACTTGTTTGGTTTAGATTTATTTCAGTTGTTTAATTTGTCTATCGTAAATCAGGTCCTATCAGTGAATCAGACTGTGCCTTCCGCCAGTGTTTCTAGTCTATGTGAGGAATTTGCAGACATTTTTGCACCAGGCCTTGGTTGCGCTAAGAACTATGCAGCACATTTGGAACTGAAAGACAACGCGCAACCGAAATTTTTCAGAGCGCGCGATGTTCCCCACGCATTGCGTGATGAGGTCGCAAGAACATTGCACGATTTAGAATCTCAAGATGTAATTGAACGTGTGCAGGCTTCTCTCTGGGCCTCACCCTTAGTAATTTTGCCAAAACCTTCCGGAAAATTGAGACTTTGTGTGGACTTCAAGGCAACTGTGAATCCACAACTTGTGACTGCAACTTTTCCTTTACCCCGCCCGGAAGATCTTTTTGACAAACTGTGCCCGGGAACATATTTTTCAAAGTTGGACCTAGCAGATGCGTACTTGCAAATACCGGTGGACGAAGAATCCCAGCGCGTCTTGGTGGTAAACACGCATCTTGGCTTGTATCGCTTCAAAAGACTGCCTTTCGGGTGTGCATCCGCCCCTGCATTGTTTCCGCAATATTTACAAACTATTTGTGCGTCGGTCCCTACTGCTGCGAACTATCTGGACGATATTGTGATCTCCGGAAAGACAGAAACCGAACATTTGCAAAATCTCCGAACATTATTTCAGGTCTTGCGACAAAATGGTCTTCGCTTGAGGAAGGACAAATGTGTGTTTTTTGCTCGGGATTTACCCTACCTGAGCCATGTAATAAATGCCCAGGGCATCCATCCGAGTCCGGTGCACCTCCGTGCCATACAGGATGTGCCGTCACCGCAGAACTTGAAACAACTACAGAGTGTGCTGGGTAAAATAAATTATTATCATAAATTTCTGCGCAATGCTTCTTCCATTTCAGCTCCACTTCATCGCTTACGCCGTAAAGGTGTTCCGTTCGTCTGGACGACGGAATGCGAACGCGCCTTTCGCCAGTTGAAATCGGCGTTACTTTCAAATACTTGCCTTACGCCGTTCGATCCCCAGAAACCCCTTTTGTTGATGGTAGATGCATCGGATTTCGGGATCGGTGCTGTGCTTGCGCACAAAGATGGATCGCATGATCGCCCTATTGCCTTTGCGTCAAAATTGCTCTCATCTGCGCAAAGAAATTATTCACAGATAGAGAAAGAGGCTTTAGCTCTCGTGTTTGGTGTTACTAAGTTTCACGATTTCTTGTATGGTCGTCACTTTACCATCATCACGGACCACAAACCTTTGACATCGCTTTTTCATCCGAACAAGCCGGTACCTCCGCGTACGGCGCAGAAATTCATTCGCTGGTCTATTTTTCTCTCGCAGTACCGCTACGATATCTTGTATCGGTCCACTGCTAAGCACGGAAACGCTGATGCGTTGTCCTGTTTGCCTGTTGCTGAGGATAAAGCATTCGATTCTTCCAAACTTGCTTGCATGTTCATTGATGCGGAAACCGATGACGTGGTCGCATCGTTTCCGATTGATTTTCGTCGTGTCGCTACAGCCACAGCTGCTGACCCTGTCCTTGCTACAGTTTTGCGTTTTGTTGCTACGCAATGGCCCTTGTCCAAGTCACGGATCGAGGATCCGCTGGTTCGCCGATTTTTTGCTCACAAGGAGAGACTTTTTGTACGACGTGGTGTTTTGTTGTTGCGTTCTGATAATGATCAGTCCCGAGTCGTGGTCCCACGTTCGTTACAGTCCTCTGTCTTACGGCTTCTTCACCACGGACATTGGGGTATAGTGCGTACGAAACAACTTGCTCGTCAGCACTGTACTTGGTTCGGAATCGATGCTGCGATTACGGATATGTGCTCCTCTTGCGTGGCGTGTGCCGAACAACAATCCGCACCGCCGCGGAAATTCTTTGCATGGCCGAAAGCCACTTCCCCTTGGCAACGCTTGCACATCGATTTTGCTGGTCCATTCTGGAATGCTCGTTGGTTGGTTGTGGTCGATGCTTTCAGTAATTTTCCTTTTGTTGTCCGGATGTCTTCCACGATGTCTTCTGCCACAATCCAAGCCTTGTCTGCTATCTTTTGCATTGAAGGTCTTCCACAGACTATTGTTTCCGACAATGGCCCACAATTCATGTCCGCAGAATTTCAGTCCTTCTGCAAGGCCAATGGTATTCAACATCTGACGTCCGCGCCGTTTTCGCCTCAGTCAAACGGTGCCGCGGAACGATTGGTCCGGACTTTCACGTCACACATGTTGAAATTGAAAGTGTCGCATTCTCGGGAGGACGCATTATTGCTCTTTTTGTCCTCGTATCGCTCTCAGCCCCGCGATGGTCGCTCGCTGGCTGAGTTGCTCCATGGTCGTTCTCATCGAACCTAGATGTCTTTGCTGCATCCGCCGCATCAGGTTCCTGTGCAGCGGCAGACTCCTGCTTTTGCTCCTGGCGACGTTGTCTTCTATCGCACCTATCGCGGTTCACGGCGTTGCCTCGCAGGGCGCATTCTTCGCTGCCTCGGCCGCGCGATGTATTTGGTTTTGGGGGCCTCTGGTGAGGTGCGTCGGCATCTCAATCAGCTGCGCCTCTGTCGTCGCCCGGGTTCTGCCGCTCCCCGTCTGCTTTCAGCGACGGAGCCGTCAGGTCAGCGCCCTGGGGACCCATGTACTGGCTCGCCTCATCCCCAGGTGTTACCGACGCTGCCTTCCATTTTGCCTCATGGCGTCGCGCCGCCGCAGCAGCCGCCGCAGCCGCCGCAGCCGCCGCAGCCGCCGCAGCCGCCTCCGGCGCCGCCCGCAGTGGACGCTTCGCTGCAGCCGCCACGCGCATCCCTGTGTCACGCGCCGCCGTTCGCTTCCCGTGACCAGCTGTCCTCCGCCATGGAACTCTTGCCCGCTCCGGACCAGATGTCGTCATCGCGCGTCGGATTCTCCGACCACATGGAGGTCGACCCTTCGGCCCCTCCTGTCTCTTTACGGGCGCATACACCGCATGTTGACGTGCACCCTGGACTAGGTTTTCAGGCGTTTCCTAGCTCCCCTCGGACCGAATGGCCGGGTGCGGGTGGCACAGCCTCGCCTGTTGTTAGGCTCCCCATCTCATCGCATATGTCAAAATGTGGTCCTCCCCACGGCGGGCGGAAGCCTTATCTCACGACCGTTCGCCGATTTGCGGGGGAGGAATGTGGTGTCACAGCCAGACACCACACGTCCTAGGTGGTAGCTTCAATCGGCCGCGGTCCTGTAGTACATGTCGGACCCGCGTGTCGCCACTGTGTTATCGCAAACCTAGCGCCACCACAAGGCAGGTCTCGAGAGACTGACTCGAACTCAGCCCCAGTTGTATGGACGACAGAGCTAGCGACTAGACGTACTAAGCCTTTCTCTCTCATTAGCCGAGAGACAGAATAGCCTTCAGCTAAGTTAATGGCTACGACTAGCAAGGCGCCATTAGCCTTACAGTGATTGTAATTAAAGGCTCCTTTGTGCGATGTACCACAATGAGTTATTAAAAGATAAGTATTATACCAGCTACGTACTTTTCTTCATAGCATTAATTACGTATCCTGTTCCAGTACTTCACGCCCGTCTGCGTTAGTCTAGCGTGCATTAAGCCACCTCTATCTACAAGGTGTTGGCCCAGCTGCCGACACATCAATCAGCAAAAACATAGAAAAATTAAGGGGTAAATGTATTGGTAAGTTAGTGTAAGAATTCCAGGAGCCTTAAAAAAGGCTTCTGTAAGATGTACGGTTAATCCGCTTTCCACTATATTCCTGTTGATCGCTTCTGCTGAATAAACACTTTCCTTAGTTGAGGTGCTCTCTTGCAGTTAAACGGTTAGCTGTGAACCGTTTGTAGACCTGTTCAGGTGTCCTACGATCTGTGTCTGCTAAGGCTGAGTTTGGGGCCTTAAGCAATATGCTCATGTAATGAGCTGTTTTTGAACTTCCCTATAAAGTAATTAGAAGATCGGTTATGTAGGTTAGAACGGAAAGACTCCACAACCGTTCCTTGTGGCACTCCACATGTTACTTTCCTCCATTCTGAGGTTGGTTTCATGCCTGTGTCAAAATCTATCAATGAGATGGTTTGCGTTTTGTCATGAAGTTAAGACTATATCCATGCAAGAGGGATGCCATTAATATTATAACACTTCAGTTTCCCAAATAGAATTTTGTGACGCACACAATCAAATGCTTTGGAATGGTCAAAAAGCGTACGAACAGAACGCCGACACTAAAGATTTCTTCTGGAACATATAAGAAATCTTTTGGAATGAAATGAAAGCATGTGTTAAACCATTGTAGGCTGTGAAACTCTAAGTTATGATTACATCTTACTTAAATTGTTGAAGAGAGTTGTAGCGAACGACGTCTGTGATTAAAAATCCGCCTTAGTGACGCAAAATCATGAACTGCTTGTTTCCGACGTGTACGCGGCTGTTTTTAATAATCCCAATTAATTTCAAAATATTTACAGAGTTAACAGTTTTGAAGCTAACATTCTGTAGTTGGCTCAAAAGTGGCTATGAGCACTATGGGACTTAACAGCTTAGGTCATCAGTCCCATAGAACTTAGAACTACCTAAACCTAACTAACCTAAAGATATCACACACAGCCACGCCCGAGGCAAGATACGAACCCGCGACCGTAGCGGTCGCGCGGTTCCAGGCTGAAGCGCCTAGAACCGCTGGGTCACCATAGCCGGCTGTATTTGGCGTCACGTAGGAAGATGGCCCAGTTTTCAGCCATTCTTCTCATCTCCTCTGTTACCTGTCGGCAGCTAATACCACTTATTCTATTTCCGAGCGACAAGTCGCGAGTATCGGATAGAATCTGAGAATTGCTTTCCTACAGACTGCGCGTCTTCCATAAATCACGACAGTACATTCACAGGGCGACGGTCGGATTCACTGCACTTGAATCGTCTGTAATATTTTTTGTAGTATAGCTGTGAACGTGTTCCTGCAAATCTGGTAGTGCGACCTGAAATAACTTTGTCAGGTGACAGCAATAAACGTAAAGTGGTGCACAGATAAACCTGGGAGATTATTTATCGTTTTATAATCTTTTTATTGATTTTCAAGATACAAGGATGGACTGCAGGCACATGTGCTGTTGGCACGACAGCTATAAGTGGACTTGTATACAAATGTGACACACCTGTAGAAACGCCAGAAGTTGTTTTCGTATAGCCTAAGAAGCACAAAAATTGAAAGAAAACTGAAACACAACTTGGTGATTTTGACAAGGACGTTTTAAGGAACTCTGTTTTTAAAGTATAAGTGTATTTCGAGTATCCAACATCAAATAAACGTGTTATAATGATACATGAGAAATTTTATTACCAATGTAGTTCTTCGTAAAGGCAAACAATTTTAAACGGCCCAGCTAATACTTAAAAATTATTGATGAAGAAAACTGGCATAGCTGCTGTACGAACATCATTCGCGAGAAAGGTGCAGGACATAAAAGAATATAGTTTAACAGCGTATCATCTTTATGAAACGCAGATGAATTAGAACGTTTTTAAAAGAAATCTACTGGTCAGTGAGTGATTGTATAGGCACTTTTAAATCTCTCTTAAGAAAAGGATCAATTTTATGCCTCTTTGTCTGATTTTATTCCTTGAAGCAAAGCTGAATTCAGTTGTATGCAGCAATGTCCACCATTCATAAACGAACACTGAGACTATGAAGAAGTGGATCCCTGGACCACACTTTCTCATACATTTCTCCAGTCAGCCATTGTTATAGGCAATGCTACTTACCATTCAACTGTTAATGAAAAAACACCACGTAAAAACACCAGGAATACTAAAATTACATTACGATCTGACTCAAAATTAAACACAGTGTAATTCGATCGAGTTAATTTGGGTACAGTCTGTGAGCCAGAGGAAAATAATACTTTCAGGATAGCTGACGCCGCTTTGTGCCTGAAGTCATCATAGACATGTGTTTCCGCTTCAACATGAGAAGACTGGATGTGGCATGCTTCAAAGAACGATTTTCAGAGGAGGGTAAAGAAGGATATAAGCACTGAACGCCTCCTCGTAATTCTGGAGTTACATAGTTTTGTCACAGATTAACAATTTTGTTTTGTTCAAGGTATCAATTACCTAAATATTATGTGGCAACTTGTTAGCGTTTATAGGTTGAGAATCTGTCTCGTAAGAAGCTTGTAGACAGACTATATGTTCGAGTTGTTTCCCAAGGAAGAAACAACTAGTTAGCTGAAATTTAATCTTTTCCCAGCATTTACAACGTTTGAATAAATCACGGAAATGCGACTGGATAAATTCGTCAGAAAATGCCGATATTTCGACAGGTAATGCCCAGTCACTTTCAAGGCACCAACCGGAAAACGTTTATAAAATGGCACGGGTTAGAGTGTTATTTGTCGAAATAACTGCTATTATTTGACGAATTTACGTGGCTGAATTCCCGCAAATTATTTTATGAATTTACTTGCACGTTCTATGAACCATGAAGCATAGATATGTGATGTGTAATTTCTTATTCAAGATCATAGGTGATTATTATAGGTCATTGATCATCATAGATCATCGCATATGACCTGTTTACTTATAATGGAGCCCATACCACTCTAAAATGACAAATGTAACTGCTTCGATCGGTTTGTCGTCAGAAAATAGTCCACATGAGTAAAACAGTTCTTAACATCGCTACGAAGCCGTGTCAGGTGTTCTACATTTGTCGTCAGGCCTTGTGAGAAACGACTGTCTCTATAGCTGTTCTGTAGCTGTTACAGTGTCGTCAATTGATGACGTAAGATTTTTCTCAGGTAGACGATTGTCTACACCAGTTCCCATCAGAATACCGAAGTTAAGCGTTCTCGGGCTTGGCTAGCACTTGGATGGGTCACCGTTCAGGCCTGCCGAATGCTGTTAGCAAGCGGGGTGCACTCAGCCCTCAAGAGGCCAATTGAGGAGGGACTTGATTGAGGAGTAGCGGCATCGGTCACGAAAACTGACAAGGCAGGGAGAGCTGTGTGCTGACCATATGCCCACACGCCTCTGGTGACCTCTAAGGTTGAGGATGACACGGCGGCCGGTCGGTACAGTTGAGCCTTCAAGGCCTGTTCGGACGGTGTTTGTTTTTGTTTGCTCCACATATAATACGACAAACTGTAGACAAATGAACGTGATTGTCGTTCGCAGAAACACAGCTTAGACGTAAGCAAACCTCATGTGTTTCCATGTATTCACTTGGCTCCCACTCTATAAGCGTAGCCACCTTTCGTCGTGATGCACACTAAACCAACATCAGCTAGGGATTGCCACTTAGCAGAAATGGCTTATTTAAAGGAGTTTTTCTTGTGTGAACAAACCACACCAACCCATAGACTTCACAAACGAATGTAGAAAATGATAGTTCTTGAACACCCTGACGAAAAAATACCGTAACACCAAAAAATAATTAATGTTCAGTAATGAAGTTTCGGAAATACATTAATCACAATTTAATGTGAGTCATTGAAAATGTCAAATGCTGGTGCATTAATAACTGGTGTATCCGCCATTATGTTGAATGCAAGCATGCAAACGTGCATGTATTGTGTTGTACAGCTGCTGGACGTCAGTTTGTGGGATGTGGCTCTCGGTCGATCAATTCAGGGACGGTTAATGGTGTTTGTGGATGATGCTGGAATTATCGTCACATTATGTCCCTTATGTGCTCGACTGGAGCCAGATCTGGTGATTGAGCAGGCCAGGGGAACATGTCGGCACTCTGCAGAGCATGTTCTGTTACAACGTCGGTATGTGGGCGATCGTTATCCTGTTGGAAAACCCCTCCTAGAATGCTGTTCTTGAATGACAGCACAACAGGTCGAATCACCAGAATGACTTATAAATTTGCCGTCAGGGTGCTCCTGCTGTCATATGAAATCGTACACCACACCATAACTCCACGTGTAGGTCCAGCGATCCAGCACGCAGACAGGTATGTTGCAGGCCCTCAAGTGGTCCCCTTCCAACCAATACACGGCCATCACTGCTGTCGAGGCAGAATCACCTTTAATCAGAAAACACCTCCACCGTACCCTACAGGGAGCTCTCGCTTGATACCACTGGAGTCGCAAAAGGTGGTCGTTTGGAGTTAGTGGAATGAACGCTACAGGGCGTCTGGCTCGGGGCTGTCCTTGAAGCAACCTATTTGTAACAGTTCAATGTGTCACTGTGGTCCAACTGCTGCTCAGATTGCTTCTGCAGGTGCAGTAGGATGCGCCAGAGCCACATGGCGAACACGATGGTCTTCTCTGTCGGTAGTGCCATGTGGCCGACCGGAGCTCGTGAGCGTATATTCGTATGACCATCGCTGGCAGCGATCGTTTACGGTTGCTGGATTCCTGAAATATCGGAGAAGGAGCATCCATCTCCTATTAGCTCTTATTATACGACCTCGTCCAAAACTCAGTGAGATGTCGGTAGTGGTAACTTTGTCTCCATGAAGGCAGTTGTGAATAACATCAGCCGGCCGCGGTGGCCGTGCAGTTGTAGGTGCTTCAGTCCTGAACCGCGCGACTGCTACGGTGCCAGGTTCGAATCTTGCCTCGGGCATGGTTGTGATGCCCCTCGGTTAGTTAGGTATAAGTACGAGGGCAGTTCAATAAGTAATGCAACACATTTTTTTTCTGAAACAGGGGTTGTTTTATTCAGCATTGAAATACACCAGGTTATTCCCCAATCTTTTAGCTACACAACACTATTTTTCAACGTAATCTCCATTCAAAGCTACGGCCTTACGCCACCTTGAAATGAGGGCCTGTATGCCTGCACGGTACCATTCCACTGGTCGATGTCGGAGCCAACGTCGTACTGCATCAATAACTTCTTCATCATCCGCGTAGTGCCTCCCACGGATTGCGTCCTTCATTGGGCCAAACATATGGAAATCCGACGGTGCAAGATCGGGGCTGTAGGGTGCATGAGGAAGAACAGTCCACTGAAGTTTTGTGAGCTCCTCTCGGGTGCGAAGGCTTGTGTGAGGTCTTGCGTTGTCATGAAGAAGGAGAAGTTCGTTCAGATTTTTGTGCCTACGAACACGCTGAAGTCGTTTCTTCAATTTCTGAAGAGTAGCGCAATACACTTCAGAGTTGATCGTTTGACCATGGGGAAGGACATCGAACAGAATAACCCCTTCAGCGTCCCAGAAGAGTGTAACCATGACTTTACCGGCTGAGGGTATGGCTTTAAACTTTTTCTTGGTAGGGGAGTGGGTGTGGCGCCACTCCATTGATTGCCGTTTTGTTTCAGGTTCGAAGTGATGAACCCATGTTTCATCGCCTGTAACAATCTTTGACAAGAAATTGTCACCCTCAGCCACATGACGAGCAAGCAATTCCGCACAGATGGTTCTCCTTTGCTCTTTATGGTGTTCGGTTAGACAACGAGGGACCCAGCGGGAACAAACCTTTGAATATCCCAACTGGTGAACAATTGTGACAGCACTACCAACAGAGATGTCAAGTTGAGCACTGAGTTGTTTGATGGTGATCCGTCGATCATCTCGAACGAGTGTGTTCTCACGCTCCGCCATTGCAGGAGTCACAGCTGTGCACAGCCGGCCCGCACGCGGGAGATCAGACAGTCTTGCTTGACCTTGCGGCGATGATGACACACGCTTTGCCCAACGACTCACCGTGCTTTTGTCCACTGCCAGATCACCGTAGACATTCTGCAAGCGCCTATGAATATCTGAGATGCCCTGGTTTTCCGCCAAAAGAAACTCGATCACTGCCCGTTGTTTGCAACGCACATACGTTACAGACGCCATTTTAACAGCTCCGTACAGCGCTGCCACCTGTCGGAAGTCAATGAAACTATTCGAGACGAAGCGGGAATGTTTGAAAATATTCCACAAGATATTTCCGGTTTTTTCAACCAAAATTGGCCGAGAAAAAAAATGTGTTGCATTACTTATTGAATTGCCCTCGTAGTTCTAAGTTCCAGGGGACTGATGACCTCCGATGTTAAGTCCCATAGTACTCAGAGCCCTTTGAACTATTTGAAAAACATCAACGCGGCACGTAAATCTCAAAGGTAACTAGTGCTCACTACCGTTAAGCGTATATTTAAAGCAAACCTGATTTGCATATCATAGTGCCGAAACTAGCTCCACTGTTATACGAATGGTCCGATATTTGAATAGACATCGTCTATCAGATATAGAAACCTGCCTATGAACTTTCGTTTATGTCGTACAACTCCTTCTTTGTGTTGCAATAATTTTTCCTGCAGTGTAATTTTTTTGTGCAAAGACATAGCCGACTGCGATGTTTTTTCTGTCCCATCATGGCTCATTGTCTCCGTTATCAAAGTATCCTGCCAGTTGCAACCCACTTCAGTAATGATGAGTATAGTATTTACATCTCTGGTGAAGTGTTGACGTAGCACTATTTCAACTACAATTAATATTTCCCGCCTGAAGATGACACAGTTCAAGGTAAAATGTAATTGCTGTTAATTGTTTTGATTTTATTCTCACATCCTAAAACTAGTTTCTAGCTCTTTTGCCAGGAAGTCTGTAAAGTGGAGTCACACTAAGCATACTGTTCTGCTGGTTCCTGCTACGCTTACATTTAATTGGTATATTGTTCCACTTTATGTGTTACAATTGTTTTATTTTAGAAAAATTAACAGAAACAATTTCAATAAGGGAAATGGATAGGTTAAATTTAGATAGAGTGGCAATTACTGGAGTTCGGTGTCAGGAGGAACTAGTCTTCTGGTCAGGTGTATAGAGGGTTATAAATACAAAATCAAATAGGGGTAACGCAGGAGTAGGTTTAAATAATGAATAAAAAATAGGAGCACGGGTTAGCTACCACGAACAGCATAGTGAACGCATTATTGTTGCGAAGATAGACACGAAGACCACGCCTACCACAGTAGTACAAGGTTATATGCAACTAGCTCTGCAGATGACGAAGAGATTGAAGAAATGTGTGATGAGATAAAAGAAATTATTCAGATAGTGAAAGGAGACGAAAATTTTATAGTCATAGGGGACTGGAATTCGATAGTAAGAGAAGGAAAAGTAGTAGATGGATATGGAATGGGGCTAAGGAATGAAAGAGGAAACCGCTTGGTAGAATTTTACACAGAGAATAGCTTAATCATAGCTAACACTTGGTTTAAGAATCATGAAAGAAGGTTGTATACGTGGAAGAGGCCTGGAGACATTAGAAGGTTTCAGAGAGATAATATAATAGAACGACAGAGATTTAGTAACTTGGTTTTAAATTGTAATACATTTCCAGAGGCAGATGTGGACTCTGACCATAATGTATTGGTTATGAAGTGTAGATTAAAACTACAGAAACTGCAAAACAGTTCGAATTTTTAGGAAATGGGACTTGGATAAACTGAAAGAACCAGAGGTTGTAGAATGTTTCACAGAGAGTATTAGGGAACGTTTGACAAGAACGGCGGAAGGAAATACAGTAGGAAAAGAATGGGTAGCTTTGAGTGATGAAATAGTGAAGGCAGCAGAGGATCAAAAGACGAGATCTAGCAGAATTCCTTGGATAACAGAAGAGATATTGAAATTAACTGATGAAAGGAGAAAATATAAAAGTGTAGTAAATGAAGAAGGTAAAAAGGAATGCAATCGTCTCAAAAATGAGATCAACTGGAAGTGCAAAATGGCTAAGCAGGGATGGCTAGAGGACAAATGTAAGAATGCAGAGGCATATATCACTAGCCGTAAGATAGATACTGCCGAAAATTAAAGAGACCTTTTGAGAAAAGAGAACCACTTGTATGAATCTCAAAAACACAGATGGAAAACCAGTTCTACGCAAAGATGGGAAAACAGAAAGGTGGAATGAGTATGTAGAGGGTCTATACAAGGGCGATGTACTTGAGGGCAAATTATGGAAATGGAAGAGGACGTAGTTGAAGATGAAATGGGAGACATGATATTGCGTGAAGAATTTGACCTAAGTCGTAACAAGGCCCCGGGAGTAGACAACATTCCATTAGAACTACTGATAGCCTTGGGAGAGTCAGCCCTGACAAAATTGTACCATCTGGTGAGCAAGATGCATGAGATAGGTGAAATAACCCCAGACTTCAAGAAGAATATAATAATTCCAATCCCAAGGAAAACAGGTGTTGACAGATGTGAAAATTACCGAACTACCAGTTTGATAAGTCAAGGCTGCAAAATACTACCTGTAATTCTATACAGACGAATGGAAAAAATGGTTAAAGTCGACCTCGGGGAAGATCAGTTTGGATTCCGTAGAAATGTTGGAACACGTGAGGCACTACTGACCCTAGAAGTTATCTTAGAAGATAGATTCAGGAACGGCAAACGTACGTTTCTAGCATTTGTAGACTTAGAGAAAGCTTTTGACAATGTTGACTGAAATAATCTCTTTCAAATTCTGAAGGTGGCAGAGGTAAAATAAAGGGAGCAATAGGCTATTTACAATTTCTACAGAAACCAGATGGCAGTTATAAGAGTCGAGGAGCATGAAAGGGAAGCAGTGGTTGGAAAGGGAGTGAGACAGGGTTGTAGCTTATCCCTGATGTCATTCAACCTGTGTAATGAGCAAGCAGTAAATGAAACAAAAGAAAAAAATAGGAGTAGCAATTAAAATCCAGGAGAAGAAATAAAAACTTTGAGGTCTGCCGATGACACTGTAATTCTGTCAGAGACAGCAAAGGACCTGGAAGAGCAGTTGAATGCCATAATCAGTGTCCTGAAAGGAGAACATAAGATTAACATTAACAAAAGGAAAAAGAGGATACTGGAATGTAGTCAAATGAAATCAGGTGATGCTGAGGGAATTAGATTAGATAATGCGACACTTAAAATAGTAAATGAGTTTGCTATTTAGGAAGCAAAATGACTGATGATGGTCGAAGTAGAGAGGATATAAAGTGTAGACTGGCAATGGCAAGGAAAGCGTTTCTGAATACGAGAAATTTGTTAACATCGAGTATACATTTAAGTGGAAGGACGTCTTTTCTGAAAGTATTTGTATGGAGTGTAACCATCTATGGAAGTGAAACATGGACGATAAGTAGTTTAGACAAGAAGAGAACAGAAGCTTTCGAAATGTAGTGCTACAGAAGAGCCACTGCTGCGGTGAGCGGTTCAAAACGCTTCAGTCTGGAACCGCGCTGTTGCTACGGTCGCAGGTTCAGATCCTGCCTCTTGCATGGATGTGTGTGGTGCCCTTAGGTTAGTTAGGTGTAAGTAGTTCTAAGTTGTAGGGGACTGATGACCTCAGATGTTAAGTCCCATGGTGCTCAGAGCCATTTTTTGAACCTCTCAACTGCCTTACGCCATCTTGGAACCAGCGCCTGTATACCAGCACGGCAAAATTCTGGACCAACCTATTGGAGCCACTGTTTGGTAGCGTGCACAAGGGAGTCATCATCTTCAAACCTTGTTCCACGAAGAGAATCTTTCAGTTCCCCAAAGAGATGATAGTCACATGGAGTCAGGTCAGGACTGTAAGGTGGCTGTTTGAGAGTTGTCCATCGGAGTTTTGTGATTGTGGTGTCACCGCCAGACACCACACTTGCTAGGTGGTAGCCTTTAAATCGGCCGCGGTCCGGTGGTATACGTCGGACCCGCGTGTCGCCACTATCAGTGATTTCAGACCGAGCGCCGCCACACGGCAGGTCTAGAGAGACTCCCTGGCACTCGCCCAGTTGTACAACCGACTTTGCTAGCGATGGTTCACTGACAAAATACGCTCTCATTTGCCGAGACGATAGTTTAGCATAGCCTTCAGCTACGTCATTTGGTACGACCTAGCAAGGCGCCATTATCAGTTACTATTGATATTGATTCATGTACCGTCAGGACCGACGTTCTTCATTAACGGATTAAAGTTAAGTATTCCACCAGCTACGTCCGTTTTTCTAAATTCTAATTTCCTTGTCCTGTTCCAGACCTCACGCCAGCCTGCGTGAGCTAAAACGCGTGCCTTTCGGCCTCCTCTAGTAACACGGTGTTGGCTCTCCTGCCAACCAAAAAAGTGATCGCTTCCATTGTTTTTTGACTGACATGTGGCCGTGCATTGGCGTGCAACAGAAAAACATCCTGCATTTGCCGATGTGGTCGAACACGACTCAGTCGAGCTTGAAGTATCTTCAGTGTAGTCACATATGCATCAGAATTTAATGTGGTTCCACTTGGCATGATGTCCACAAGCAAGAGTCCTTCGGAATCGAAAAACACCGTAGCCATAACTTTTCCAGTAGAAGGTGTGGTTATGAATTATTTCTTCTTGGGTGAATTTGCATCATGCCACTCCATTGATTGCCTCTTCGTCTCTGGTGAAAAATGATGGAGCCATGTTTCATCACCTGTCAGAATTCTTCCAAGAAATTCATCTCCACCATTCTCGTACTGTTCCAAAAGTTCGGCGCATATCGTTTTTCTTGTTTCTTTGTGAGCCACTGTCAACATCCTGTGAACCCACCCGGCACAAACCTTTTTCAACGCCAACACTTTCAGTATTCTGCAAACACTCCCTTCCCCTATCCCAACGTAGCGTGACAATTCGTTCATTGTGAAGCGTCTGTCAGCAGTCACCAATTCGTTAACTCTCTGCACATTGTGTAGAGTGTGTGCGGTACGAGGCCTGCCGCTGCGAGGACAAACCTCCATATTGCCGTGCCCGCTTTCATCACGTAACCTGCTTGCCCACCGACTAATTGTACTGCGATCGACAGCAGCATCTCCATACACCTTTCTCAACCTCTTGTGGATGTTTCCCACTGTCTCGTTTTCACAGCACAGGAACTGTATGACAGCTCGTTGCTTCTGACGTACGTCAAGTCTAGCAGCCATCTTGAAGACATGCTGTGACGGCGCCACTCACGGGAACACGTTGAACTAAGTTTGAAAACAAGCGGGAAGGATGTATCTACACACTGTAAAACTTTCACACATGCAGAAAGAAAACTGTATTTTTACAAAATAGTGTGCATTTCTTTTGGCGTGACCCTCGTATTTAATTTCTATTTACGTTGTCACTATTGTCTTGTTTCACACTTACTGATAGTTATGTTTTCTGTGCATTATCAAAAATAAGTCATTTTGCAGTACAAGACGCTATCTTACTGCAGTGCTGTTTCTAAAATATGATTTATTCGTTAACAAATTAATGGAATACCGGTATTTTTAGCGTACTTGATTTAACAGTCAAGCTTTACGCAGTACTCATCACAGAAAATTTGCATCCTTCCGAACCAGCCGCGGATGAGATTTTAATGTTTGCACTGCTTTAATTGCTCAGATGAAACCATTGTTTTCAGCTAATTTAATTAGTATTTGTTGCTCTTTAGCAGCAAAGGTATTGGGAGGGGAGGGGGGGGGCAAGTAAGTTTAAATCCAAACATTTCGATGGGCTCATTACTGATTGGCTGTCGTTTTACGGAAAAGCATTCCCTACCTATGGTTATCTGGAAAATATTGTTCGAGCCGACGTCGCATTCCCTGCACTATTATGAGGCCATTGTCTGTAGCACTCTATACTTATTAAGAATTGGCGTGACATTTCTTTTCGAAAGAGGGAGGGAATTTCTAGTCATAGCCAGGAGATATAGAAAAAAACCACTCTAGAGGTATACAACTATCAGTCGCTCATATTTAAGAAAGTCCGCTTCATACTTGTCGATAAAGAGTGCCGCTAGCAATGAAGTTAGTGAAGGTACAAACAGCTAAGCTCTGCCTGTCTCTTTTTCCCAAGTCATCAAGTGCTGGAGCGACTTTTGTTTGTTGCATTGTTAGAGTATCACCATCCGTAGAAACATGTGAACACCACCCTATGACGCTGATGTGTGGACGCACGACCTGTGAGCGGAAAGGCTTGAGAGACTGCCGGGAATCACATCGGGCAGTTTACCCTAAGCTCCCTTGTGGCTGGTCCGTCGGTCGGCGTGAACCTCTCTGCGTCACGGCGGACTTCGCTCATCGGGTGCCTTAGTTCCGGGCGCTAACACCCATCATAGCGGCTACTCTCTACCAGTGTCTCCTGCCTCTTCGCAATAGCTTCGTGCCCACGCCTCCTGCCAGCGCTGAGATATTTCCGTCTCTGTACTTCATATCCTGTTTCAAATATTACCTTGTGGCTTTTAATACAATCCTGGACTAAAATGATGAAGGCCTTAACGGGTACTGTAACTAATTACCTTTGTCTTTTACAAAGACTACTAGTGAAGTCTTACCACCCTGAAAAAAATTAAGCTTGGACCATGAGACTCGATGATGGTTGTACTTCTTCAGTGCATACAGGGTGATTTCGTGCTGGTGTTGCAAACTTTCATGAATGATGAACAGGGGAAATGTATCTATTTCAGGTAAGGGATTCTAGCCACAGACACGGGTTCCCAGGTAGATGCCGTGTTTCTTGACTTCCGCAAGGCGTTTGATACAGTTACCCACAGTCGTTTAATGAACAAAGTAAGAGCATCTGGACTATCAGACCAATTGTGTGATTGGATTGAAGAGTTCCTAGATAACATAACGCAGTAAGTATGTTTTCAGGTGTGCCGCAGGGAGTGTCATAGGGCCGTTGCTATTCACAATATATATAAATAACCTTGTGGATAACATCGGAAATTCAGTGAGGCTTTTTGCGGATGATGCTGTAGTATATCGAGAGGTTGTAACAATGGAAGATTGTACTGAAAAGCAGGAGGATCTGCAGGGAACTGACGCATGGTGCAGGGAATGGCAATTGAATCTCAATGTAGACAAGTGTAATGTGCTACGAATACGTAGAAAGAATGATCCTTTATCATTTAGCTACAATATAGCAGGTCAGCAACTGGAAGCGGTAAATTCCATAAATTATCTGGGAGTAGGCGTTAGGAGTGATTTAAAATGGAATGACCATATAAAATTAACCGTCGGTAAAGCAGGTGCCAGACTGAGATTCATTGGAAGAATCCTAAGGAAATGCAGTCCGAAAACAAAGGAAGTAGGCTGCAGTACACTTGTTCACCCACTGCTTGAATACTGCTCACCGGTGTGGGATCCGTACCAGATAGGGTTGATAGAAGAGATAGAGGAGATCCAACGGAGAGCAGCGCGCTTCGTTACATGATCATTTAGTAATCGCGAAAGCGTTACGGAGATGATAAACTCCAGTGGAAGACTGCAAAAGAGCCGCTCAGTACATCGGTACGCGCTTTGGTTGAAATTTCGAGAACATACCGTCACCGCGGAGTCAAGCAGTATATTCCTCCTTCCTACGTATATCTCGCGAAGAGACCATGAGGATAAAGTCAGAGAGATTAGAGCCCACACAGAGGCATACCGACAATCTTTCTTTCCACGTACAATACGAGACTGGAATAGAAGAGAGAACCGATAGAGGTACTCAAAGTACTTTTCGCCACACACCGTCATGTGGCTTTCGGAGTATGGATGTAGATGTAGAGCTGAAAAGTATAAGTGAGAATCCACTCAGGTTCCGCCTTAGCTTCACGCAGCGCTCTCACTAAGGGTCCCAGTTTCCGAAACCTGACCATAGCGGACAGATTACTCCCCAGTACACTCAGACAATTTCCCCTGTTGATGGACTTAATTAAAAACTTGACGTCAGAGAGATCGAATCTCGTAAGTCTACGGTACAATAATAATGAACTCCATTTAACTACACAAGCTGCTACATTTACAATAGTTGTTCAGAATGACGGCATCCAGCGTCAATGCAACGAGCCGGCCGGAGTGGCCGAGTGGTTCTAGGCGCTACAGTCCGGAACCGCGCGACCGCTACGGTCGCAGGTTCGAAAATTGCCTCGGGTATGGATGTGTGTGATGTCCTTAGGTTAGTTAGGTTTAAGTGGTTCTAAGTTCTAGGGGACTGATGACCTGAGAAGCTAAGTCCCATAGTGCTCAGAGCCATTTGCAAACACGGCATCGTGGCATAATATTCTGTCACACTCGTTCGAATATCACAATTGTCGTCCGACCAGTGATGCAGGCAGCGAGAATTATTGTCGGGAGAACCTCTTTAATCTCGACAGGTATGTCGGACAGAAGACTTTTCACATGGTCCCTCAAGAAGCAGTGAAGCAGGCCATAAAACAGAACCACCTCAGCACATTCCCATTTCGGTGACCGTCACGAAATGTTCACGAAAACCCTGTGCAAAATGGGTGGGGGTCCATCATGTTGGAACCATATCTGTTGACGAATAGGAAGTGCAATATGTTCCAGGAATCTGGGTAGTATGTCCCTGAGAAACACTGTGTACACTGGTGAATTTAATGGAGGAATAGGAAGAAATGGGCCTAGTACGTAATCACTGACTACGACTGCCCACAGATTGACTGATAATCCATGTCGATAGCTTTCCACAACTGTATCGTGGGGACTTCCGTCGGCCCAGACATGACTATTGCAACTATTTAGCATTCAGTCTCTGGTGGAACAGGCTTCATACGTGAAAAATACATACACAGGAAAGTGAGTATCGACTGAAAGGCACTGCAACAACTGCTGGTTGAACACGACACGAGGTCTGAAGTCAGTGGGAGTCAAAGCATGCACAATCTGTGATTGGTGGGAATGTAGCTGTATTTCCCGCAATAATAGCCACACAGTACTCTGCAAAATATTCGTTTCACGTGCATCTGATCGATTGCTGGTTTCAGGCGACTCTTCCACTGGAGTAAGTATTGCATCTTCAAAGTCCCCCTTAGTCGTTATACCAATTGCCCTGTTTCACTTAAACGTTATAACAGTAACACATGGTGTGATCCGAATGTCTTATATGCAAATATTTGGTCCCGTAAATCTCTCCGTTTCTCTGCTGCTTCTATTTGCTTGTCAATACACGAAAATTATGTTAGCAAGTTCCGTCACCGTTTGGTTAGAGCTCACCTGCATTAGTACTTCAACTTATAAACAAAGAGTGCAGTCTACTACAATACAGACATTGTTCAGCAGGATTGCTCATATTAGTACAAAGTAGGCCATCTCTGTTGGGTTAGTTGAGTTATTACTCCTACCTGTACACCTAAATACTCGTCGGGACTGCCCTCCTACAAACTTCGAAGGGGACCACACGAATGTTCCCACAGCGATTTGATTGATACTGACAGTGTGTGTGGGACACGACTAGGACTCGAACATTTGTAAACAGGAGGACACAACTCTCAAGTGGTTTCGAGAAAATCAAGTCTGAAAATTTTATGCATGCTTACCAGGTGTAAAAGTAGGAAACCAGAATTTCCCTATAGATGGTGCTAGCCATCAGTCTAGTGGCCGTGAGGCCGCGTCTGCAGCATCATCTGCTTCCTGTAACGGCTGACAACGAACGTCAACACACAGCAACCCAAGTTCCATACATCGATATTTGTTTCAAATCCGTAAACATACCAAGTTTTGTGCCTACGAACTACAATTTGTGGACAGCATTGGTTTGCTGTTATCATCTGAAGAAAACTGCTGCAGAATCGCATCGAATGCTTGTCGAAGCTTTCGGCGAAAATGCTCTTGAGAAAACACAGTGTTTCGAGTGGTTCAAAAAATTCAAAATTGGTGAATTTGACGTGAGAAACGACGAGCGCAGGAAACCATCGAAAAAGTTCGAAGACAACGAATTGCAGGCCTTACTGGATGAAGATGATACTCAAACTCAACAGGAACTCGCGGAACAATTGAATGTGATGGAAAAAGCCGTTTTTCTTCGGTTGAAAGCTATTGGAAAGGTACAGAAAGTGGGGAAATGGGTTTCGCGCGAACTGAATGAAAGACAGCAAGCAAATCGAAAGACCACTTGTGAAATGCTGCTCGCCAGACACAAAAGAAAGTCGTTTCTCCATTGAATAGTGACAGGCGATGAAAAATAGATGCTAAGCGTCGTAAATTATGGGTGAATACAGGCAGAGCATCGACATGCACGGCAAGACCAAATCGCTTTGGAAAGAAGACAATGATCTGTGTTTGGTGGGATCAGAAGCGTGTCATCCATTATGAGCTGCTAAAGCCTGGTGACACCGTTAAGGCTCATCGCTACCAACAACAAATCATGAATTTAAATAGAGCATTATGTGAGAAACACTACAATATGGAAAAAGGGAACATAAAGTCATATTTGTCTATGACAACGCCCCATCACACTCAGCAACACGGGTCAGGGAAACGATCGAGGCGTTTCATTGGGAAATACTAGAGCATGCGGCTTATTCTGCAGTCTAGTCTTGGCTCCGTTCGATTATCATCTATTTGCATCACTATGACACGCTCTCTCTGAACAACGCTTCAATTCGTATGAAAATGTACGAAAATGGCTCGCTGACTGGTTCGCTTCAAAAGAAGAACCGTTTTTTTTGCGTGGCATTCTTAGCCTGCCGGAGAGGCGGGAGAAATGTATAAGTAGCAATGGCGATTATTTTGAATAAAAAATTATGTATCAGTTTCGCCGGCCGGAGTGGCCTAGCGGTTCTAGCCGCTACAGTCTGGAACCGCGCGACCGCTACGGTCGCAGCAGCTTCGAATCCTGCCTCGGGCATGGATGTGTGTGAGGTCCTTAGGTTAGTTAGGTTTAAGTAGTTCTAGGGGACTGATGACCTCAGAAGTTAAGTCCCATAGAGCTCAGAGCCATTAGAACCATTTATCAGTTTCAGACAACAGACGAACAAGTATTGCATCCAAATTCCGGTTTCATACTTCTATACTTCATATATGCGTTGTACGACCGCTTTGATTCAAGAGCGTGTAAGCGCTTAGTTTCATACAAGCGAGGTCGTTAGTTCGGATCCCGTTGACGGTACTGCTTTTGTTTTTCATTGTGATTTAAAGTTCTGAAGACGTTCTCCTAACATGCAATATTGAATTAAATTCTTCAAAATATACTCCGCAGTGCAATCTTTTGAGGTTTATTTTTTAGAGATGCGTGAAGAATCTTATAAAACGACTTCAAAACTGGGCGTACGTCTTCGAAACGAATAGAGACACATCTTCTAGAGAAGTCTGCATAAGAAATGAATCAATCGTATATCATCAGTTGTGCACATATTTGGTGAAATGATTCGATATGGTCCGCAGCTCGTGGTCGTGCTGTAGCGTTCTCGCTTCCCGCGCCCGGGTTCCCGGGTTCGATTCCCAGAGGGGTCAGGGATTTTCTCTGCCTCGTGATGACTGGGTGTTGTGTGATGTCCTTAGGTTAGTTAGGTTTAAGTAGTTCTAAGTTCTAGGGGACTGATGACGATAGATGTTAAGTCCCATAGTGCTCAGAGCTATTTTTGATTCGATATGCGTGGTGCGCAGCGAAATGAAGTGATGACCTAGAATCGTTTATGTATGCAAATCAAGTTTGTTTTGCAACAGAAAACCATGCAAATTCAAAAATTCTGCGTTCATTACATGTGCTGTTTGTCGCAATGCTTGTTTTCTTATCGTATTTCTGCGATCAGTATTATGCTGATTCGTGCAGTGCCCAGTAGGTTGCAGGTTATACTTGTTACAAATGCAGGTGCAATAAAATA
Organism: Schistocerca nitens; assembly: GCF_023898315.1. Classification (NCBI taxonomy): domain Eukaryota; kingdom Metazoa; phylum Arthropoda; class Insecta; order Orthoptera; family Acrididae; genus Schistocerca; species Schistocerca nitens. The sequence goes on from NC_064620.1 coordinate 91,228,138, forward strand.
AATAAAGTGACTCTACATATTTGACTGAAAGTTCTCGTGTACGCTTTTTTTATTTCCAGTCTCTTAACAAAAGAACCTGTTGTTTTCCTTTTTTCAGAATAAATATTATGACAATAATATCTGCCATACATTCCCAGAGTGACGGACAGAATCGGCCGTATATTGCGCAAACATGGCGTAAAGACGATTTTCAAACCGACAAGGAAGATCAAAGTGTGTCTTAGTTCGGCGAAGGAGGAAAGAGACCCACTTGCAAGGTCGGGAATATACCGTATACCATGCACATGCGGAAAAGTTTATGTCGGAATGACTGGACGATCAATTAACACCAGGATCAAAGAGCACAAGCGACATTGCAGGTAGGGGTAGGTGGAGAAATCGGCCGTGGCAGTGCACGCACTGAATGGGACCGACCACGTAATAAAATTCGCCGACACGGAAGTTCCAGCTGTAGAGAAGCACTATCACACGCGCTTGTTCAGAGAAGCTGTAGAAACACAAAAAACACGCGAACAGTTTCAACAAGAAAGAGGAAAGCCTTAAGGTAAACGGATCCTGGCTTCCCGTACTGCAGTGAACGACCGTCGCAGGTAGCAAGAGGAGAACCGCACCGGAAATGACCGCGGAGAAGCCCTCGGACGTTGGCGCGCCAGGTACATATAGTCTGCGGCCGCGAGCTCGCCTCCAGTTCACCACCGGCAATGGAGGGTGAAGCTTTGACAATGCCAGCCACTCGTGCTGGCGAAACGTTAGAAAAATCATTAGATGAACGTCGGCCGAAGAACCCGAGACAGAAGCCAATAGGCAGTTTGTCAACAAGTGGCCACGAAAGCCTTAACAATTTTGAACAAATTATTCATTAGTAATTGGTAACTTTCACAGCCATAATAACTCTGTTGTGAGAATTACTTGGTAATTAAAAAAAGTATCAACATCGAGTCTCAATCCAGAGACCTCACATTTATGAAACGAAGTGCTTCCTCGTTTTAGCTGCGCACACCTTTGATGCTACCGGCCATACAAAGCATATTAGTGGTCGTTTAATTTTCAAACCCGATTTCCTCGAAAACGGTTGAGGATTGCGTCTTCCTGTTTAGATATGTTGAAGCTATAATCGTGCCCAACACAGACTGCTAATATGAATCTAACCGGTGTGGACAAGCTCGTACGATCCCCCTGTTAGCATAAACAGCACAAGTACATCAAGTATTTTATTGTGAGAGGTACTTGCCATCATTCCTGAAAGTTTTTAATATCATTAGGGAATCACCTGATGTATGCCCTTCTTCCAAAACATTCTTCTCTACGACGGACTACTTGGCGGAGGCCTTCGTTGTAAATGTCTGAATTTTAGCTATTCAACACGTGTTCCACCTCGAAAAACAACTCCTTTTGTTTTGGAAATCCCTGACACGCAATCGTTTCTTCGTCTGAGGAGGGAGGAAGAAGTCACTTTTTGTCATTTTAGAAGAATACTAGGAGTGATGCAAAACCTGATATCCCAAAGAATGAACATATGTGACTGTTCAGTGCAGGGTGAACTGGAGCATTGTCGCTGAGAAAAACATGCTTTCCGTGGCCTCTCCTTTCGACAGCTCCCGTAACTTCGTCAGATTACGGTAATACTCTCGTGTGATAGTTGGCTCTTTACAAGAATAATCCCAGTAGCCACTCAGCAACACCTTGGTATGGGTGGAGGTTATACTTAACAGCCGAACTAAGTTAATAATTGGCTCCTTCTACCGACCCCCAGACTCCGATGATATAGTTGCTGAACAGTTCAGAGAAAATTTGAGTCTCGTAACAGATAAATACCCCACTCATACGGTTATAGTTGGTGGGGACTTCAACCTTCCCTCGATATGTTGGCAAAAATACTTGTTCAAAACCGGTGGTAGGCAGAAAACATCTTCCGAGATTGTCCTAAATGCTTTCTCCGAAAATTATTTCGAGCAGTTAGTCCACGAACCCACGCGAATTGTAAATGGTTGCGAAAACACACTTGACCTCTTAGTCACAAACAATCCAGAGCTAATAGAGAGCATCATGACTGATACAGGGATTAGTGATCACAAGGTCGTTGTAGCTAGGCTTAATACCGTTTCTTCCAAATCCACCAGAAACAAACGCAAAATAATTTTATTTAAAAAAGCGGATAAAGTGTCACTAGAAGCCTTCCTAAGAGACAATCTCCAATCCTTCCGAACTGACTATGCAAATGTAGACGAGATGTGGCTCAAATTCAAAGATATAGTAGCAACAGCAATTGAGAGATTCATACCTCATAAATTGGTAAGAGATGGAATTGATCCCTCCTGGTACACAAAACAGGTGCGAACGCTGTTGCAGAGGCAACGGAAAAAGCATTCGAATTCAGAAGAACGCCAAATCCCGAAGATTGGCTAAAATTTACAGACGCGCGAAATTTGGCACGGACTTCAATGCGAGATGCCTTTAATAGGTTCCACAACGAAACATTGTCTCGAAATTTGGTAGAAAATCCGAAGAAATTCTGGTCGTATGTAAAGTACACAAGCGGCAAGACGCAGTAAATACCTTCGCCTCGCAGTGCCGATGGTACTTTTACCGAGGACTTTGCCGCTAAAGCGGAGTTCTTGAACGCAGTTTTCCGAAATTACTTCACCAGGGAAGCCGCGTGGAATATTCCAGAATTTGAAACACGAACAGCTGCTAGTATGATTTACTTAGAAGTAGATACCTTAGGGGTTGCGAAGCAACTCAGGTCGCTTGATACGGGCAAGTCTTCAGGTCCGGATTGTATACCGATTAGGTTCCTTTCAGATTACGCTGATACAATAGCTCCCTACTTAGCAGTCATATACAACCGCTCGCTCACCGATAGATCTGTACCTACAGATTGGAAAATTGCGCAGGTCGCACCAGTATTTAAGAAGGGTAGTAGGAGTAATGCATCGAACTACAGACCTATATCATTGACGTCGGTTTGCAGTAGGGTTTTGGAGCATATACTGTATTCAAACATTATGAATCACCTCGAAGGGAACGATCTATTGATACGTAATCAGCATGATTTCAGAAAACATCGTTCTTGTGCAACGCAAATAGCTCTTTATTCGCACGAAGTAATAGCCGCTATCGACAGGGGATCTCAATTCCGTATTTCTAGATTTCCGGAAAGCTTTTGCACCGTTCCTCACAAGCGATTTCTAATCAAGCTGCGGGCCTTTGGGGTATCGTCTCAGTTGTGCGACTGGATTCATGATTTCCTGTCAGGAAGGTGGCAGTTCGTAGTAATAGACGGAAAATCATCGAGTAAAACTGAAGTGATATCAGGTGTTCCCCAGGGACCTCTGCTGTTCCTGATCTATATAAATGACCTGGGTGACAATCTGAGCAGTTCTCTTAGGTTGTTCGCAGATGATGCTGTAATTCACCGTTTACTAAGGTCATCCGAAGACCGGTATCAGTTGCAAAGCGATTTAGAAAAGATTGCTGTATGGTGTGGCAGGTGGCAGTTGACGCTAAATAACGAAAAGTGTGAGGTGATCCACGTGAGTTCCAAAAGAAATCCGTTGGAATTCGATTACTCGATAAATAGTACAATTCTCAAGGCTGTCACTTCAACTATGTACCTGGTTGTTAAAACTACGAACAACTTCAGTTGGATAGACCACATAGATAACATTGTGGGGAAGGCGAGCCAAAGGTTGCGTTTCATTGGCAGGACACTTAGAAGATGCAACATGTCCACTAAAGAGACCGCTTACACTACACTCGTTCGTCCTCTGTTAGAATATTGCTGCGCGGTGTGGGATCCTTACCAGGTGGGATTGATGAAGGACATCGAAAGGGTGCAAAAAAGGACAGCTCGTTTTGTATTATCACGTAATAGGGGAGGGAGTGAGGCAGATATGATACGCGAGTTGGGATGGAAGTCATTAAAGCAAAGACGTTTTTCGTCGCTGCGAGGTCTATTTACGAAATTTCAGTCACCAACTTTCTCTTCGGAATGCGAAAATATTTTGTTGAGCCCAACCTACATAGGTAGGAATGATCATCAAAATAAAATAAGAGAAATCAGAGTTCGAACAGAAAGGTTTAGGTGTTCGTTTTTCCCGCGCGCTGTTCGAGAGTGGAATGGTAGAGAGATAGTATGATTGTGGTTCGATGAACCCTCTGCCAAGCACTTAAATGTGAATTGCAGAGTAATCATGTAGATGTAGATGTAGATGACGATTATGTCTTCACCTTTCTCGTTGGTGGGGGATCCACGTATTTTCTCAGCTTACTTTGCTTCTTTGGCGTTCACTCAACCAACAGCCATGCTCGGTGGTTAGCGGGGTGTAGACGTCTTTTGGATTCGGCTAACACGACAGACATATCTACTGCAGCCTGGCGCAGGAGCGCACTTTGAATGGGTTTGAACTGTCGTGGAATCTAGCAGGCGGCAAGCTTTGTCACTTTCAAAATGGCGTCCAAAATGTTGAAAAAGGATCCATAACTAGTTTTTTCTCAATAGCGATTCAGCTGTAGTAGAGCAACAAGGTTGACATATCTGATTCCGCTGGGGTGTTCGATCACTTGTGGTGGCCAGAGCTTTTTGACCACCTGGGGAACCCGGACTTTCCATGGGCGTTATACAACAGCTTTAAGAGCTACTGTGAAAACAGAGAAGCAACACTGTTGGGCCCAGGAGAGAACCTAATAAAGGAAAGGTTCCCAACAATGCTCCACAAGCGACACTGTTTTCTGGGATCTAGTACTCGACCCTGTATTAGGAGTGCTAATAGTATCGTAAATGATTATGCTCCAGAAGCAGCCTAGAAGATGGATGTAACATAGTCCTTCAACAATTACATAGGTGGTGGCAAGGAGTCAAATCGTCTGTTGCGCCTGAAAAGACTACGTTATGCTGTTAAAGGAAACTGTTCTAAGACACCCGATCATGCAATTATGCGACAGGCCCATAAAGAGGAAGTCCGTCACCGACACCAGATATTTAGGCTCCGTCCTGGACGAACGACAGAATTATGGTACACGTATTGAAGAAATAAGCAAGAGGCCGGGAAGACGTTGAACAAAATTATTAGTCTTATCAGTTACGATTGTAAGCTGTCAGTGCAAACAACAAGAACGTATCATAACGCTGTCTTAACTTCGATTATGGGATACTTTACGTGTGCTTAGGCGCACAGACTCTTGCCCATGACGCCAGGAACGTGGAAAACTTCTTCAGTTGACGGGAGTTCGTGGCACTGTGTCAGTTGAAGCGTTACGAGTAATACTTGGAATATGTCCATGCTATCTTCAGATCCGGAAAAAGAGAGCGACGTATTGGCTGAAGAAAGAACGGCATCATGAAGTGCTGAATTCAAAAGGAATTCAACACGCGTTCCAGCTCGTAAACCAGCTCCTTTTTTATTGGGAATGTCTGACACGCAACCGTTTCTTCGGCCGAGGAAAAAGGAAGAAGTCACTTTGTGTAATGTCAGAAGAATACTGGGAATGAAGCCAGGAGCGAATTCAAAATCAGATCTTTCTTCTACGGCAGAAACGATGAGATGACGCGCAGCCAGTGTGGAGTACCTATGGTGTTTTGCCAGATAGAAAAACGAGATTGCGAATGGAGCGACTGAATCCCTCAATAGGCCTGACTCTCTTCTTGACTGGTTATGAGCCCGACGCCGTCTACTGGCACCGAACTGGTGGAGAAGGTAGGCCAGAACTAAACAACTGGGAACGGCCGCTGTATGCCGAAGTAGCTCATACTGATCGATAGCAACTGAACAGGAACGAAAGACGTCAAGCAGATATTGCGTTCCAACACAGAATGTCAGGCATTTGACAACATTGCTGACGCTATTTCAAGAAAGGCTTGGCTGACGCCTCAACGTATCAACCAAACCCGGGGTACTGCACTACGAGAGGCTGTAGAGGAAATAGAGAGGCAACGCAGCGAACACAGCTGAGGTCAACAGTTGCAGCAGAAGAACTGCAAACACTATTTGCGCAGTCGGCGTAGCAACATCTACTTCTACATCTACATGACTACTCTGCAATTCACATTTAAGTGCTTCGCAGAGGGTTCATCGAACCACAATCATTCTATCTCTCTACCATTCCACTACCGAACAGCGCGCGGGAAAAACGAACACCTAAACCTTTCTGTTCGAACTCTGATTTCTCTTATTTTATTTTGATGATCATTCCTACCTATGTAGGTTGGGCTCAACAAAATATTTTCGCATTCCGAAAAGAAAGTTGGTGACTGAAATTTTGTAAATAGATCTCGCCGCGACGAAAAACGTCTTTGCTGTAATGACTTCCATCCCAATTCGCGTATCATATCTGCCACACTCTCTCCCCTACTACGTGATAATACAAAACGAGCTGCCCTTTTTTGCACCCTTTCGATGTCCTCCGTCAGTCCCACCTGGTAAGCATCCCACACCGCGCAGCAATATTCTAACAGAGGACGAACGAGTGTAGTGTAAGCTGTCTCTTTAGTGGACTTGTTGCATCTTCTAAGTGTCCTGCCAATGAAACGCAACCTTTGGTTCGCCTCCCCCACAATACTATCTATGTCGTCTTTCCAACTGAAGTTCTTCATAATTTTAACACCCAGGTACTTAGTTCAATTGACAGCCTTGAGGATTGTACTATTTATCGAGTAATCGAAATCCAACGGATTTCTTTTGGAACTCATGTGGATCACCTCACACTTTTCGTTATTCAGCGTCAACTGCCACCTGCCACACCATACAGCAATCTTTTCTAAATCACTTTGCAACTGATACTGGTCTTCGGATGACCTTAGTAGACGGTAAATTACAGCATCATCTGCGAACAACCTAAGAGAACTGCTCAGATTGTCACCCAGGTCATTTATATAGATCAGGGACAGCAGAGGTCCCAGGACGCTTCCCTGGGGAACACCTGATATCACTTCAGTTTTACTCGATGATTTGCCGTCTATTACTACGAACTGCGACCTTCCTGACAGGAAATCACGAATCCAGTCGCACAACTGAGACGATACCCCATAGGCCAGCAGCTTGACTAGAAGTCGCTTGTGAGGAACGGTGTCAAAAGCTTTCCGGACATCTAGAAATACAGAATCAACTTGAGATCTCCTGTCGATAGCGGCCATTACTTCGTGCGAATAAAGAGCTATTTGCGTTGCACAAGAACGATGTTTTCTGAAACCATGCTGATTACGTATCAATAGATCGCTCCCTTCGAGGTGATTCATAATGTTTGAATACAGTATATGCTCCAAAACCCTACTGCAAACCGACGTCAATGATATAGGTCTGTAGTTCGATGGATTACTCCTACTACCCTTCTTAAACACTGGTGCGACCTGCGCAATTTTCCAATCTGTAGGTACAGATCTATCGGTGAGCGAGCGGTTGTATATGAAGCTATTGTATCAGCGTAATCTGAAAGGAACCTAATCGGTATACAGTCTGGACCTGAAGACTTGACCGTATCAAGCGATTTGAGTTGCTTCGCAACCCCTAAGGTATCTACGTCTAAGAAACTCATGCTAGCAGCTGTTCGTGTTTCAAATTCTGGAATATTCCATTCATCTTCCCTGGTGAAGGAATTTCGGAAAACTGAGTTCAATAACTCCGCTTTAGCGGCACAGTCGTCGGTAATAGTACCATCGGCACTGCGCAGCGAAGGTATTGACTGCGTCTTGCCGCTTGTGTACTTTACATACGACCAGAATTTCTTCGGATTTTCTACCAAATTTCGAGACAATGTTTCGTTGTGAAACCTATTGAAGGCATCTCGCATTGAAGTCCGTGCCAAATTTCGCGCGTCTGTAAATTTTAGCCAAACTTCGGGATTTGGCGTTCTTCTGAACTTCGCATGCTTTTTCCGTTGCCTCTGCAACAGAGTTCGGACACCGGACACCGGAGAGAAACTCAACCGTGGACCATGTCTCGTCACCCGAGGAACCAGAACCACGGTGATTTGGACCAATGCGTGGCTGATCTCATCACCGGCAACAGATTTCTCCCTTGGAACAGGGAAATCCTTCCCTGCAACCAGGGAGGCAACATACAAAGAAAGAGGCAGATAAAACAGAATGCCCTCCAAGGGCCTTAGGAACTGGCAGGGCATGCCTATGTACTGGGGTGTAATGGAGTGCGTTGTGGCTTGTGGCAGACAAAAACTGAAGTTATCATAACAGTAGTACACAGAGTTTTGGTAGTAGGTGTCATTTCCTATTTATAGTAGAAATTGTTTCTAAGTTGTTGTTATTATTAGGTTCAAATGGCTCTGAGCACTATGGGACTTAACAGCTGAGGTCATCAGTCCCCTAGAACTTAGAACTACTTAAACCTAACTAACCTAAGGAAATCACACACATCCATGTACGAGGCAGGATTCGAACCTGTGGCCGTAGCGGTCGCGCGGTTCCAGTCTGAAGCGCCTAGAACCGCTCGCCCACGCCGGCCCGCCTATTATTATTAGAACTAGTAGTAGTAGTAGCGGTAGTAGAGATAGTTGTGCTGATGGGAACTAATATTGTGAAGGGTAAAATTAAGTATTAAGGTATACTGTACAACCTATGTTTAATTATAGGTAACAAACTACAGTGTAATGTAATGGTATAAATTAATATCTGATTCCTTTTTCTTCACAGAGAAATGGTCTGCCATTTCGTTTTTCAGTGTTCAGACTTGTTGGCCACAGTCGATGCATCTATGCCACCTAACTACTGAGTCACATGACGATGTATAGCTGTCGTACACTTACGCCAACTTAGCAAGTGTTGATGCAGTGTTGTCCCTATTCACAAGCAGAAAACTATTTATTGCGTGGTGCTTCTCTTTATCAGTGGGCTGAACAATTTTGTTTAGCTTCCTCTAGCAGGATGCTACATCAGTGTGATACGGAGATCTAAATGTATACCAAAGATGAAGACATTTACAATACGTACAAATAAACTTTTTTTCTAGAGGATATTATGACTGAGTCACTACCCTTCGCACGCTAGGTATTTATTTTTTGTAATGTTCAACCTTATAGTGATGCAGAAATGTAATATCTGACGTCAAAGCGAAACATACTCTTTACACGGAGATCACTTGGCATCAGTGAAATCTCGTTTAGTTCCATTGGTGGTGCGGAGCTAATACATTGAGTAAGTAAGTATGCGACATACCAGTGAAAAGAGTGGAATAAATGTTAAGATCGCATTTGATTATCTCAAATAAGACAAACCATTCACGACTTACTGGAAAAGAATATGATGAATACCGGTAAAGGGGAATGTGTGGCTCGGATTAGCTATTTGGCTCACTATTGTATTAGAGGATGAGCCTCACACGTGAGCTTTAACATCCTGCAGTAGCTTGACTGCCTAATATACACCAATTGTCAGTCATCTTACAGACAAATTTACCAAACATTGGCTTGTCATTGTCGATAATAATTAACACAAGTTGCAACTGGTTGCATTAAATGAAATAGATATCACGTGATGTCACAGTTAAGTGGTCTAATCAACCAAGAAGATGAAATTGCTGATTTATTTATTCAGTAGCTTATTGAAAATTATTTAAGTAACTAACAGTAAAATAAACCACGCAGTGAAACTTACTATAGTGCATTAACATGAGAAAGTGTCAGGTTCCCCAATACTAACTGTTCATAAAGCTCAGCTCGACAACCCATCTCTACTGCTCAGAAGCCTCACTTCTTAGGGCTGGCCAAGCATCCTGTCTGCCGCTGTCCCATTAACGAGCACGAAATTGCCCGCCTTGTACCTTCGCTGACAAGTCCTTTATGTCAACTAGCTAACCGCCACCAGATTACGAATTCTACGTGGCTTCCCTAGCTGATGATCACACCATCACCACCGTAGCCAAGCAATACATTTGTGCTGTCAAGATTTTAAGATCTTAGCGGGCTAGGCCTTTTCCAACATTTTTAAGTACCAGATTACAAGTCCAAAAGATCATAGAAAAGATTTTTTGTTGGTTCTAGGGTCCTTGTTAATGATTTGTTAATGTGCGCGTAGCATACTGCACGTGTCGCCTACATCAAATCGAAATAGTTACGTGTCAGCTGCATGACATTGTTATTTACATTTTGCACTAAGACGGGGAGTTTTATATTACACATTTTTACCATGTTATCACATCTACATCTACATACATACTCCGCAATCCACCATACGGTGCGTGACAGAGAGTACCTCGTACCACAACTAGCATCTTCCCTCCCTGTTCCACTCCCAAACAGAACGAGGGAAAAAAGACTGCCTATATGCCTCCGTACGAGCCCTAATCTCTTATCTTATCTTTGTAGTATTTTCGCGAAATGTAAGTTCGCGGCAGTAAAATTGTACTGCAGTCAGCCTCAAATGCTGGTTCTCTAAATTTCCTCAGCAGCAATTCACGAAAAGAACGCCTCCTTTCCTCTATAGACTCCCACCCGAGTTCCTGAAGCATTTCCGTAACACTCGCGTGATGATCAAACCTACCAGTAACAAATCTAGCAGCCCGCCTCTGATTTGCTTCTACATTCCTGGAAATGGAAAAAAGAACACATTGACACCGGTTGTGTCAGACCCACCATACTTGCTCCGGACACTGCGAGAGGGCTGTACAAGCAATGATCACACGCACGGCACAGCGGACACACCAGGAACCGCGGTGTTGGCCGTCGAATGGCGCTAGCTGCGCAGCATTTGTGCACCGCCGCCGTCAGTGTCAGCCAGTTTGCCGTGGCATACGGAGCTCCATCGCAGTCTTTAACACTGGTAGCATGCCGCGACAGCGTGGACGTGAACCGTATGTGCAGTTGACGGACTTTGAGCGAGGGCGTATAGTGGGCATGCGGGAGGCCGGGTGGACGTACCGCCGAATTGCTCAACACGTGGGGCGTGAGGTCTCCACAGTACATCGATGTTGTCGCCAGTGGTCGGCGGAAGGTGCACGTGCCCGTCGACCTGGGACCGGACCGCAGCGACGCACGGATGCACGCCAAGACCGTAGGATTCTACGCAGTGCCGTAGGGGACCGCACCGCCACTTCCCAGCAAATTAGGGACACTGTTGCTCCTGGGGTATCGGCGAGGACCATTCGCAACCGTCTCCATGAAGCTGGGCTACGGTCCCGCACACCGTTAGGCCGTCTTCCGCTCACGCCCCAACATCGTGCAGCCCGCCTCCAGTGGTGTTGCGACAGGCGTGAATGGAGGGACGAATGGAGACGTGTCGTCTTCAGCGATGAGAGTCGCTTCTGCCTTGGTGCCAATGATGGTCGTATGCGTGTTTGGCGCCGTGCAGGTAAGCGCCGCAATCAGGACTGCATACGACCGAGGCACACAGGGCCAACACCCGGCATCATGGTGTGGGGAGCGATCTCCTACACTGGCCGTACACCACTGGTGATCGTCGAGGGGACACTGAATAGTGCACGGTACATCCAAACCGTCATCGAACCCATCGTTCTACCATTCCTAGACCGGCAAGGGAACTTGCTGTTCCAACAGGACAATGCACGTCCGCATGTATCCCGTGCCACCCAACGTGCTCTAGATGGTGTAAGTCAACTACCCTGGCCAGCAAGATCTCCGGATCTGTCCCCCATTGAGCATGTTTGGGACTGGATGAAGCGTCGTCTCACGCGGTCTGCACGTCCAGCACGAACGCTGGTCCAACTGAGGCGCCAGGTGGAAATGGCATGGCAAGCCGTTCCACAGGACTACATCCAGCATCTCTTCGATCGTCTCCATGGGAGAATAGCAGCCTGCATTGCTGCGAAAGGTGGATATACACTGTACTAGTGCCGACATTGTGCATGCTCTGTTGCCTGTGTCTATGTGCCTGTGGTTCTGTCAGTGTGATCATGTGATGTATCTGACCCCAGGAATGTGTCAATAAAGTTTCCCCTTCCTGGGACAATGAATTCACGGTGTTCTTATTTCAATTTCCAGGAGTGTATGTCCTCCCTCAATCCGACCTGATAGGGATCCCAGTACTCAAGTATAGGTCGTACTAGTGTTTCATAAGCGGTCTCCTTTACAGATGAACCACATCTTCCCAAAATTCTACCAATGAACCGAAGACGACCATCCGCCTTCCCCACAACTGCCATTACATGCTTGTCCCACTTCATATCGCTCTGCAATGTTACGCCCAAATATTTAATCGACGTGACTGTGTCAAGCGCTACGCTACTAATGGAGTATTCAAACATTACAGTATTCTTTTTCCTATTCAGTTGCATTACATTTATCTATATTTAGAGTTAGCTGCCATTCTTTACACCAATCACAAATCCTGTCCAAGTCATCTTGTATCCTCCTACAGTCACTCAACGACGACACCTTCCCGTACACCACAGCATCATCAGCAAACAGCTGCACATTGCTATCCACCCTATCCAAATGATCATTTATGTAGATAGGAAACAACAGCGGACCTACCACACTTCCATGGGGCACTCCAGATGACACCCTCACCTCCGATGAACATTCACCATCGAGGAAAACGTACTGGGTTCTATTACTTAAGAAGTCTTCGAGCCAATCACATACTTGGGAACCAATCCCATATGCTCGTACCTAGTGAGGAGTCTGCAGTGGGGCACCGAGTCAAACGCTTTAGGGAAGTCAAGGAATATGGCCTCCGTCTGATACCCTTCATCCATGGTTCGCAAGATATCATGTGAAAAAAGGGCGAGTTGCGTTTCCCAGGAGCGATGGACAGTAACTTCTCTGTCTCAAGGAAATTCATTATATTCGAACTGAGAATATGTTCGAGAATCCTGCAACAAACCGATGTTAAGGATATTGGTCTGTTATTTTGAGGATCCGTCCTTCTACCCTTCTTATACACAGGCGTCACCTGCGCTTTTTTCCAGTCGCTCAGGACTTCACGTTGGGCAAGAGATTCGCGATAAATGCAAGCTAAGTAAGGAGCCAATGCAGTAGAGTACTCTCTGTAAAACCGAAGTGGAATCCCATCAGGACCTGGCGATTTATTTATTTTCAACCCATTCACCTGCTTCACAACCCCAGGGATGTCTATCACTATGTCCTCCATACGGGATTCTGTAAGAGGTACAAACGGCGGTATGTTTGTATGATCCTCCTGCGTGAAAGATTTCTCAAATGCTAAATTTAAAATTTCAGCTTTCGTTTTGCTGTCTTCCATTGCCAGGCCAGACTGATCAGTGAGTGACTGGATGGAAGCCTTCGACCCGCTTACCGATTTTACGTAAGACCAGAATTTCCTTGGGTTTTCAGCAAGATCTTTGGCTAAGGTATGACGGTGGTAGTGGTTGAATGCTTCGCGCATCGCCCTTTTTACAGCAGCACGAATCTCTACTAACTTTTGCCTGTCCTCATTCACCCGATCTTTCTTGTACCGCGAGTGCAACTGCTTTTGCTTCCTGAGTTCTCCGAATTGCGCTGTTAAACCACGGTGGGTGTTTTCCGTCCGTAACCCACTTTTTCGGCACATACGTGTCCAATGCGTGATTTACAATGTGTTTAAAATTTGCCCATAATTCTTCCACGTCCATCGTACCGGAAGTAAATGAATCGATTCAAGTGGGATGCTAAGAACTGCTTATCCGCTCTTTCTAGTAAGAATACTCTCCTAGCCTTCTTGACCGACTTTTCAACTTTCATAACCATAGTCTAATGACATCATGATTACTAATCCCTGTCTCAACACTGACACCGTCGATGAGGTCTGGTCTTTTCGTGGCTACCAGATCTAAAATATTTCCATTACGCGTTGGCTGTCGATTTAGCTGCTCAAGACAGTTTTCGGATAATGTGTTCAAAAGTAATTCACACGACGGCTTGTCTGTACCACCTGTAATGAATCCATAGACATCCCAGTCTATACTAGGTAGGTTGAAGGCGCCTCCGACTAATATAGCATGATCCGGGTCCTTCTGCGATACAGAATGTAGACTCCCTTTGAATGATTCTAGAACTGTCACGGTGGAAACTGGTGGCCGGTAATAACACCCCTAGTCCTGTTAAAGGTGTCCAGATAACTTCACAATCACACTCTACTTCGACCTGAGTAGACACAATATTTTTGTCAACTGCAATGAAGACACCACCTCCTACGGTGTCTAATCGGTCTTTCCGATACACATTCCAACCCTCACTAAATATTTCAGAACTTCCTATCTCAGGGTTCAACCAGGTCTCGGTCCCGAGAATAATTTGCGCGCCACACGCTTCCTGGAGGGCAGTAAATTCAGGAACTTTATTCCAAACACTCTGAAAATTTACTGCTGATATTTTGATAGCTGAAGTGTCTTTACACTGAGCGCGTCCTGATTTCCCTGCCTGCACGTCGACTGGTGAGTGTTCATCAGGACACCTTGCACTACTGCCTAGCCTAAAAAAAAACCATGTGCACGCCACAAGTACTCTGCTACCTGAGTAGCCGCTTCCTTTGTGTAGTGCACCCCTGACCTATCTAGGGGCGTCTTACAATTCCCCACCCAATAGCGCAAGTCTAGAAATCTCCAGCCAAGACCGTCACAGAGTCGACGAAACATCTGGTTGAGACCCTCCACTCGGCTCCAAACCAAAGGACCTGATCTACTCTGGGAACGATTACGCAAGGTATCTGGACATTATTATTCTAATATTCTGTCTTGTGGGGTAGGGGAGCGTGGGGTGCAGAGTACAAGTAAGGTAGTTAGATATTTTTCATTTATTTATTTACTTACTTATTGAAGGTACATTCTTCTTGGTGGAAGCTGCCTCTTCTTAATGGTGATTGTGTTTTTTACCCCTCACTGTCAGCACAAAAAATCTGTTAGTTATTCTGTAAGTGTAGCCCATGTTTTCGAGTTTTTCTCCGAATAGCATTTCAGATCGGACCGCTATCTTACGCAAGCTTTTTCAGTATCTACAGTTTAAAATCCATTGGCGAGGAAATTGTGATTATTACAGGAAATTCATGTAGAAGCAAGACCATAAATACATGAAGAGTGAAGAATAGGTAGGTGATGATAACATTACCCGCCTATAACAAAACGCGTAAAAGGAAATCTATTACCTAAAATTAGCGACTTATACTCTATCTGCTAGATTTTGTTTCAGTAACACCTCCTTCACGATTTCATTACAATGGATGCGGTAGTCGAAAGCAAAATAATATCGACGATTTGAGTTTCGCTGCAATTTCTTCAGCTTTACGGGATGGAAATGGCGGTTTAGATAACTTCCACTGCGCAATACCTATTTAAGTAATTGCTTTGGTGTACACATAGCGTCGTCGGGAAGCAGTTCGATCGCGTGCATTCCGTTTCAATACTGACAATACATAAAAGGCAGTCCAATGCAGCCGAGTGCTCTTGCAGATAGCTCTTTCTCAAATTACTTGAATATTGCCGACGTTTTGCGTAGCCGTCAACGCTGCAGATCTGTAAAGGACGCCACACATCATTCCATAAAAATACCAAAGCAGTTAGTGTGAAGGAATAAAAGCTGAAGCACTCCGTGTAAGCGAAAGCGATCATGTCGATATCCGCACCACATGATACTGGTCGTTACTCTGCAGCTGAGAGCAGTTCCTTAATATAGCTTCGTCATTCACAATCAAATCATGGTACAATACCAATGACCTCTTTGAAATATGATGCTTGTGTTTTTACACTTCATATCACCATATTCATTCGTTTAATCGGTTTCCTCCCCATAAGTGAGAGAGGGTTTTAGTACTGAACTATAAGCGACTACCGATATCTTACACGTGCACTTTATGTGATGCGATTAAAGAAAATAGACAGTTTATATTTCTGAGCAATGAGAGAACGTGTTTGGAGATACATGAAGCCGACATAGAGGGTTGTATTTTGCAGATTCCTGCTGCCATAGACTTACCATGATGTGTATAAGCATCATAGAGTAATTGTCTCTAACATTAAATGTGAAAATTTTAGGTTAGGCTTTACCGTGACTGTTATTGAGATTAAATGAAACAACAAGTTTACTGTTACCAGTCACCGTTTTATTTATTTCCACGACAAGAGAAGTTGTGGATTGTGGTATGTGTTGTAGCCAATATGATTATTGTACTTAAAGTCTGTAACATTTCACCTGATTGTTATTAACAAGTATGAAGTCTAAGCCATTTTAACATTTCACTTCATTGTATAAACGAGTACGAAGGTTAAGCTGTTTTAGCTTTTCAAAATCGGATTTATATGCCACCTGAAGTACACACACATATATTCGACACCTCAAAACGAACACCTCCAAACCCTTTAAATAATTATTCTGTAGTAATGTTGTTACGATGTATATTCTTTGTACTTTGCGATTATGTCTTCTCTTCTGCTATACGAACCTTGCACCCAGCAGATTCCAGACGCCATATTTGTTTACAAATGTGACAGTATACATGTGATGTGTTACGACAGCGAAAAGAACCTGTGACCACTGGAGGTACTCTATTTTACGTATTTTATGTTTACCATTAGATATCAGGTTAATTTTTTGTCAGAAGAAATCCAAACCATGTTCTGAAATAGCGTCTTTTTTCTCCACTAGGCCACAAGTTCCTCCAAAAAATCGTAACACAACAAAAAAAAATGGTTCAAATGGCTCTGAGCACTATGGGACTTAACTTCTAAGGTCATCAGTCCCCTAGAACTTAGAACTACTTAAACCTAACTAACCTAAGGACACCACACACATCCATCCCCGATGCAGGATTCGAACCTGCGACCGTACCGGCGTAACACAACACACACACACAAATGTCATACTAACTATGGTAAATCCACACGATGATAGAGGTTTAAACCTTTGATACGCGTCGTGGAAATAAATAAAACGGTGACTGGTAACAGTAAGCTTGTTGTTTCATTTAAGACTAATTGTCTTGTTGAATGTATCTGATGTTCTTAACGTTAATTTCATATTGAATACGCATATCTAAATATTTATAGGATTCTCTGGCATGGGATGACCACTCAATTTTTTAAAAGAGTACCGTTTGTCATTTCAGTAGCCTTTTATGTAGTTACACGAAAACAAATTTTAAACCCAGGTTTACCGTGGGACGCAGTTTTAAGATACTGAACTCTTGTTATACAGGTCCTGGATTCTAATCTCAGTGTGGCCATCCAGATTTTGGTTTTTCGTGTCCCCAAAATCTCCAATTCGAGCTTCTTACCCGTCTATACATGGTAGAGAAGAACTGTGTCATGAAATGTTAACCCTGGTTAGCTGATGCCAGTAGGAATCAAAATTACTAATGTTGTGTAGGTCGACGACGCATCATTTTTAAATTACGGAAACTTGGTGCTACGCGCTTCGATTGGCCGCGGGATTGCCCTGTTGCCGTTCGTCGATTGACGGGCAGCGCTATGGTTCTCGCTTCACGCATACAAACGTCCCTCGCCCCGCCACTGCCCCAACGTGATACGCACAGGTATCGAATAGGTCTTGGTGTTTGTCTCCACCTCATGTCAGAGGCATTCACACGTAAGCTTTGCTTCGGAGCGCACGCACGTCACATGCGATTTAGTCATACAGTAAGCATGGCGGCACAGTATTCCTTTGAAGAACAACGAGATACGGTTTTTGTTTATGGGCTAACCGACCGTAACGCACATGAAGCTCGACAGTTGTTGAGAACGGTACCCAGCAAGACGCCACCCACACCCGCAAACGTGTACAGCAATTCACGGGCGAGTTGGCGAAACAGGCTCGTTAGTGGGATATTATGGTGTTGCTGGAAGACCTCTAACACGACGGGATGCTGCATTTGAAGAGACTGTTCTCGAGCACTTCGAAGAAGCCCAAGTACTCGATCGGTTGGACACGACATGGGAGTCACTCATCGGTTAGTCTGGGAGGTTTTGAGGGACGACGGCCCGCATTCATTTAGTTTCCACCCTGTCCAGGACATAAATCCTGTGGCGGACTATGAACAAAGGATAGAGTTTCGCCAGTGTTTCTGCGACGTGTTGCACAAGATCCCGACTTCCCCACCATTGTGTTGTTTACCGACGAGTGCACCTTCAATCGGAATGGCCTTTAAAACACTCGAAACGTTGATTACTGGGCAAGGGGAAATCCTCACGTCACGTGCGTCCACGGACACAAGGGACGATTTTCGGCCAACATTTGGGCAGGCATTGTGGGTGACCATCTGACTGGGCCGATCGGTCTACCTCTTCGACTTACCAGGGCAAATTACCTTCACTTGTTGCAAGAAACTCTACCTGGCCTGCTGGAAGATGTTACGCT
The DNA here is from genome assembly GCF_023898315.1 of Schistocerca nitens. Taxonomy (NCBI): domain Eukaryota; kingdom Metazoa; phylum Arthropoda; class Insecta; order Orthoptera; family Acrididae; genus Schistocerca; species Schistocerca nitens. The sequence goes on from NC_064620.1 coordinate 91,246,384, forward strand.
GGACATACGGCTACACATGTGGTTGCAGCATGATGGGGCACCCGCAGATAACAGTCGTGCTGTGAGCGTATATTTAAATGAACTCTGCCACGTAATTGGCAGAGGTGCTCATAGGACATGACCCCCGCGATCACCAGACCTCACGCCACTGAACTGTTTCCTGTGGGGATTCTACAAGGTTCTAGTTCACCCACCTGGACGCGAATCTCCTAGAAACGAAGAAGAATTAATGAATCGCATTCAGCATGCCACCAATCACATCAGGGCAATGCCAGTAATCTCTGAAAGCGTTTGGCAAAACACCGTTCGACCAAGGTTGTGTCTTGTCAGAGGGTCGCCAGTTCAAGCCCCCGCTTTAAATAAACAATGTTATAACTACAAAAAGGCCCTTTTCAGGGTCGACACAATTTGCAAAAGACTTCCTCTACCCGAACTAACAGCTGCTGATGGGTGTGTTCCCGCTACGTCTTATCATGAAACTACAGAGGATGTGTCGGGACCCTGGCGGATTCGCCCCCAGATTGGAAGGCTGGCGCGCTACCACAGAGTATGTGAGCCGCCTTGGATGGATCGCGATCTCTGGCAGGCAAAGCATTCGCAGTCATGCATTGTCCAGAACATCCCCCGGCAGGGCAGTCCCGCGGGATTGCGGCCAATCGGAGCGCGTGGCGTCAAGTTTCCGTAGTTTAAAAATGGTGCGTTTATGAAACATCCCCTTTGAAAAATTATACAAGACTGTCCTTAAACTGACACACAATATTTTTAGCGGAACGCAATCTGACTTTCAATAATCCCTACAAAAGAATGGGCCCTGACTAACATTAAACTATACCTTTCACAAATCACTTACCTCACAAAAATCTTCGCTACTCAAGCTACTGCAATACAGCGAGCGCCACTACTGCCAGCTAAATAAAAGATTCAAAGTACTGAAGGCACTAACTACTGATAGGCATAGTTAGCAAATGAAAGATTTTGATAGAGAACAAACAATGTATTTACCTCAATAGTCATAATATATACAGCAGTTCATGACAAATTTCAAAATTCCGCCATCTCTCTCCCCACATCCACCACTGCTGGCGGCTCACCTCCAACTGCGCAACGCTACGCGCTGTTCACAGCCAGCTGCCTAACACTACAATGGCAGACAACAATGCAAACTAGACACAGACAGCACACAGCACAGCCAGTGATTTTTATACAGAGGTGGCGTTACCAATAAAAAAACCTAAACAGCCTCCTTACACGTTGTCGACCTACACAACATTAGTAATTTTGTTTCCTCCTGGCATATGCTATTCAGGATTAAAGTTTCGTGGGACAATTTTGCTCCACCATGTAATATAAGAGGCAGTAGAAACTGAGCACCAGCCAGAACGGGAACATGGAATGGTTACATTCAAAACTAACCACCACCCGGGTTAAGACATTTATCCAACTGAGAGACGAGACGATCGATTCCTGTTGCGTAGAATGCGGTCGGCCACTGAAGGAGCCACAACCGTACCCACTTTGCATTCCCTCGTCTAACTGAAATCGACGTTTACGCGGTGATGTCACACTGTGTAAGGTCCAGGCTGTACAGAAGACGTTGTTGTGTATCCCAAACAAATCAATGAAACGTAACCATTGTCCAATTGGCAGTTCTGGGCTGATGTTATCGTGAAACAGAAAGATTCCGTCCGACAGCATTGCTGGGTGGTTTGACTACTGCATGTCGCAGTTTTTGCAAGGTGTCTTCACAGCATTCCGCACTGACAGTGGTTCCACGCTAGAGGAATTCCACGAGCAGAGGGCCACTGAAGTCGAAGAAGAAAGTCATTATTACCTTTACCAGAACTTGTGTGAACAGCTTTGGATTTCTTTCGCGGGCATGTTTCCACGATTGGGTTTGCCGCTTGCCCTGAGTGCCAGACTGCTGCTGGACGGAAGCATCCTGTTGCGCGGTAACGACCGCACTCACGGTGCCAATGGGACAAAGACTATGCTTCAGTGGGAAACGCCGAAACGTCCTCCATACAGCCCGGGTATTTCGCCGTATGTTTTCCCCGTTGTTGGCGACATGAACAAAGACGTTTGTGGACGTCTGCTTCACTCAGACGAAGGAGTGGAATAGTGGATGCTGTTGTGGATCCCTCAGCAGCCGACCGCTTCCTAGGAAACAGGAACAGACAGTATCTTCTCCCACCGGATAAATGTCTTAACGCCTATGGTGAATACTTTTGAATGGGACCATTCCATAGTCTCATTCTGGTAGGTGTGTGGGTTTCACTTGACTACCTCTCATTGGTCATCGATGCTAAATTTACATTTGCCTCTTTTTTAAAGTGAAACATTTATGGAATAGTACTGGAATGTTAGTTAGCACCTGACTAATCGTCTTTTGTCATTTCCGATTTGTATCATTTTCCGCAGCCTTGAGAAAACGACCCTTATTGATGTAACGAATGATATGAAAATATGTAGCTGCACTCATGACCTCCTAAACCAGGGATTCCCAACCTGTGGGTAATTACCCCATGAGGGGAAAATGAAATTTTCGGAAGGGAAAAACTAAACGATTCGATTCTGTTTCAGTCACTAAACTAAATTATTTTCAAAATATCATTACTATTTTCACAATTCTGTGAGAATCTGGTAGCGATTATGTAAGTTATCAATAACTACTTTTTCTCAATCACCTGTGGTGGAGGTTGCAGGTTCCTCACATAGTGTTATATCCTAGCCAGTAATGCCAACCGAGCCCGCTGCCAAAAAGGTTGGCAGCATCAAAGTCCGGACGCCGTCCGCATAAGCAGCGCCAGCGATACAGGAAATCGCCGCAAGTCTGCGCGCGCCACAGCTGGCTTCTGGCTTCTTAAGCGCTGGAGTCGCGAGCGCTAGGACAGTTCTGGATTCGCCGCTCAGTTGTATACTCGCCACCGAATTGTGTACCTGCTAGTCAGTTGTGTGTTCATCGCAGCAGAGTTGTTGTTTGTCGTCAGCCGACGCTGACCAAGCCGCTCCGACTCGAACTAGACAGATTTCTGTAGACCATGTTCACCACTGTGTTCTGTATCGTCGTTAATAAAGATAAGTACCGACTTTCATTTAATCCGAGAGTTTGGGTTTTCATCTTTCTGTTCACTGTTCCAGCGGACCGGTCGGCCCGCTATTAAAAGTGTGACGGTGACTTCGTAGGCCGTTTCTACAGCGAAGTGTTGTCGCTACGAAGGCCGTCACAAAACATAGTCCATCCACTACGCACATATATTGTGGTGTGTCCTGTACATTGCTGATGATCAAAGTGAGACATATGCTGAATATCTCCAAGCTGTAAATACTACCTTCAGTAGTCCAGAAATTACTTCAGTACTCGCTTCGAAACTGATAAATGAATGGGTTGACAGCACGACACAGCAGTAACTACAGAAGGGTTACTATAGTGCTGTGCACAATATTATTATTGGTATTAGAATGATTAGATACAATGCATTAACAGCTTGAGGGCGTCCAATTTCTGCCGTTTCCGAAGTAACGAGGGCAGCAATCAAGTGATTTACGATCAGCAAGTATAGTGCACAGATTTTAACTTGGTTGATTTTCAGTGGTTGCAGTGTACAGGTCAGGCATATGACGCAATGGAGAGGAGTGATGCAGGGGTAGAATGTTTTGTAAAAAGTGTCTACCCTCATTGTGGATACTTAGCCTTCTTAAGGCAGAAGGAGTTGTGGGTAGCACTTGCATTGCATCAAGAATTCCTTCGTCAATCGTTCTAACACACACACACACACACACACACACACAAACCAAATATCATTCACATTTTATCATTTTAAATATAAAAGTGTTCCAATAAAAGTCTTTCAGTCTACAGTTTAGAGTTTAGTTAATTGCTACAGTTTCTGATAATGTGGGAGGGAGGGGGGGGGGCAATAGACGTCGGCAGTGGCGGAGTTACTAGCAAATGTCTATTTTCCTAAACGGGCAGGGTGACTTGAACACCTTAGATTTACTAGACGTGTTCCAGTCCGCGCTTGAGAAGAGGATTTGTAATTCTCGTACCTGTAATGTTTGTCGAGGCCCGTTTCTTATCATCTCCCAACAAATTATTCTTTTATGCCCAAAAATGTTTTCTGAAGAAATCATTTTTTACTGCAGTATTATTCTTATTGTTATCACCGCACTAATCTAGTACGAAACAATGTATATAGCGCTGTCATACAGCGATGCTGCAAGCGTGGTATGCGGTTGGGGGTCTTCATTTATTTTATTCGTTTTCGTAATTCCTCACCCTCAGGTAAGACCAATGACACTACATGCTCTTATATGTGATTTCTTCTGCCCTTATATGTGATGGATATTCTTTCCAGGTTCCGCAGACCTAGTGTGTCTACAGAGTGTGCATCACCTTCTTAGGAAATTCTGGTGTGCTTCAGGAAGAACTATTGTAAAGGGACATTAATTCTGATGATGACGTTTGGTTTTTGGGGTGCTCAATTGAACGGTCATCGGAGCCCATACAAATTTCCAATTCTTACACAACCCAATTTTTGTACACAGTCCAATCTAGCCACTGTCACGAATGTTGATGGTGAGAAAATGATGAGGACAACACAAACACTCAGTTCCCAGGCAGAGAAAATCCCCAACTCGGGCGGGAATCGAACCCTGGACGCCGTGGTCCAGAGGCAGCAACGCTAGCCAGTACTCTACGAACTGCGACGCCATTAACTGTGCTGGCACTCCAAGGGCGACGTCGGTTTCGAGTTCATGATATTAATTGTACTGTCCTTGCTTTATGAGGTGTATGCACCTGACCACTCCGTAGAATAACGTGCGTGGTACAATGCTATCAACTAAGTAACGAGTTATCTGTTATCCGGCTCGTGCTACGCTATTCTGGTGTGTTCAAAATAATACTCGTAGTCCCGTACGGTGCAAATAGACGTATGGAAACTATGCACAAACTGTATGTGCTACTTCCATTTCATTACACACCCTTTTTAACTTTGAATCGATAATAACCATTCGCTAGTAGATAACAGTAAATCATAGCGCTGAACTTCCATATGCTCTAACAGCAGTGCTACGCTCTTGCGTATAACAATAATGATAGGCAAAACAATGATCAAGTGTAATTATAGCGTTATCTCTACTAAACTATAACGGTAGATTGCGAGATATCTTTTAATGATCAATTATGGTGGACATCTACGGATATTAACTCAACTTCACAATAGAAAACTATGCGATTGCCGTACAGACTAAGACATTACGATTACTCACAACATTTCTCTTGTCTTTAATCTCTAACTGTGCTATCTGTTCAATTCATGGCGTCATAAATCCCTGGAACTGCCGAATTAGTAAAAGACCAATTAAAAGAAAAGACAAAAAACAACAAAGTTAGTTCCAGGAATAAGAACTTTGCTTGTTTGAGACTATTTTGTATTTGACCAAATTACTTCATGTGATCTCATTTACCATTAAAAGAATATAACAAAAGATTTATACAAGTATCCACATTCTAGACAGAAATAAGATTACAGTTTAACGCCCCGTCGTTAACGAGAGAACGAGAGATGGACCACAACCTCGGATTCGAGAAGGGTGAGGAGGGAAATCGGCGGTGCCCATTCAAAGGGACCATCGCGGCAGGAACAACTGAAGGGAATCATGGAAAAACTAAATCTGGATGGCCACAGAGAGATTTTAACCGTTGTCCTACCGTATTCGAGTCCAGTGTGACAACCACTGCGCCACCCCGTTCGGTTCCACACTCGAAGACGACTGCAAAGTGGTAAACGAAGTCAAGAAGTTAGATTATTCTCCATCAAGTAGATGTAGACGAGGTTTTCTACAATTGCTTACCAGTCACATACGATCACTGTGTAGTAACTAAAAATGTGTGAGATGATGCAATAGACAATGTAAAGTAAATAAGTATAGTAAAAAGGCAATCTTCGCAATGGGTGGCAACGGCCTTGCCGCAGTGGTAACACCGGTTCCCGTCAGTTCACCGAAATGTAGCGCTGTCGGTCTGGGCTAGAACTTGGATGGGTGACCGTTTGGTCTGCCGAGCGCCGTGGCAAACGGGTTGCACTCAGAGGCAAACCGAGGAGCTTCTTGACTGAGAAGTAGCGGCTCCTGTCACGAAAACTGACAACGGCCGAGAGAGCAGTGTGCTGACCACATGCCCCTCCGTATCGGCATGCAGTAACACCCCTGGGTTGAGAGGATGACACGGTGGCCGGTCGGTACCTTAGGGTCTTCCAAGGCCTGTTCGGACGGAGTTTAGTTTTAATCTTCGTCATGAAAACTGAAATCCGAAAAAAAGTGTTGTTGGCATTCTCCTGCTGGTAGATGCCACATCGCCGAGAAAAAAAGAAACTGCGCGTAGGTGTGGATATTGTCTCATCCATTGTGGCTTCCAAAGATTAGATTAGAGATTACATTCAGTTTTCGTTCCATAGTCCCAAAAAATGAGATGATTCTCGTTGGTGTGGAACACATCAGAAAGTATAAGAACATAACATTTGAATATAATACTACCCTGGTCATTGGTCAAAATATTGTCGAAATAAGTGAATAAAATGAGGTAAACTAGAACAGCTAATGTTTGCGGAATTAACACACTGTCAGAATGAAACAGTGTTAAGCACTACAAATAAATTTATTATACACAAAACACCCAATCTTGACTGTTGTGACCAAGTGCTGTCATAACTGAAATCTAACAGACATTTTTACTTAAGCTGGCTTAACAGACTGCGTTAAGATATTCATCCGTAGAGCAGAAGGAGTTGCCCATCAAACAGTCTTTCAAACTCTGTTTAAACCGTGATTTATCTGAAACCAAGTTTTTAATGTTTGCTGGCAGTTTATTGAAAATGTGTGTTCCTGAATACCGGGCCCCTTTTTGGACCAAGGTAAGTGATTTTAGGTCTTTGTGTAGATTTTTCTTATTCCTAGTATTGATACTATGTATTGAGCTGTTGGTTGGAAATAGAGATATATTACTTGCAACAAATTTCATTAAGGAATAAATATACTGAGAATCAGTGGGTAGACTATGAAGTTCCTTGAACAGGTTGCTACTTGACGTTCTTGAATTTAGACCACAAATGATTCTTATCGTGGCCTAGTGGTTCTAGGCACTTCAGTCAAGAACCGCGCGACCGCTACAGTCGCAGTTTCGAATTCTGCCTTGCCGGCCGGTGTGGCCGTGCGGTTAAAGGCGCTTCAGTCTGGAACCGCGTGACCGCTACGGTCGCAGGTTCGAATCCTGCCTCGGGCATGGATGTGTGTGATGTCCTTAGGTTAGTTAGGTTTAATTAGTTCTAAGTTCTAGGCGACTGATGACCTCAGAAGTTAAGTCGGATAGTGCTCAGAGCCATTTGAACCATTTTTGAATCCTGCCTCGGGCATGGATGTGTGTGAAGTCCTTATGTTAGTTAGGTTTAAGTAGTTCTAAGTTCTAGGGGACTGATGACTTCAGATGTTAAGTCCCATAGTACTCAGAGCCATTTGAACCATTTGATTCTTATCACTCGCTTTTGAACATAAAAATTTTGCTCTGTTTGATAAGTTACCCCAGAATATGATCCCGTATGACATAACAGAATGACAGCAAGCGAAGTATGTAGGTTTTTTTTTTATTTATATCTCCAACATTGAAATCATTCTTACTGCAAATACAGACTTGTTGGCGCCTAAGCAATTCTGTGGTATGCCCCTCTCAAGTGAATTTATTATCGAGTTGTAGTCCCAGAAATCTAACACTGTCAACCTCTTCGATTTGCATGTCTTCATATAAACATGCTGGAAATGACGAGATCAGCCAGGAAGTTCCACAAAAACTTTCCCCAGACCATAATGCTCCCTCGTCCCGCATGGACGCTTACGACGATTGTTGCAGGACCACACACGCCAACGGCGTGCAACGATGGAATGTAAAACGTGATCCATGTGAAGAGGCCCCCAATCGCCACTCAGTGCACGTCTATTTGCGATACTGACGTGCAAATTCCAGCCTTCATCGGTGACGAACGGCAGTCAGCCTGAGTGCATCAACCAGACGCGGAGGTCCATAAGTAGCAACGTTCGCTGAATGGGCATCGGGACACTGCTGGTAGCCCCTTGGTTCAGCTGTGTGGTCCGCTGCTCAACAGTTGCACCTCTTGTCGCCTATACGCATGTCTGTGCTCGTTGTTCACCCCTGTCACCTATAGCTCCTGGTGCACCGCAATTCCCTCGGCGCTGAATTTAGACAGTGCCATTTTGCCATGTACGGTATACTTTAATCTAAGCGGCACGCGAATACACTCCTGGAAATTGAAATAAGAACACCGTGAATTCATTGTCCCAGGAAGGGGAAACTTTATTGACACATTCCTGGGGTCAGATACATCACATGATCACACTGACAGAACCACAGGCACATAGACACAGGCAACAGAGCATGCACAAGGTCGGCACTAGTACAGTGTATATCCACCTTTCGCAGCAATGCAGGCTGCTGTTCTCCCATGGAGACGATCGTAGAGATGCTGGATGTAGTCCTGTGGAACGGCTTGCCATGCCATTTCCACCTGGCGCCTCAGTTGGACCAGCGTTCGTACTGGACGTGCAGACCGCGTGAGACGACGCTTCATCCAGTCCCAAACATGCTCAATGGGGGACAGATCCGGAGATCTTGCTGGCCAGGGTAGTTGACTTACACCTTCTAGAGCACGTTGGGTGGCACGGGATACATGCGGACGTGCATTGTCCTGTTGGAACAGCAAGTTCCCTTGCCGGTCTAGGAATGGTAGAACGATGGGTTCGATGACGGTTTGGATGTACCGTGCACTATTCAGTGTCCCCTCGACGATCACCAGTGGTGTACGGCCAGTGTAGGAGATCGCTCCCCACACCATGATGCCGGGTGTTGGCCCTGTGTGCCTCGGTCGTATGCAGTCCTGATTGTGGCGCTCACCTGCACGGCGCCAAACACGCATACGACCATCATTGGCACCAAGGCAGAAGCGACTCTCATCGCTGAAGACGACACGTCTCCATTCGTCCCTCCATTCACGCCTGTCGCGACACCACTGGAGGCGGGCTGCACGATGTTGGGGCGTGAGCGGAAGACGGCCTAACGGTGTGCGGGACCGTAGCCCAGCTTCATGGAGACGGTTGCGAATGGTCCTCGCCGATACCCCAGGAGCAACAGTGTCCCTAATTTGCTGGGAAGTGGCGGTGCGGTCCCCTACGGCACTGCGTAGGATCCTACGGTCTTGGCGTGCATCCGTGCGTCGCTGCGGTCCGGTCCTAGGTCGACGGGCACGTGCACCTTCCACCGACCACTGGCGACAACATCGATGTACTGTGGAGACCTCCCGCCCCACGTGTTGAGCAATTCGGCGGTACGTCCACCCGGCCTCCCGCATGCCCACTATACGCCCTCGCTCAAAGTCCGTCAACTGCACATACGGTTCACGTCCACGCTGTCGCGGCATGCTACCAGTGTTAAAGACTGCGATGGAGCTCCGTATGCCACGGCAAACTGGCTGACACTGACGGCGGCGGTGCACAAATGCTGCGCAGCTAGCGCCATTCGACGGCCAACACCGCGGTTCCTGGTGTGTCCGCTGTGCCGTGCGTGTGATCATTGCTTGTACAGCCCTCTCGCAGTGTCCGGATCAAGTATGGTGGGTCTGACACACCGGTGTCAATGTGTTCTTTTTTCCATTTCCAGGAGTGTAGTTTACAAACTTAGCCATTTAGGATATGCTTCTACCCTTGGCCTGAAAGGCAATAATCACGCGCTTTTTGGGTGTCAGTTAAATCGTCCCGTTTCCGTATTACAACAACGATTGCACTGTTTTCCTCGGTCCTCCTACGCACTTTACTTACCCCCCACTGCTAGTGGTGCCACCTGCCGTCTGCGAATGGACACTGCACGTTGACGTCGAATATAGGCAGTGGTCACAGTAGTGAGAAAGAACCGTGAGAGATGAACGTGACGTACAATAAAAATCAAGCAAAATGTAAGGTTGATGAGAGATGCAGATGAGGAAATCTCTGGGCAGGGCAGAAAAAAGCGGCAGATACATGGTAAGAGCACATCGAATTATTTCACGGCGATGAAAAATTGTGCCGGCCGGGGTGGCCGAGTGGTTCTAGGCGCTTCAGTCTGGAACCGCGCGACCGCTACGGTCGCAGGATCGAATCCTGCTCGGGCATGGATGTGTGTGATATCCTTAGGTTAGTTAGGTTTAAGTAGTTCTAAGCTCTAGGGGACTGATGACCTCAGATGTTAAGTCCGATAGTGCTCAGAGCCATTTGAACCATTTTTTGAAAAACTGTCCCAAATTGCGACAGAAGAAGGAAAATTATACTGGAAGGAATAGATATGTCATGCAGTGGATGATTACCGAGTGAAGGAGGGAAAATGCGGAATCTGTAGAAACTGCAGGATTACTCATAGATTTCTTTGGGATTACAGAGGATGACTATGTGAAAACTACAAGACATACAGAAAACTGACACGTATCAGCAAATATTGTGTCCCTCCATGTTTCTGTTCTTAATACTCTGCTTTGCGTTGTTGCAGAGCGCGCCGCTAGAGGGCAGGCGTGTCAGAACACAGTGTATAATGGAGCTGTGCGTGCGTTTTGTGCTTTTGAATTTGTTACATGTACGGTAGATCAACTGTGACGGTAAGATGACAGTTTCACTCCAACAGGCAAAACAATCAATGCGTGGTACAACACATCCCGTGAGACTTCCTGCTTATGTGACGTGAAGACGGCAAGTGGGTCGCGACCGTCAACATAGATGATGGAACGTGTAACCGGTATAGGAATCATTCGTCATGAGCCGGAAGAAATGGCGACACGTGTGGGCAGAGAACTTGTAAAGAAACTGGTTCTCTACTTCTGAAAAAAAAACCTTTTAAATAATAAAACATGACCTATACAAGGAATCTGACTACCCCTGTTAGTCATGGACGAGAAAAAAAAATTGGCATAGTCTTTGTCAGAACGTGCAGAATCTTATGTGGGGTCAATAAGACGTCAATTTTAATCTAAAGATGGTATGCCAATGTTTACGTAATAAAAAATAAATTAGGTAATTCAGTACAATTGTTATATAGATGCGATAAATCACTTTAAAATGAACAATTAAAGTCAATATAATTCCAGTAAACCTTCGAAAGTAAAAAATGCCCACGAAATACGTAATTTTGTTTTGAAGCTGACAGCCAATGAGAAAATAGGTGCAAAAATACTGTTGGTCAGTTTTCAAGCAGTAATGGCGGACAGCATCAGCTGGTAGTATAAGTAATTTTATGGTAGCTAATGTTACTGCACAAAAAATAAAATATTTACTCCCTCCAAAAGAAGTTACACACGAACATTAAAATAAAATACCGTAGCCAACTATGTGACAAATTCTGCGCAAATGTCTGCGTGCGAGATCATATCAGCTGCAGTTGTAATATGCACCGATTACTCGGTAAAATGAGCTTCGTTTCGAATTTTGCAATCGTTTGCTACTGGAGATAGAGGGTTTCTTAAAGAATTTGGTTTACAGTGGGAAGGACGTGTTTCATGAGTTAGAAAAGGTTAATCCTAACTTGCGAGTCTGGGCCGCAGATCATCCACACGAGATTGTGTAACACATTCCTGATTCGCCTAAAGTTAACGTACTTTGTGCTATGTCTACTTGAAAAGTTTATGAAGCACTTTTCTTTGCGAAGAGATGAGTGCTTGGTTTCCATTACCTGGACATGTAGCAGCAATGGATTATGCCACAGTTTACAGCGAGACCGTCGAAACTTTATTTTGCAGCAAGACGGTGATCCATCACGCTTTCTTTCGGACGTTCGTGATAACGTCAGTGTTGAACTGCCTCTCCGTTGGTTACGAAGTGTTTCCTGTTATAACTGTCCTTCTCTTCATAGTCCCCACAGTCAATTGACATAATTCCATGTGATTTAAAATTAAAGCATTAGCAGCCCTCGGTCGCAAAAAAGAATTCTGTTGACCTAGATTTCGGCACTGCTGTGAGTAGCTTCATCAGAAATAAAACACTCAAACTGTCCTACAACATAATTACAGAATAATGGGAAATTTTTTTTATGAAGTGTAAGTACTGGCTAGGAGTACAAAAAAGTAACAGTACTTAAATGTCCTGTACAAGACTAAATATCAAGCGATAAAGCTTTAGTCACAGAATTTTTTCACTAGAATATATAGAAGGCAAACTACTGTGGGCTGCTCACACGCGTTGAGCATCAGACTGAGGCGCCCGCGTTAGCAATTGCGGGCATGTGGACATTACACCAAGAGTGCCATCTAGTAGCCGCAAATGCAAACAGGGTACTTAACATTCAAAATATAGACAGACGAATGCTTCAGTTAATACTATTTAGTACATGCAGTAGAAGGCAATATAGGCAATATTTGTTTATATCGTACAGCAGCAGACATGGTAACAACTTGTCTTTATAAGAGCTTATAAGTACAATTTAAAGTCTGAGAACACCATTTTTGAAATAAAAAGAGAGCTGAATAACTCAGCAAGCAGAAAAATGGTATAACATGAAATGTAGTTAATATAAACTACTTAACAAACAAAAAATTATGAGTCGTCTTAGATAGAAACAATATTTCGGTAACTGCACGAGGGAAAACGAAATCAAATATCAAGTAACTGCTTTCTACCATTGAAGAAACTTTTATTGCGTAGTTGCAGCTGCTCATTTAGAATGAGCCAATATTTCGTGAAAGATGTTTAAAAATTTCTGATTATTAAAAAAATTGGATCAAATGGCTCTAAGCACTATGGGACTTAACATCTGAGGTCATCAGTCTCCTAGAATGCTTAAACCTAACTAACCTAAGTAGATCACACAATCCATGCCCGAGGCAGGATTCGAACCTGCGACTGTAGCAGCAGCGCGCTTTGGGACTGAAGCGCCTACAACCGCTCGTCCACAGCGGCCGGCTCTAATTCTTCGAGAACATCTAATCTGCGGCCTTTCTTCTCAGTGTCAAAAATGCTGATATCGTGAACAACTTTGGGTGCGTGACCTGTAATCATAAGGTGGTCGGCAAAAGACAAATTTTGGGTGCTAGTGCCATTTTTTCTTAAAAGATGTTCTTTGTATCTGACTGTAAAGGCACGTCTTGTTTGTCCTATGTAATAAGTGGAGCAAATGTCACAAAAAAGCTTATAGACAACATAGTTTTTCAAAGGGGAACAGGTCGATTTTAAACTATGAATAATTTTTTCCAAAAAGTCTCGTAAAAACGACTTCTTTCACGATTTTATTCACAGAGCTACGTCTACTCCACTCTCTAAAGAAAAATTCCAGGAGGAAATTATTTTGATCAAAACGACGGCAGTTAATAACGAATACGACCTTGGCGAACAGGACGACACCCTTAAATAGAAAACTGTTCTTGGGGCCAATGTCCTGTCAAATTCAACGCCTTCTTCGTAATAAATACAACTCCAATGTTGCCTTTTCAGACAATAAAAGTTTTTTTTTAAAAAAAGAAAATATAACTTTCAGGCTGACAGGAATGATTAAGCCTGTTCAAAAAGTAAATTTTTATGAACTCAAAAGACACGTCATAATTTTACGTAAACGTAATCAACAGTATAACACAGCAATCAGCTTACTTTATCAAGAAATTCCTCGACAGAATACGAGTGATCAATGAGCATGCTTTTCTGCACAGGAGTCAAGGAAGTGCGATCCAAATGAAGATTGGACTTCTGCTTAGTATAAACTAAGTGAAAGCTGCTAATTCTTTGGAACGACAGTGAGGAATTTATATAAATCTTGAAAGCCAATGTCGGAATACCCAGCCTAATGAAAAGGAGTCGACAAGAGGTTCGCGAACTTACCACCACTTTTTGCCCGAGCTGCCCGTTTCTGAGCCAAAAATATCTTTTGAGAATGGGAAACGTTAGCGCAAAATATAATACCGTACGTCATAAGCGAATGAAAATAAGCAAAGTTGACTACTTTTCGTGTCGAAATTTCACTTACTTCAGATTCCGTTCGAATAGTAAAAATGCCAGCATTAAGTCTTTGAACAAGATCCTGAACGTGGGCTTTCCACGACAGATTACTGTCTATCGGAGCACCTAGAAATTTGAACTGTTTCAGTTTCACTTATCATATGCCCATTCTGTGAAATTAAAACGTCAGGTTTTGTTGAATAGTGTGTTATAAACTGTAAAAACTGAGTCTTATCCTGATTTACTGTTAGTTTATTTTCTACAAGCCATGAATTTGTCATGAACTGCTCTATTTAAAATAGTGTCAATGTTGCACACAACATTCTTTACTACCACAGTATTGTCACCAGCAAACAGAAATATATTAGAATCACCTGTAATAGTAGAGGGCATGTTTTGTATATAAATAAGGAATAGGAGTGGCCCCAGAACTGATCCCTGCAGCACCCCCCATTTGATTATGCCCCTCTCATACCCCACATCATAACCACTCTCAACACTATGGATAATGATATTTTCTACCTGTTGTTAACGTAAGAGGTGAACCAACTGTAAGCTACTCCCCGTATTCCATTATGGTCCAACTTCTGGATCAATACAATCCAATGCCTTAGTTAAAACAAAACGAAAAAAAAAATTGCCCAGCGTTCGAAACATTTTGTTTAATTCATCCAGTACCTCACAGAGAAAAGAGAATATAGCATTATCAGTTGTTAAACCACTTTCAAACTGAACTGTGTATTTGACAGCAAAGTATTTGAAATAAAATGATAAGTTATCGTTAAATACAAAGTCTTTTCAATAACTTTAGCAAACATTGATGGTATAGAAATAGGTCTAAAATTGTCTACATTATCCTTTTCTCCCTTTTTATAAAGCTGCTTTACTACAAAGCATTTTAATCGTTCAGGAAACTGACTATTCTTAAAGGAAAAATTACAAATTTGGCTAACTTTAGGGCTAACATGTGCAGCACAGTACTTCAATATTCTGATACGTACTCCATCATATCCATGAGAGTACTTAGCCTTCAGTGATTTTATTATTGACTCAATCTCCCCATTGCCAGTATCACAGAGGAGTGTTTCAGACATCAGCTTGGGAAAGGCATTTTCCAAGAGAGTTATATGAATCCTTGAGAAAATAACTTATGTAATTCACCAGAAATACTCAGAAAGTGGTTGTTAAATACAATCATATATCTGACTTACCAGTAACACAAAACATTTTTACTACGAACTGACTTTATATCGTCGACTTTGTGCTGCTGACCAGACGCTTCCTTCACGACTGACCACATAGTAGTTTTAATTTTATCCTGTTAAAGAGCTATTCTATTTGCGTAGCACATGCTTTTTGCCTTCCTAATAATATTTTCAAGCACTTTACAATACTGTTTGTAATGGGCTGCTGTAGCTCTATCGTGACTGCTAACATTTTGATTCACACATTGTTGTACATGATACCTAATCCCACTAGTCGACCACCCAGGTGGCCTATTTCTGCTGGTACCCTCTATCATATCAGCATCCTGCATCCGGCATCCTGCCGCTCTTGTTCCTTAAACGGTTCGACGTTCCTTGTTGGTCGACATACACGCTTTGTCAATAAGGGGTACACGAAAGAATAACATAAAACAAAATTCTTCAGTATCACAGTTCCTTATTGAATAATTTGTGGGTCCCAGGTCTTCTTTCAATACATCCTTCTTGCTCCATGTACCAGAAATTCCAGCTTGAGGAGATGTAGCCCATATTTCATTCCTTTTACGAGAAAACAGTAAGTTACACTCAGCAGGTTTTGCACCAAATTTTTCTTCTTCAGCTTGGTACATGGATTCTTCATGATCATGATCTTTGTGTAGTTTTGAGTTTTCAGCGACATCTACTTCGTTATCATCACTGGAAGATTCACATTCATTATGTGGGGTTTCAGAATCAGAAGACTGCTACATCAGATAGTCCTCTTTTCTGTAACATTTTCACTTCGTATGGTAGGCAACAGTTATGAAATACTAGGCCAAAATAAGCATGCGCTTATCACAACCATGACTGTTGAACACTGAAAGACTAAGAGCGTGAGTCAACAATGGCAAATGACGTAACACGCTGGGCAGACCAACGGGAGGAAAGATGCACCAGCACTAACACAAATTGTATACTTTTGTTCTAAAATGTGGCTAACTTGACAAATTATGAAAAGTCATAAAACAGCATTAGAATAAAACGTAAAGTTACTAATAGAGATGGTATTAAACATCATGAACTGTCCTCTACTGTGAACTACGAAATTGGGAAATGGTTAATTTTGCGATGAAGGTGTGGTAGAGAGGAACTACTTTAGGGACAAAGACCACATTGTGGAAAACAGATTACGGACGATATTTAATGTGGTTGTATAGTACAGATTAAAATATTATCGCAATGTTGGAAGGGAAAGAAAACGACAACAAACACGACAATAGAATTATTGTTAAAAAAACTGGTTTTGCTCCAGTGTCAATTGAGAAATTAATTTAGTGGGAAGGATCTTCTCTGTGTATTTCTATTTTTACAAACAACGAACGACAGCGGCATTTGTGGTTTTTACTTGTAACATGGATGCTTAGCAGCAACCTCGTGAAAGATAAAGCGAACGCCCATCTCTCTTTCTGTTTAGAAAACCTGACGCGTGAATGTAGTCAAGAGTAATCGATTGCATTAATGTGCATAGATTTACGAGGGGCTTTCTATAAATAATGCAACACATATTTTCTGAAAGCAGGCCGGTTTTATTCATGATTCCGATACACCACATTATTCCTCACCTTTCTGGCTACAAAACCCTATTTTTCACCACAATCACCACCTTACTGGGAGGGACTGCATTCCCGCATGTTACCACTCTACTGTGGACGCCAAAGCCAAGATCTTGCTGCGTCCATAACCTCTCCATCATTCACGTACTTCTTCCACGTGGAGTGCATCCTTCACTGGGCCAAACAGGATAGCAATCGGAAGGTACGAGATCTGAGCTGGTAGATGGATGAGGAACAACGAAAACGCCCGAATCGGTTCTTTACTATCCTGAGGGTAGCACAGTATACTTCAGAGTTGTTCAGAGGACATCAAATAAAGTTACTCCGACCAAGTCCCAGAAGATCGTCACCATGACCTTACCGACTGAGAGAACGGCTTCGAACTACTTCTTCGAAGGGAAGGGGGAGTGGCGCCACTTCATGGATTGTCGTTTTGTTTCCGGTTCGAAGCGATTAACACGATTCGTCGCCCTTGACGATGTTCGATAGAAAATTGTCACGATCAGCTTCGTAACGCGCAAGAAATTCCGTGTGGATGGTCCTTCGTTGCTATTTATGGCCTAATGTTGAGGAACGCAGCGGGCACACACTTTTCAGAACCCCAACTCCTGGGCGAGTGTGTCAGCGCTACCAACAGAGACGTTCAGTTGAGCGGCGACGTGTTTGTTTGTGATCCTTCGATCACCTCAGATGAGAGTATCCGCACGTTCGAATATTGCGGGAGCCATAGATGTATGCGGCCGGCCGGCATGCGGGAGATCGAACAGATTGGCGCGATCTTGTTTCTATGATGACAGACGCCTCGCCCAGTATCACGTCTACGTAGATATTCTGCAAGTACCTGTGAATATTCGTGATTCTCTGGTTTTCCACCAAAAGAGTCTCAATGACATATACCTATCGGTACTACATGAAACTGTATGGGCTGAAGGGAGCATGTTCCACGATGTCCCACAACAAATTCAGCACTTTTGAACTGAAATTGGCCGACAAAAGAAATGTGTTGCGTTCATTATTGAACCCTCGTTGTGTGATTAGTATTAGTACTGATATATTGCAGAGATATTACGCAGGTATACGTATAGTCAGTGTTTTTAATCATCAGTCTTCTGACTGGTTTGATGTAGTCCGCCACTAATTCACTGCTGTGCCAACCTTTCCATTTCAGAGTAGCAATCGCAGCCTATGCCCTCAATTATTTTTCTGTTATTCCAGTTGTCTTCTACAGTTTTCACCCTCTACAGTTCCCTGTAGCACCGTGGAAGTTATTCCTCGATGTCTTATCAGATGTCCTACCATCCGAACCCTTCTTCATGTCAGTGCTTTCCACACATTCCTTTCTTCACCGATTCTCCGGGAACCTCCTAATTTCTTACCTTGTAAGAACCCCTAATTGTCTACATCTTCTGTAGCATCAAATCTCAAATGCTTCTATTGCGATTTTCCTGTGGTCCATGTTTCTATGTTTTCCAAACACAGATTTTCACGAATTTCATCCTGAAATTAAGAACTATTTTTGATACTAGTAGATTTTTATATGGCCACGAATGCCATTTTTGCCTGTGGTAGTGTGCTTTTTATGTCATACTTGCTCCGTCCATCATCGGTTATTTTACTGTCTAGGTAGTAGAAATCCTGAACCGCATCTACTTTGTGATCACCAGTCCTGATGTTAAGTTTTCGCTATTATCATTTCTGCTATTTCTCGTTACGTTGGTCTTTCTTTTACAAGATGGTTCAAATGGCTCTAACCACTATGGGACTTAACATCTAAGGTCATCAGTCCCCTAGAATTAGAACTACTTAAACCTAACTAACCTAAGGACATCAGACACATCCATGCCCGAGGCAGGATTCGAACCTGCGACCGTAGCGGCAGCGTGGTTCCGGACTGAAGCGCCTAGAACCGCTCGGACACAGCGGCCGGCTCTTCGATTTACTTTCAATCAATCTTCTCCACTCATTAGACTATTCATTTCGTTCAACAGATCCTGTAAATTTTCTTCACTTTCACTGAAAATAGCTATGTCATCAACGAATCGCATCACTGATATACTTTCACCCAGGACCTTTCTTTTATTTCCGTTTTTGCTTCTGCGGTGTAGGGATTGAACAATACGGGCGAAAGGCTACATTCCTGTCTTCCACAATTTTTAATCCGAGCACTTCTTTCCAGACTTGCTGTTCACCCTTGGTTCTCGTACATATTACGTATTACCCACCTTTCCCTGTAGCTTACCCCATTTTTGTCAGAATTTCGTACGTATTGCATCATTTTACATTGTCGAACGCATCTTCCTGGCTAACAAATCTTGGAACAGCTTTTGAATTTTCTTCAATCTTCCATTATCAACCGCAACGTCCGAAGTGCCTCTCTGGTGCCTTTACCATTCCTAAAGAGAAACTGATCGTCATCTAACAGGTCCTCAATGTTCTTTTCTAATCTTCTGTATACTGTTCTTGTCAGAAAGAATTGTTAAGCTGATTGTGCGATAATTTTCACATTTGTCAGCTCTTGCTATCGTCGGAGTTGTGCGGATGTTGTTTCTCCGAAAGTCTGGAGGCACATCGCCAGTTTCATACATTCCACACAGCAACGCGGATATTCATCTTATTGCCACTTGCGCCAATTATTTCAGAAAGTCCAATGGAATGTTGTGTATATCTTCTGCCTTATTCGATCTTAAGTCTTACAAAGGCATTTTAAATTCTGAGTCTAATACTAAAGCTCCTCTCTCTTCCTTGCCGACTAGTGTATCTTCTTCGATCACGTCTTTGCCTTCATATATCCATCCAGTGCACTTTTTCCACCTATCTGCTCTCTCTTCTGCATTTAACAGTAAACGTCCCATTGCACTCTTAATGTTACTGCCCTCCGACAGTTTTCTCTTTCGATTTCTTCGCCAC
This sequence comes from Schistocerca nitens, assembly GCF_023898315.1. Taxonomy (NCBI): domain Eukaryota; kingdom Metazoa; phylum Arthropoda; class Insecta; order Orthoptera; family Acrididae; genus Schistocerca; species Schistocerca nitens. The sequence goes on from NC_064620.1 coordinate 91,266,095, forward strand.
GTTCATGCAGCCATTTCGTCTTATCTTCCGTGCACTTACTATTTATTTCATTCCTATGTGTATTTCTGTATTCCTGAATTTCCCTGAAAAATTTTGTTCTTCCTTCTTGGGTCGATCAACTGAAGCATTTCTTCCGATACCCATGGTTTCTTCGTCGTTATCTTCCTTTTTTTTCAAATTTCTGAGATGTCTATTCCTCTTCAACTGAACTTCCTACTGAGCTATTCAATACCGCAGAATGCATACCTTAAGAGAACTTCATGCATGTCTCTTCATTCCTTAATATCTGTATCCCACTTCATTGCGCATTGATTCGTTCTGACGTCTCTTGAACTTCAGCCTACTCTTGACCGTTACTAAATTGTGATCTGAGACTATATTTGATGCTGTGCCCGCCTTACAATCCAATATCTGATTTCGGAATCTCTGCCTGACGGTAATGTAATCCAACTGGAATCTTTTAGTGTCTCCTGGGCTTTTCAAAGAATAGCTCCTTCTCTTGTGACTCTTGGATGGTGTATTCGTTGTTGCTAGCTGAAAATAATCACAGAACTCAATTAGTATTTTTCTTCTCTCATTTCTACTACCAATCCCATATTCTCTCATAAACATTTCCTTTAATCTTTCCCCTATTATCATATTCCAGTCCCCCAAGGTTATTAGATTTTCACCTTCCTTTACAAACTGAATTACCCGTTCAATACCCTCATATACATTATACAGGGTGATTCGAAAAGAATACTACAACTTTAAAAATGTTTATTTAATGAAAGAAACATAATATAACCTTCTGTTATACATCATTACAAAGAGTATTTAAAAAGGTTTTTTTTCACTCAAAAACAAGTTCAGAGATGTTCAATATGGCCCCCTCCAGACACTTCAGCAATATCAACCCGATACTCCAACTCGTTCCACACTCTCTGTAGCATATCAGGCGTAACAGTTTGGATAGCTGCTGTTATTTCTCGTTTCAAATCATCAATGGTGGCTGGGAGAGGTGGCCGAAACACCATATCCTTAACATACCCCCATAAGAAAAAATCGCAGGGGGTAAGATCAGGGCTTCTTGGAGGCCAGTGATGAAGTGCTCTGTCACGGGCTGCCTGGCGGCCGATCCATCGCCTCGGGTAGTTGACGTTCAGGTAGTTACGGACAGATAAGTGCCAATGTGGTGGCGCTCCATCCTGCTGAAATATGAATTGTTGTGCTTCTTGTTCGAGCTGAGGGAACAGCCAATTCTCTAACATCTCCAGATACTGTAGTCCAGTTACAGTAGCACCTTCGAAGAAAAAGGGACCAAAAACTTTATTGGCTGAAATGGCACAGAAAACGTTCACCTTAGGCGAGTCACGTTCATACTGAGTTGTTTCCCGCGGATTCTCAGTGCCCCATATACAGACATTGTGACGGTTGACTTTCCCGTTAGTGTGGAAAGTTGCTTCATCACTAAACACAATCTTTGAAACGAAAGATTCATCTATTTCCATTTGAGCAATGATAAAATCACAGAAATCGATTCTTTTAATATTATCAGCTGCAGACAGTGCTTGAACCAATTTCATAACTAACCTTTTTCGCAGGACTCTCCATACAGTTGATTGTGGAATTTGCAGCTCTCTGCTAGCTCTGCGAGTCGATTTTCCTGGGCTGTGAACAAATGCTTGCTGGATGCGTGCTACATTTTCATCACTCGTTCTCGGCCGTCCAGAACTTTTCCCTTTGCACAAACACCCATCCCCTGTAAACTGTTTATACCAACGTTTAATACACCACCTATCAGGAGGTTTAACACCATACGTCGTTCGAAATGCACGCTGAACAACTGTCATCGATTCACTTCTGCCGTACTCAATAACTCAAAAAGCTTTCTGTTGAGCGGTCGCCATCGTAGCATCAACTAACGCTGACGCCTAGTCAACAGCGCCTCAAGCGAACAAATGTACAGCTAAATGAAACTTTATAGCTCCCTTAATTCGCCGACTGTAAGGGCAAGAAACTCTGTCTCCTTCTCCACTTCTTTGACAGTGCCGTTGACAGAAGGCGAGTGACTTCCTTGCCGGAAATTTTCGGCCGCCATTGCTGACCATTTTTATTCAAAATTTAAGCAGTGCCGAGTGTCGAACCTGGGTCCCAGGACGTTTTGAAGTTATATTTTAGGTATTATCAAATGAATCCGTGGACTGGTTGCTAATTCAAAGATACGAAATTAGGTATTTTGTAGGACTGCAGGAACACCATTTATTGCTACAAAATAATCTTCAGGTATATCTTAGAGCTACATAATCTGTCTCTATACTTGCTTAGTTTGCCCTTACAGAGTTCCATGTCAAAGTGCCGTGGTCGCCTAGTAAGCATTTATGAGTTGTTTACGTTCTGATGTGCCTTAACAGTAGTAACGTGTTGGACGGAAGCGGCGACGAAAATTGTTCTCCGACTACGGCCTGCAGTTCCATCTCTGATCATCACGTCAGGGAGACCAAGTCTGCGGAGAATCCGCACGCGAGAAACGCAGACGATTCCCGGAGCGACCTTTTTGTGCTGAGCGCGGTGCGGCTTGAAGGCCCTGGATGCAGCCTTTGCAGCGGCGGTTTCCCTCCACGGCTGCAACCGCCATCTTGCCAAAGGTCAGGGGTCATCGGAGGGCCGACGCTGCCTGGGACGCCTCCACTGCCACCTTGCGCCGTTTAGCGCAAGGAGCAGTCTATGTTGTCGCTTAACATTTTTCGCTTTCACGAAGGTCTGCTGCACTACAGGTGCAGGTGTTAACTCCGCGCGTACCATTAACAGACCTGTAGCTATCCGTGAATATACTTTCACGTTGAGGACGGACACTGCATCAGTAAGATACTGAAGTATGATTTTGCATTTGTCATCAAAGTATATACTTTGGAAAATTCCTCGCAAACATGTCGATTAGAAGATCACTTATCACTGTTACTTGGTGGTATTGATTTTATGGGCATTATGGCGTGGTCTTGTACATTCATCAGTGCACATGCCTGCGGATCTTTGTATATAATAAGTGAAAAATCTTCTATACTTACGATTGTTTTTATCGGAAGACAAACGTAAAGCGCGATCGTATTTCTATTAGTGAATGAAACACCGCCGTTCGGAGTATGACGTAATCAAAGAGTCATATCACCGCTTACAGTTTCGCTTTTCCAGTGATGAGATATTGGTTGGTTTGTTTGAAGAGAAGGGAACCAAACTACAGGGTCATCAGTACCTGATGAGAAATTAGTAACGCTTACTGTGAGAAGTCTGAGACAGACGACTTACTTTTCTTTTGCATTATATTATTTCTATAATTACCAATTTAGAGCGACGGTTTCGCCCGTTTGTGTGTAACCACCACCCCAATGGGAAGTACGTTTCACCCCCATCTCCAGTCTCTCTGTCCCTCTTCCGCCCCACCCCCTCTTTGTGTCTATCTTGTCATCCTCCTCACTCTATCCGTTTCCGCCCCCCCCCCCCCCCTCACTCTATCCAGTCTCTCTTCTCCGCCGCCTTGTGTCCGTCTTCTTCTTCCCCTCTCTTTATGTTTAAATATGTCTTGAAGTATGATGAAGTCCTCGACATATTTTTTTTTATTCCTACCTCTATTACTGTATCACTAAAAATAGCAATTTATGCAGAATAATTTAACAGTAAATATAATATATAGAAGAAGAAATTTTAGTTAATTGGGAATACATGTAAGTCAGAATGAGTAATTAATAAAATGAAAACATAAATGAAATGAATAAGTTGCAATCTGAATGGAATCCTATTATTGATACCTACTGGTTTGCAGCTACTTTAGTGTGATTAGATCTTTGTATATAATAAGTGAAAAATCTTCTATACTTAACGCAAAATTTTCAAGCATGTTAAACGTGTTGTCTGACTGGTACTCTAACCTGGAAACCCTTCGTCATTCAGAGATAACTGCTCTACCGACAGAGCTATCCGAGCACGACTCTTAACCAATCCTCACAGCTCTACTTCCGCCAACACCTTTTCTCCACCCTTCAAACTTCACAGAAGTTCTCCTGCGCACCTTGCGGTACTAGAACTCCTGGAAGTTCCAGTTCCTCAAAGTATGTAGAGTGAAATTTCATTTTGGAAACAATACCCCAGGCTGTGACTAAGCCACGTCTCAGCAAAACCGCTTCTTCCAGGAATGCTAGTCCCATAAAGTATGTGGTTAAGCTTCTGTGAAGTTTGGAAGGTAGAAGATGAAACACTGGCAGAAGTAAGGCTGTGAGAGTGGCCTTGCTTCGATGCTCAGTCGGTCGACGATTTGCCCGCGAAAGGCAAATTTTCCGGGTGCAGCACACAGTTTTTATCTGACAGGAAGTTCCAGGTTACGTACTACACAGCGTTTCTCGACTGTTACACTTCTACTCACACACGTATTCATGCCATCCATCGCAACCATAACTCCCCTCTACCAGTACTGACATCCTCACTGTTATCTGACTTCTTGCCACATTCAGTCTTAACAGACTCGCACCCCTCCTGTCGTTGGCATCTCCCCTATCATTCACCACCTTCCCTTTCTAGACATCTTGTAGGCCTGTGACTCTTTCACTGTTGTTAATTCCTAATCCAAACTTATGTAAGTCTGCAGCTTCCGTGAACCTTGTCATTAGTGGTAAACCCTTCTGAGTTCTTAGGCCGTGTCGTAATCCCGCTCAGACTTCTTGAACTCTTGACGTCTCGGTCCTTCTTCTGGGATTTTCTTTAGGACTCTACTGGTATCCCTGGTCGGGTGTTAGGCCAAGGGTTAACGAACTTTAAAGAGGAATGTGATGCGGCCTAACGACTCAGATTTTGCCATCAACATTTTCTAAACTTGATTCGTTGGTTTTAAGATAAAATTTTTGTTGCAAAGCTTAGTACTGTAAAGGTCTCAGTATTCCAAATTAACTAATGGTTTAAATGGCTCTGAGCACTATGTGACTTAACTTCTGAGGTCGTCAGTCCCCTAGAACTTAGAACTACTTAAACATAACTAACCTAAGGATTCGAACCTGCGACCGTAGCAGCCCCGCGGTTCCGGACTGCAGCGCCTAGAACCGCACGGCCACCGCGGCCGGCTCTTTCCCATATTTGTACATATTGGGGGTACGGGTGGTGTCTTGTTAAATAAGGCACAATATCATTGCTCGGGTTGATATGAATCATTTGTAGTCTGTCTGATGTTCGGAAGTATGCTGTGCATAGTGTGTACACTTCCACCGTTCCAATCCCGCTGCTGCTCATAAAGTATCCATTTTCGAAAATTTGACTTAATTTTACTGTGGAACCTGTAATATCTCGTATCTCGGAAAGGAATATGTTGTGGCTAGGGATATCAATAGGGCATATTCACAGATTGACGAGGAAAGCCTCTACAAGTATTGTACTGAAGGCACCCATAAACTTCTCTCTGCTTGCATCAGAGGATGACTTTGCTCCGTGCCAATGGACCCAAGACATTTGTGCAAGCCTCAGCGACAATAGTGGTGTAGTTTTACAGTACTTAAATGCTACATGTAATAATCACGTGCGGTGCTTAACTATTATGAAATCAAATTTCGTGGTAGATTGAAAACGGTGTGCCGGACCGAGACTCGAACACGGGACCTTTTCCTTTCGCGGGCAAGTGCTCTACCATTTGAGCTACCCAAGCACGACTCACGCCCCGTCCTCACAGATTTACTTACGCCAGTACCTCGTCTCCTACCTTCCAAACGACAAAGCTTTGAGCACGGGTCATGAGTCGTGCTTTGGTAGCTCAGATGATAGAACACTTGCCCGCGAAAGGAAAAGGTCCCGTGTTCGAGTCTCGGTCCGGCACCAGTTTTAATCTGCCAGGAAGTTTCATATCAGCGCACACTCCGCTGCAGAGTGAAAATCTCATTCTGTGTTATGAAATCGTGTATCACTTAAGCAGGTTTCGCATGGAACGAATCTTTCCTATGCGCCACGCGCAGATATTATACAGTAGCTGGCCATTACACTCGAATCCACTTCTAGCACTGGCTGAATTGTCCGAATGGTAAGTTCTGTACAGTGATTCAGTGTTCACTCCACTTGATTACACAGGGAGAATTGGTTGTTGTCTAGACAATCATCATTCAGAAATTACTCTTTGTAAGGAGACTGAACAAACAATTCGATACCCCAAGGAGAAATCACGCTAATATTGCATGACACCGAATCACCGAATTTTAGCCTTTACAGTGCTCTCGAGTGTTTTCGTCTATATACAGTACAGTTTAAGGACGAAAATACGGTCCTTTTGCGAAAATACCACATCATACCATGGGTGAAACACAACTACTCAAATGGTTAAAGTGGCTCTGAGCACTATGGGACTTAACATCTGTGGCCACTCCGGCCGGCCCAGCACTGTACATTATAGCTTAAGTACGAAAATAACGTCTTTTCACTACAATAAAACATAATATGTGCCAACCACAACTGTTCAACGTCCAGAATCTGTGTGTTGAGTAGTTGACCGGCATGTGTGGCCGTGCGGTTCTAGGCGCTTCAGTCTGGAACCGCGTGACCGCTACGGTCGCAGGTTCGAATCCTGCCTCGGGCATGGATGTGTGTGATGTCCTTCGGTTAGTTAGGTTTAAGTAGTTCTAAGTTCTAGGGGACTGATGACCTCAGAAGTTAAGTCCCATAGTGCTCAGAGCCATTTGAACCATTTTACACTGCCGGAAAAAAATAGTACATCCTTTTAGAGGTTTCCAGTTTACTCAAGATTTATTGTTGCAACAATGCATATGGAGTACATGAAATGATTGCATTTAAAGAGCAATAGCACAAGCTGTTCTGAGGTACCAGCTATCGCCTCTTGCCGGTGGTGGTGGTTGATTTGGGGAGGTGACCAAACAGCGCGGCCATCTGTCCCATCAGATCAGGGAAGGGTGTGGAAGGAAATCGTCCATGCCCTTTCAGAGGAACCATCCCGGCATTTGCCTGAGGCGATTTAGGGAAATCAAGGAAAACCTAAATCAAGATGACCGGGCGCGGGTTTGAACCGTCGTCCTCCCAAATGCGAGTCCAATGTGCTAACCACTCTGCTACCTCGCACGGTGATCCATGCTGAAACACACATATTACATGGTGGAGCCGCTATGGGCGGTAATGCTAGCGATGACTCTGGCATCCAGTCGATCGTACACGTGGCAAATACTGTCTTGGGATACGTTATGACACACCTGCTCGACCTTTTCATGTAGTTCTGTAAGAGCTGTTGGTTGACAAGTCGCACGAGTCACTTCTCGTCCTGTCATATCCCACACATGCTCGACTGGAGACAGGTCCGGAGATCGTGCTGGCCAGGGAAGTTATTGTACTCTTTCGGATCACTTTCAGTTTTACCAGTAGTGTGTGGGAGAACATTATCCTGTTGGAACAACAAATCACCTTCCTGGTGCAAGAACGGCAAAAGAACTTCTCTAACAACATTCTGCAAGTAACATGCTTTGGTTAGCTTCCCCTCCAGAAACACAGAAACGCTAAAGGTGCACGACAATTGTAGCTTGTCGCACCCCAGAACATAAGGCCTGAGGTGGGGCCAGAATGTCTTGGCCGAATGCTCTCTACGAGAGAGCGGTCACCAGGTCTACGTTTTATGTGCAATCGACCATCATGTGAGTGCAGGCAGAATCAGCTTTCATCGCAGAAGGCACCGGCACGCCATTCCATCTTAAGTGATCCTCTTACGGCACTGGCCGAGCCGTGACCGTTGATGCTGTTGTGTGATTGGAAGACAGGGCAGAGGCGTGCGTGCTCGTAGTCCCCTGCTGATAATCAGTTCGCAACAGCTAATGTTGACATATCTCCGCTGACAAGCTATCTTATCTATGCTGTGGTAGCTGTACTGTCTACCACTAATGCCCTTACAGTGAGACGATCCTGGCGGGAGTCTGTGCAGCGTGGATGTCCAGAAGTTCGTCTATAGGTGTGAGAATTTTCACATGACCACTGATACTAGCATCGTTGCACATCTGACGCTGCACGTCCAACATGTGTAGCAATTCTCCGAGAGGATCATCCTGCCACTCGGAAAGCCACAATCTGACCTCTTTCAGACTCGCTCAGTTGACGTGGTAGCTATGCCACTACACTGTCTTTTGGCAGGCTACGTTGAAGGCGGTATCAGTACATCTACAATCCCCCAACTGGCATATGCCGTCATCGGATCAAAATTGACGTTGGACGGTGTGCCAACGGCCTTGCGACAGCAGTAACCCGGGTTCCTGTCAGATCACCGAAGCACTGTCGGGCTTGGTTAGCAGTAGGATGGGTGACCGTCCAGGTCTTCCGAGCGCCTGTTGTCAAGTGGGGTGCAGTCGGGCCCTTGTGAGACCAATTTGAGGAGCTACTTGACTGAGAAGTAGAGGATCCGGTCACGAAAACTGACAACAGGCAGGGTAATGGTGTGCTATGCCCCTTCATATCCACATCCAATGACGCCTGTCGGCTGAGGATGAAACGGGGCTCGGTCGGTACCATTTGGTCTTCAGAGGCCTGTTTGGAGAGAGTTAGAGAGAATATAAGGAAAGTAGATGTGGACTGATAATTTGATGTGTATGCCACATCAGATGCACCACAGTGCATCCTGTTATTGTGTATCTGCTTGAAGATGACACGGTTGTAGAAATTCACCAACTGCAAAACGGACAAGTGGTATAATGATAAGTCTAAAGTCGACGATAAGAAATGGTTCAAATGGCTCTGAGCACTATGGGACTTAACATCTGAGGTCATCAGCCCCCTAGAACTTAGAACTACTTCAACCTAACCAACCTAAGGACATCACACACATCCATGCCCGAGGCAGGCTTCGAACCTGCGACCGTAGTAGTCACGCGGTTCCGGACCGAAGCGCCGAGAACCTACAGTCGACGATATTTTCTTTTCCGAAATATTTGATAAACGCTCAATAACCACAAGAATTTCCAACGCAATGAAACATTCCATGGTCTGTAGGTATTCAGGGAATTGTGCGTGATGCAGCTATGTTTGCGATTTGTATTGGACACTATTTTCTCACTCAACTCATCAAACTGTAATGCAGTTGGTAAATTCAACACTCACAAGTTTGGATACACATTTAGATATTCTTTCTGAGGCGGTAGGGTTGTGGTTGTGCTGTGTTAAATAACATTTTATTTCATTTTAACATGTGCCAATTTTTATTTCACATTTTGTGTTAGCAACATCAGAAAAAAGACAGTGCTTTCAAAATTACAAGTTAAACAATCCCCTCGACTCAGTTAATAAAGCTTCACAAATTAACCAAGAGACCAATCTGATCATAAAGAAGAGATCAAGTATTCACATACAGGTATTACCTAGCGTCCGTTGCTTACATCCACATGAAAGCAATCAAAAGTTAAATTACACATTAGCACGGATAAGTAAATTCTCGGATAGTCCGAGGAAATGTATCTTTGCATCTAATCACTTCTTCCGTTACAAGAAAACAGCTAACGTAATCTGGTAGTACTATACACTGAAAGTTGCTTCGGCAGTACATGTCAGGTTGAGCAAATTAAGTCTTAACCTTCAGTATTTATGCTAACGATACCCAAGGTTTTCATAAGACAAGTACGAACTCCAAACCTCAACAGTGTGTGATTTACAATCTTTTACAATTTACGTCGTCCAGTGCTGTTCCACTTGCCTCTGGTCTGGTTAGTAATAAACGCAATCTTTTGCTTCTCGAAGCGTGGAATACGGAGGGCATCGCTTCCATAGTCCCATCAAGGAATACTAATCAAATAAATTCAAATGGTCTAGGGAGCGTAAATAAGATCCAACTTTGAACAGAGGCGGCAACCGTTACACATTAGTACTCAGAACATTTGGTTTAACAGGTCAATACATTTAACGGAAGAGGCCCAAACCAAAACACTCTCCTCAGTGAAGTTAAAGAATTACCAATTACCGGCCACTTTAAGCAGTTCACAATTGTTAATAATTACGATCTGAGGGACTTTAAGCAAATGCCTCAAGATGATACTACTGCAAGAAGTGATCAAACAACACAGAGTTGAACAAAATAATCAGTACCGCCAAGAAAGGCACACAGGCAAGCAAATGACATTAAAAACAAACGTACCCAAATCTTTCAAATGAAACAACAGCACCACAGGGCAGATCTCGGCACGTCGTTAATCGGAAATGACTACAGTCTGATAATTACAGTAATCGTCTCCGTACCACTACCTGAAACATGTAACACACTTAATAGGTAGTTATGGTAAGCTTATATTACTGCTAATGTCACGCGAAATATTTACGTAATCGATTGGCGTGACAGGTCTAAATTGAAGAGCAGTTCCAAATATGAAACAGTAGTCAGTAACGAAGCTGCTAACTGCGTACGAAAAATGACAAACAACTCTGTGCACGCCTCTCTACACAAAACATATCTATGCAGGTGAACCTAAGATTCAAACCGTGTATTGTTATATACAACTTTAACTTAAGAAATTATATCCAGCACCTGAGGCATCACACAGATCAATTAAAGCACTCATAGCAGTTGGAAATTCAGGCCCGTTAAGTAGTGCTTACAACCGGGAACCTAATTCCGCTGACACTCACATGCCAACCTTAGCAAGAGAAGCAAAACTTAACAACACTAGATAAATTAGCAATCCGTCCTGATTTGCCAGTGGCACTTCTCTTAAGCACACAAAGGCCGATACAACTTCACAAATGACATCAGCGTTATCTTAATCAAAATACACCGTCCACAGTCCCTCACTACTGAAACCGTAGTCGCTCGAGCTCACCACTCTCGGCAATGGCGTGCGCAAGTGTTTCGGGGGGGGGGGGGGGGGTTACTCCCTCCTTCCTCCCTAAGATCCATTTACTTACGTTGTAGACGTATATTCCTGCATGGTAGCACCTAATCGCGACATTATGACCAATAAGAAGAAAGCGGACTTTAGACAAGAAAAAGGGTACAGTTAAAAATTTCGAGTAATAGCTAGGGAACTGCCAACGTGTGTAATGATGATTATCTCGGAGTGAAAAAAAAGCTTGCTGTTTTCTTTTCTTTTTTCTTTTCAACATCATCTGCTTCGTTGTTTCACTTTTACATATGTGAACGTTACAACATAGAAATCAGAGATCTAATATCTATCTATCTGTCTATCTATAGTCCCTTACCTATTATTTGTTAGAATTTTAATTGCAGTGAATTTTAATTGCAGAATTTTAATTGCAGTTTACTTGTTTCAGTTCTTCTGTTTTAATTGTTCTTCATATAATATTCTTATCTTAAAGTTTACTTGTTTTAGTTCTTCTGTTGTAGTTGTCCTTGATAGAATATTCTTATCTTTAAAGTATTGCTTTCTGTGTTGTGGGTTGCAGGGGTTATGTCCCCTGGGGAGGTGGGCGGGTTGTTTACTTGTTTTAGTTTTTCTGTTGTAGTTGTCCTTGATAGAATATTCTTATCTTTAAAGTTTGATTGTGGTGGTTATTGGTCGCGCCAGACCGCTCGTGAAATTTTTTTTAAATTAATTTAAAGAACTTAACATCTTGTTTATTTTTAGGTTAAGATGTTATAACCTCAATAGAACGCGCTTGCCACAACAATGCCTCGGCGACGTGCATGGCGTCGTCGCTGGCGGCGCAGCGTTCCTGTGTATCGCAGTTTGAAGGCTATTGATATTGATTTGGCTGGACAGTTTAATAAACAACAATTAATTGGAGGTCCAAATGTTTTTCGTGGACTCCATTTGAACTTTACATGTGATGTACAAGCAGTTTTTTGAGGTAGTACATGGCTGACGCTTGCTGTTGTATGGGGCAATCATGCAGATTATGGTGGCCTTGAAGCATTTCCAGATACTAACATTTTGACATGGAAGACGTGGAGTATAGCTGAGACAACAGGACTTTTGGCTAAACAGCCTTATGGTACACTTGTTCCAAGTATGCCATTTGTGTTGAGTACTAGAAAGAAGAAGAAATTAAATGCCGATGAATACCTGTTTATATGGGCCAAAATTGGCAATGGAAATTGTAAAATAAAGGTCAATGGTGACTGTATGTTATATTACAGACAATAAAGTTGTCCTACCTGAGAACCATCCTTATCTATCCCGTGAGATTTTTTTTTTTAAAGTATAAAACACTATTCACTTTTTGTTTGGTGGCCGTGCCTCTCTTGGTTGCTCGCTAGGCGGGTGACCTTAAAGCGGACTTAGCCGCTGGACAAGGCTGGCGCGCAGTTCGAATCGTGGCGGGCATTCAAATCCGGGCAACACGGGCGTTACGCCATTGTTGCACGATTGTTGCGCTTGACCTTGAATTCGGACTTAGAATTTTTCAGCGTCCCGTTGATTTACTTGATCCGTGTTGCAGAAAAATTCCGGTCTGTGTTATTCTTATGGAGTTTAAAGCGCTCGTAGCGCGATAATTAAGGAAAATTAACTTCCGGTGTTTGATGAGCGCTGATAAGGACTTCCGCCGCGCCGCTGGCGGCTTGGAGTTACTCAGCCAGCAGTTACTGACGCTGCAACACAACACGGGTCCTAGTATTACTAGACCCGTGTTGCAAAATGTTTCGTTTTCGGTCGTTTATTGCTTTGTTTGTTGTGGGTTGCAGGGGTTACGTCCCCTGGGGAGGTGGGCGGGTTGTTTACTTGTTTCAGTTCTTCTGTTTTAGTTGTTCTTCATATAATATTCTTATCTTTAAAGTTTACTTGTTTTAGTTCTTCTGTCATAGTTGTCCTTGATAGAATATTCTTATCTTTAAAGTATTGCTTTCTGTGTTGTGGTTTGCAGGGGTTACGTCGCCTGGGGAGGTGGGCGGGTTGTTTACTTGTTTTAGTTCCTCTGTTATAGTTGTTCTTGATAGAATATTCTTATCTTTAAAGTTTGATTGTGGTGGTTATTGGTCGCGCCAGACCGCTCGTGAAATTTTTTTTTAATTAATTTAAAGAACTGAACATCTTGTTTATATTTAGGTTAAGATGTTATAACCTCAATAGAATAAAAACCTCAAAGTCCTTCTCAGACACACAGCCGAAGGCCATCCTATGACGTTATAATGTCATTGACTTATTTCGGATCAGGTCTGCCTCGTCTGTCCGAGAGAAGGTTGCCTCCGGCGCTGAAACTCCTTTCACTTGCTGTGTTTGAGGCTGATATACAAAACGCTCTTTTCACTAAAATAGCTACCTTGGAACAAAGACTGTTGTTACGTTTCCACCGCTCAAGCGGATCATTGACGTAATCATCAGCCATTTGCGTTAAATACAGGTCAATCTCATTGGTAGACTGAGAATCGGGTTGCCCACAATTCAGTTACTCCAGAAACATGGACTTCGTTTATTTGGTTGATGACCGCTGCATACAATCTCCAGACGGGTATGGTTAAATCTTCACACCAGATCCAGAGTTAATGAGAAACTATATGCATGGTTTTTAATTAGTGCCATATGAGTTATTCATCATGACACCAAATCCTATCCCAGTTGATGAACGAGAAACAGTGTATAGAAAATAAAAAATAAATTATTGAATGGGGACTAATTGATAAAGGACAAAGTAATAACGCTAGTCCAGTTGTTAAGATCCAAATAAAAAAAAAGAGTGCTCAGTGGGAATCACCCTAGATGCTGTTAGCAAAATTATTGTCTCACAAGTAGATTAACCATAAATGCTAGACAAACCAGCTTAGAAATTCAATTACACTAAGGTGTTATGTAGCATAGATTTAACTGCTAGATTTTGCCAGGTCCCTATCACTAGGAATGTGGGCAATAACGGTGTTTGTATAGCAACAGAGAGGATACCAATCTATTACCATTTGGTTTGCTCACGAATTTACCTGGGCGTCCACAGTTGTAGATCAATTATAGACTACTTAATACCAAATGAAAAACTGTTCTGTAAAAGTTAGTTGTCGGAAGAAGAGGAGAATGAGGAAGTAGAAGAAATAAACTGATGCTTTTGGGAAACAGTTAAAACAGGTTTCAAGGAACTTCAAGAGGCCTTATACAGCTGGACTATCCGAAGAGCTCCTAGAACGGACAATACAAATATACAACTTTTTGAATACCTATCAGAAGGAGATAAGTATAGTCTTTAGATTTTATAAATCAATGCTGGTAACAAAGAAAATTACCAATGGAATGGAAGAGATATAACTCTATTACGTACGGCATATAAAATTTATATGGCGACTGCAGTGAAGAGAATGAGAAACAACATCGGCAGCATATCACACGAAGAACAAACTGCTTTTCGGAAAGGAAGGTCCTGCTAAGATAACAGTTTCTCATGAAAACAAGAAATAGAAAAAAGAAGAGAATACGATTTGATTATCTGCAGAGTTCTTACAGACTATACCAAAGCTATCTGCAGTATACAGAGAGGAAAGGTATGGGTATTATGGAAAAAATAATTTATATATATGCTGCAACACAAATAAATTTAAAGCTTGAGGACAGTTTGAATGAAATAAATTTCATGAACAGTCTTTGTTTGCTGACGACCAGATTCTAGCTGCCGATAACGAAGATAGAGTACAGAGAAAGTTATATGAACTTTAAAAAATAGCAAAGCAACATATTTAAATATATAGACAATTTAAAACCAAGTCCATGGTATTCCAGGGCTCATAAGTTTTCATATGTATATACATATTGAGAAAGAAAACTAATGAACAACTTAACACCTTCACGTTAATGGTGTATGACATATCACATCATGGCGAAGTATATATTGAAAAAAAGATTGAGGCAATCGATATGATGTGTGTCACTATCAAAAGAACTCTCAGGGCAAAAGTACGAATGGACCAAAGCCAAAATTTTATGAAGTTGTGGCAGCTCCCTGTGCAGCATTTTGAAGTGGAAGCTGGACTATGAACTCCGGAACACATAGTAGACTCTAAGCTCCCGATATCAGATTTTTGAGAACGGTCCAAGGCGTAACAAAAGGAAATGGATTAAAAAAATGTAAGTATGCGAAATCATATAGGAATTTACTGCTTAAATTGAAAGGTTAAAGAATACAAAAGTGAATAGAAAGAACATAATTGAAAGAATGGGCGATGAGCATATTCCAACACAACTGCTACAGTACATCCCTACAGGAAGAAGGAACATTGGTAAACCCAAGAGAAAATGGACTGATCAAGATGTCGCAATAGACCAACCTCTGTTCTTGCTTATCTGGAACTAATATTTCGTCACAAATTGGACGCACAGCACTTAACGTCTCGTCTCTGTCAGCAACGGACATAATTTTCAGTAGTCGGAATGGTGGTCAGGGAAATGTTGCTATTGGGTGCAGCATCCAGTTTCCTACTTTCTCATCCAAGAGACGGAGATAACATAATACCTACATTTAATGTAAGATATTGCGACATTTGTACTGTAACAGAGGCACTGAAACTGGTATTTTGAAACTAATTACGGTTTGTAATTGCTGGGCACGCAGCGCGTATTATACAAGAGAAGTTGATTCACGATCATTGAAAGAACCATACCTCTGAATCGTCGGGCACTGCGCTGCAAAGATTTTTCAGTTTTTTAAGACATCAGTCTTCTGACTGGCTTTATGCAGCCCACCACAAATTCCTCTCCTGTGTCAACGTTTCCGTCTCAGAGTAGCACCTGCAACCTGCCTCCTTAATTATTTGCTGGGTATGTTCCAGTCTCAGTCTTTATAGTTTTTACCCTCTACAGCTCTCTCCAGTACATGAAAGTTATTCCCTGATCTATTAACAGATACCCTATCATCCTGTCCCTTCTTCTTGTCAGTATTTTCCATGTAGTCCTTTCCTCACCGATTCTGCGCAGAGCCTCCACATTCCTTACCCTATCAGTCCACCTAATCTGCAGTATTCTTCAGTAGCATCACATATCAAATGCTTCGATTCTCTTCTGTTCCGGTTTTCCCCACAGCCCTTATTTCACTACCATACAGTACTGCGCTCCCAGCGTACAGTCTCAGAAATTTCTTCCCCAAATTAAGGTGTATAAGTGATACTAGCAGACTTCTCATGGCCAGGAATGCCCACTTTGCCTGTGCTAATCTCCTTTTTATGTCCTCCTTGCTCTGTCCGTCTTGGATTATTTTGCTGTCTAGGTAGTAGAAATCCTTAAATTCATCTACTCCTTGATCAACAGTCCTGGTTATAAGTTTCTCTCTGTTCTCATTTCCGCTACTTCTCATTACTTTCGTCCTTCTCTGATCAACTCTAAGTCCATATTCTGTACTCATTAGACTGTTGATTCCATTCATCACCTCCTGCAAGTTCTTAATTTTCACTGACGATAGCAATGTCATCAGCAAATCTCGCCTTTGATATCCTTTCACCTTGGATTTTAATTCCACTCTTGAACTTTTATGTACGTCATCATTTCTTTGGTGTACAGATTGGACACTAGGCGTGAAAGCGTACATTCCTGTCTTACATCCTTCGTAACCCGAGCACTTCGTTCTGAGGCTTCCAGTCTTATTGTTCCCTCTAGGCCCTTATACATGTTGACCTCGTGGTCACCTCTCCGTGGCAGTCCCGTACCAGAGATCCGAAATGAGGACTAGTCCGGAAGCTTTTGCCTATGGAAAGATTACCATGATACTTGTTCAGTTACAGGCTATATGTCCTGTGGCTACATGTTATGTGTCTTTAATGTAGTGTTTTCCATTGCCTTTTGCATGCTCATGCCGTTGATCATCAATGATTCTTCCGCCTTTAACGGCATTTTCCCACCCCATCGGCAAGATGGTGCCCTGAACTCTGTCCGCTCCTTTGCCCTGTTTGACGAGGGCACTGGCTGAGTGAAGATGATTTTTTATACCGGAAGTCTTCGGCCGCCATTGCTGATGATTTTTATTCAAAATTTAAGCGGTGGCTGGGTTGGAACGCTGGACCGATGCCGTTTTGGTTACTACTCGAAGACGCTACCCACCGCCGCCTTTTCTTTTCTGCATTTTGTTCGTTATTGTTCATGGTACTTGGTCATAGCGGACGTCACACGGCATCCTGTGATATTTGTTGTTGATTTTTTACTCAGTTTTTTAATACAGAGACCGGTCAACTTCCTCACTAGACGATGAGCACGCATTACAAATACATTGAATTGTAGGATATTTCTCATCTTCGAGTACTTCATTTACATCTTTTAATGGCTCCAAAACTGTCACGAGTTCTTTTGCAGTTTCGTTGTTGTAGCGATTAAGTTTTACAGGTACGCCCTTCTCCTCGGCTATCTCCATAATCGTGTCGTACTGGCTAACTGCAAACTGCAGCATTCTAAATAAGCTGTACCGACAGGTCCCCGTTTCTTGCTTGAAGCTCGTCTGTAAAGTATTCATGTCATGTTTTTTTTTCATGAAATGGAATCGTGGAGTAATCCACTGCAATCTCATTTTTCAAATAATCGTTATCTGGAACTGGTTTGAGGAATATACTGAACGATGTGCAATACTTACATATCGCAAAAAGGAAAACAGTGCCTTCACATATATTAGCGCCTCGTTCGATGACAAAATAAATCTTATTATCGTTCTGGGGATTTACTCCTAAATTAAATAATATTTCTAGAGCATGGATCTTAATGAAATTCCCAGATTTTTCCTCTTCGGAAAAGTTAGTTGTTGACAATCCCATGTTGTTGTTTGTCAGTCTTGATCAACAAAGTGTGAAGTAACAGATCGGTCCACAAATCCGCTGTACATGCAGACACATTCAGAGCTATTGCGTAGGCAGTGCTTGGCATCTTACTTGCCTACAACGCATCGTCTTGGTCTTTCAGTAATTAACGACACCGTCGTGGATAAGGCAGAATGCTGAAGATATGCACCCGTCCAAATTCGGAACCGACATTTACAAGCTCCTGATATAAAAAGCTAAATCCACCACCAGGTTTTAATGTAAATAGACAAAGGTCTCTAGCCCACATTTCCAGGCGTTGTTCTATTACTAAGTCTTTCGATGAAGCTGGTAATGCTGCGGAACTTCCACTGTAGTGTCGGCAGACTTGCCAACACTACGCACACTAATTGAAAGAGGCGGCCAAGATGCACGCGCTAACTCACGAAGGATGGAGTGAGGTCTGAAACAGGAGACTTAATGAATGTGATAAAGAAAATATGTATCTTTGGAATATACTTAACTTTTAATACATCCTTGTATACATCGTTCTTGATGAGACATCTGGAGATTGTGGCGATACAAGTGACTCTTTATATACAAGCTATTTAAGGCTAATGGCGCCTTGCTAAGTCGTAGCCATTAACTTAGCTGAAGGCTATTCTAACTGTCTCTCGGCAAATGAGAGAAATGGCTTCGTCCGTTTAGTCGCTAGCAACGTCGTCGTACAAGTGGGGCGAGTTCTCGTACGTCTCTCGAGACCTGCCGTGTGGTGGCGCTCGGTCTGCGATCACACAGTGGCGACACGCGGGTCCGACATGTACTAATGGACCGCGGCCGATTTAAGCTACCACCTAGCAAGTGTGGTGTCTGGCAGTGACACCACATCCACTCTGTCATGTTCTGGAGAGACGTGTCCTCAGATGCGTCGTAGTGAATCTGTAAGACAGGAGAGCAGAGGACCTGCCGCAGTACATGTAACACACATGATTTCCATCGTCATCAGTTACTAATGAAAATCTCTCCCACACATTGCTTCGACAATTTGCTTTCGCACTCAGGATGTACTCTTTCGATTTAAGATTCCCTCTCACAGTGTACTTCGTCTCACGTTCACGCGACATGGTCCTGCAGCGAGAGACTGAGTGTTGGTTGGGTGGGAGTAGATGGTCGGGACATTAGAACACGGATATAGTTGCTCCCTGCGTCGAAATGAGATACATCGAAGTCTGCTGGACTTTCCTGTAACTACATGCACCATGCAATTCTAGCGACCACCAGCGACGGCAGATGCAGACCTCTACGCCGTACAACAGTGCAGCGGCGTTCCTCGCCAAACCCAGCTTGCTCCATGCCAACACCGTCCTGCAACACACTCCATCCCACGAGTCACGCCAACTACTGTCTCCTGGGGTAGACTCCTCAGGGACGCACGGCATGCCTCAAAATCATAGACTTACTGAAAGTAAGTAGACCGGTCAGTGGCGCTAATGTAGCGTTCCCACATTTAACAAGAGGGAAACCGAAATTTGCAGGGCAACAATATGCAGACATGGTTCGTTGGTATGCTGCTTAAAACTGCAATGACAAGAATGGAAGCAAAAGCAACGATGGAAAGAATGTTACATTTCACAGGTTAGTCATTCCTGAAGACTTCTTTCCTTCTAATATTACTCCTGTATAAAACTTTTCTGAATACTAATAATTCTGCTGTACATAACTCGGATAATATAAAGGCTTGTGTTTGTTTAGGTTCCCCCTTCCTGATTGTTCACTCAACCAGAAATGGATATTTGCGACTCGCACAGAGGACTTTCGGCAAATCATTTACTCTGCTCTGATCATTTTGAAGAGAATTCCTTGATGCCGCTTAATATACGTGGAAATACGTATTGCGTTGTGGAAATAACGTAATAATTATATACAATCGTATGCTTGTATCTTTCCCCAGGTTATTAAGGAAATGAGACCATGAAAGCCAAGAAATGAAGTAGAGGCTGTTCAGAACGTGTGTGAAAATGAAATTCCTGTTTCTGTTTACACCGAAGACGACAATTATTCATTTCCGCCAACTCCAAGGAACGATGCTGTAAACAGAACCTGGATTCATCCGAAAAAAATGACGTTTTGCCATTCGTGCACCCAGGTTCGTCGTTCAGTACATCATCGCAGGCGCTCCTGTCTGTGATGCAGCGTCAAGGGTAATCGCAGCCGTGGTCTCTGAGCTGATAGTCTCTGCTGCTGCAAACGTCGTCGAACTGTTCGTGCAGATGGTTGTTGTCTTGCGAGCGTCGCCATCTGTTGACTCAGGGATCGAGACGTGACTGCACGAGCCGTTACAGCCATGCGGATAAGATGCCTGTCATCTCGACTGCTCGTGATACGAGGGTGTAGGGATCCAGCACGGCGTTTCGTATTACCTTCTTGAACCCACAGATTCCATATTCTGCTAACAGTCATTGGATCTCGACCAACGCGAGCAGCAATGTCGCGATACGATAAACCGCAATCGCGATAGGCTACAATCCGACCTTTATCAAAGTCGGAAACGTGATGGTACGCATTTATCCCCCTTACACGAGGCATCACAACAACGTTTCACCAGGCAACGCCGGTCAACTGCTGTTTGTGGAATAGAAATTGGTTGGAAACTTTCGGCCGCCCAGGGTGACCGAGTGGTTCTAGGCGCTGTAGTCTGGAACCACGCGACCGCTACGGTCGCAGGTTCGAATCCTGCCTCGGGCATGGATGTGTGTGATGTCATGAGGTTAGGTAGGTTTAATTAGTTCTAATTTATAGGGGACTGATGACCTTAGAAGTTAAGTCCCATAGCGCTCAGAGCCATTTGAACCATTTTTTTGCAAACTTTCCACATGTCAGCACGTTGTAGGTGTCGCCACCAGCGCCAACCTTGTGTGAATGCTCTGAAAAGCTAATCATTTGCATATCACAGCATCTTCTTCCTGCTGGTTAAATTTAGCGTCTGTAGCACGTCATCTTCGTGATGTAGCAATTTTAATGGCCAGTAGTGTATTTTGACACACTGGAACATACGACAGATTTCTCCCCAGTGATGTACTTCGCTGCAGTGCATATATCATACCGTCGAATACCGCGATCGAACGCTTTATGACAGTGTGTATGTATGCTATATAACGAGCCATTGTTTAGGTTACCTCATATATATTTTCATAAAGCGTTCGCGTTGACACACGGGACCCTGGAGCAGCAAACAATTCAGCGCAAGAAGATGTAAAGAGGCAGAAGAGTAAGTAAAGAATTTCGTTTGCAAAATATTTTCGACGATGCTGAGCCACAGTCATTCAATACTTTTTGAAAGAATAAACCACCATTTGATTATGTATTACTGTATTTACCTTCTGTACTTCCTAGTTTTTTTTTTTTTTACTTTCACTCCATTGTCAAGTATGATGCTAAAAGGTCTTAGACTATTAAAACGTCACGTTTGTGACGTATTAATGGTTTAAGAACATTCAGAATTGTACTCGATAATGGCATAACCGCCTAAATCTAGATAGCCCAGATAAAGGTAAGTGTTGTAATACACAGTCAGATAGCGAGATATTCTTTCAAACATTTCGTTTGTGTTAGGTTTTTTTTTAGAAACGCGGCTAGACAAGTAAGTATAAGAATTGTAATGATAATTAAATAGACACCCTAGCTGCAAGCAGGCGTTGATACACTTCATTGGGGACATGTTGAAAATGTGTGCCCCGACCGGGACTCGAACCCGGGATCTCCTGCTTACATGGCAGACGCTCTATCCATCTGAGCCACCGCGGGCACAGAGGATGGTGCGTCTGCAGGGGCTTATCCCTTGCACGCTCCCCGTGAGATCCACATTCCCAACATGTCCACAACACTACATTCGTAGTGCGCCTAATAGATGTTTGCCCATCATACTCATTACTCGTGGCAGATTAATCTACCAAGTCCCGTACGAGTTCGGGCATAGCGTGTGCGTTCGCACAAGAAGGTCAAAGGCCGGAAACCCATATTTTTAACTATATATGACGGTAGTATCTGTTCCCGAAAGAACAGTTACCGTCGATGACCATGCAGCTTTGCTCGAAATGAAATGATAATTAAACAGACACCCTAGCTGCAAGCAGGCGTTGATACACTTCATTGGGGACATGTTCAAAATGTGTGCCCCGACCGGGACTCGAACCCGGGACATGTTGTGGACATGTGGACATGTTGGGAATGTGGATCTCACGGGGAGCGTGCAAGGGATAAGCCCCTGCAGACGCACTATCCTCCGTGCCCGCGGTGGCTCAGATGGATAGAGCGTCTGCCATGTAAGCAGGAGATCCCGGGTTCGAGTCCCGGTCGGGGCACACATTTTCAACATGTCCCCAATGAAGTGTATCAACGCCTGCTTGCAGCTTGGGTGTTTATTTAATTATCATTTCATTTCGAGCAAAGCTGCATGGTCATCGACGGTAACTGTTCTTTCGGGAACAGATACTACCGTCATATATAGTTTTATAAGAATTGTGTGTCGCTGTATGTTATATGCTTATTGTCCACAGTAGGGCATCCTCCAAGCAACAAAAATGTGGTTTTAGTGGTGTCAGAATAACGATCATTTTGCTGTAGAAATCTTTAGCTAGGAAAAAGATTAGAGTGAAAGTTTCAAAAACTAGCTTTAAGTGAGTTGCCGTTTAGAGCATAGATACATTAGCTAGTATCAAAGATTCTACAACTACAAGCGCTGAGAGTATTTCACTGCACAAGCCCCTTACCTAACCTGCTTTTGTCGTGACTCCAGTATATAATAAGGGTAAATGAACGGACCCGCAAAATTACAGACCAATATCCCTAACTTCGGTTTGCTGCAGGACCTTTGAATATGTTGTCAGTTCGAATGTATCAAACTTTCCTCAGAGTGAGAAGCCCATGTCCACAAATCATCATGGTTTTAGAAAGCATCACTCGCTCGAAATCAACTTGCCCTTTTCTCACATCATATACTGAGAACTGTGGATGAAGGACAACCGGCGGATTCCATATTTCCAAATTTCCGGAAAGCATTTGACACGGTGACCCATTGCAGGCTTTTAATGAAGACACGAGCATATGGAATAAATTCGCAGGTCTGTGAATGACTCGAAGACGTCTTAAGTAACAGAACCCAGCGTGCCGTCCTCGACGTCTAGTGTTCACCGGAGACAAGGATAGCGTCAGGAATGCCCCAGGGAAATGTGATAGGATCGCTGTTGTTCTCCATATACATAAATGATTTGGCATACAGGATGGGCAGCAATATGCGACTGTTTGCTGATGATGCTGTGGTGTACCGTAAGGTGTCGAAGTTGAGTGATTGTAGGAAGGTAGAAGTCTTACGAGTTGTGATGAAAGGCAGCTAGCTCTAAACGTGGAAAAATGTAAGTTAATACGGATGAGTAGGAAGACCAAACTTGTAATGTTTGGATATAGTTTTACTAGTGCCCTGTTTGACACAGTCAAGTCGTTTAAATGCCTGGGCATAACGATGCAAAGCGATATGAGGTGGAACGAGTATGTGAGAACTGTAGTAGAGAAGTAGAATCGTCGACTTTGGTTTATTAGGAGAATTTTAGGAAAGAATGGTTGACTTGTAAAGGAGATCGCATTTAGGACGCTGTTGTCATTCTTGAGTACTACTCGAGTTTTTGAGATCCGTACCAGGTCTAATTGAAGGAAGTCATCGAAGCACTTCAGAGGCGAACTGCTATATTTGTTACAGACAGGTTCGAACAACAGGTCAGTGTCGCGGAGATACTACGAGAACTCACCTGGGAGTACCTGGAGAAAAGTCGACATTCTTTTCGTGTAATACTATTGAGAAAATTTAGAAAACCTGCATTTGAAGCTGACTGCCACAAGATTCTACTGCCGCCAACATACACAGCGAGAAAGGACCACGAAGATGAGATACGAGAAATTAGGGCTTATCCGGATGGATATAGACAGTTGTTGTTTCCTCTCTCTGTTTGCGAGTGGAACAGGAAAGGAAACGACTAGTTGTGGTGCAGGGTGCCCTCCGCCACTCACCGTACAGTGGCTTGCAGAGTATCTATGTAGATGTAGATGTAGGCAATTGAAGGCACCAACTGCAAATTGCTGACACTGATGAAGTTGGTCTGAATGAATAGCTACTATGGGCAATCACTTTAATTGTAAGCCTATTTGTCCTTAAGGAATTCTACCCAATGTCGCATGAGCTCATGATTAATCGAAGAAGTAATCAGGTAAATGGTTGAGAGAAAACAGAATGCTTTGGCCGCAGCGTCGAAGCCGGTATGCTGACCTCGACGGCGAGTGTTCATCAAAGACAAGTGTATCGTCAGGATTGCTCCAGGGAAATGTACACGATCGCTGTCGTTTACTATTTACATTAGAGGTCTGGTGGACATGGTGAGCAGCAATCTGCGGTTGTTTTCTGATGAGGAGATTCTAAACAAACTCCACTGGCAGACATTACAAAGAGATGTAGTGTATCACGGAGAGATTTACTACTGAAATTTCTGGACAGTACTTTTCGGGAGGAGTCGGACAACATATTACTTCCCCCCACATACATCTCGTGTATTGCCCACGAGGAGAAAACTCAAGAAATTAAAGCCAGTACAGAGGCTTGCCGACGATCATTCTTCCCACGCACTATTCGCGAGTGGAACAGGGTTGGAGGGATCAGGTAGCGGTACCAAAAGTACCCTCCGCCACACACCGTAAGGTGGCTTGCGGAGTATGATGTAGATGTAGATGATGCTGTGCTGTACTGTAAGGTGTCGAAGTTGAGTGACTGTATGAAGATACAAGATGACTTACACCATATTTCTAGTTGGTGATGAGTAGCAGCCAGTTCTGACTGTAGAAAAATATAAGTTAATGCGGATGAGTTCGAAAATCTAAGCTGTTGTGTTCGGACACAATGGTAGTAGTGATCTGTGTCGTTTAAATATCTGGGTGTAACGTTGCAAAGCGAAATACGAGGCTTATTCTGAAAGTAAGGAACGATCGGTCGCGAAATGGTAACCACAGTGAAAATCCGATGAAGGTTTGCACAGTTGTGTTGGGCAGTGTCTCTAGTATGCCTGTCGATCGTGTTACGTCGTTCTTTTTAGTTCTGAGCACACAGGGAGAACATAAAGTTACCTAGAACAATAGTGTCTCCCGCCAAGTACGTGGGCCTGGTGAGAAATTTCGCCTGAAGCTATGCAGCCAACACTACATAACTGTCGTGCGTTTTGTTCTTCAAGACAATTCTCAGCTGCATTCTGCAGGGGTAATGAAGATGCTCCTGCATCATTTTCAATTGGAAATGTTTGATTACCCACAACACAGTTCGCCCCGATAGCTGAGTCACTGTCGCCTTGCGTGTCGAGCGAGCAGGTTGTCGTTAACTTCCGCCTGTGCCGCAGCGCCCCTTGTGTCGAAGTTACTCAGTCTTGTTGGTGTATCGGCCGGAGTCACATCGTAGTTGGGTAGCGGAGTTCGTTGTCGTTTTCCTCTTGGCGGCGGTGTTTTCTGCCCGCGCCATGGTGTCTGTCAAGTCTCCTAAATCTGTTCCTCATCGAGCTACTGTTCATTTCAGTTTTCACCAGAGTACGCGTCGTGTTCAACCGGGCTCCTTAGAAATTCACGATTGGTTGTTCTGATGTTATCCGTGTTACACCTGATCAGGTAGATACTGCTTACTTTGATTCCGATTTGTATGCATTCTTTGTGAAGTTTTATGATCTCGTTCAAGTAGAAAGACTTCTCTCCAGGGTTGGTTCTAAAGTGTTGTTTACACATCGCGATGATTCCGTTAGTCAAGTCCTCCTTGAAGATGCGGCACTCGAGTATACTCCGGTTAGAATTTATAATTTCCCTCCTGAAGTGGACGATTCATTTCTTAAAACAGCGTTGCTTCCGTTTTGAGTCATACGGCATATCCGATGGGAACGCTGGTCAGCACAACATCGCTTCCAGTGTTATTATGGTATCCGGACTGTGGACATGTGCATTAAAAAGAATATTCCTTCACACTTAACTGTTTGTGGTTACTCAATCGATGTTACGTATACAGGCAAGAAGGAACTTGTTTTCTCTGTAACGAAAGCGGTCATCTCAGATCTGATTGCCCGCGCCGTACTACTGTTCTTACATCGTCTTATCAAAAACGTCTTCCTTTAACGTTAGCAGACATAGTAACTTCGCAGACGGCTGTCAGTCAGTCTCCAGCTTTAAGCGATGTAGGGCCAACATTACCCCCCCCCCCCCCACTCCTCGCGAATTTCCACCGTTACCGACGCGTACCAGTATAGCCTCTGTCCGCGAGGGACGACGGCTCCTGCAGCGCAAATCAAACGCCGGCGAACTGAGGACGGTACGGATTTCGAGGACGCCCCACTCCAGTCTCGTTCTCGTTGACAGAGGGTGTACCTTCTGGCGGTAATGCGTTGTCTACTGATGTTAATTGTGATTCCAGTATTACCAGAGAGGATGTAGCTGCTTCTGTTGATGTTGAAATGTGCGTTCAGTTTGCGTCCCCGTCGACGTGACGGTTCCCGTGGCTTCCGTTGTTCCTGCAGAGACATCACCTGCTGGCCAGCCTTTACAGTGTTCTAGTTCAGTACCACCCCTCCCCCACGCTGAGACAGTCGAGCAACAGGATTCTAAGGGTTCACTTCCTGATGTTCAGGAGATGCCACCCGACACCGGCACTGCATTACCTGTCTCTTCTGTACCTGATGTTGCTGTTGGTTGTTCTGAGTTGTGTTCCCCAATTTTCGAAAAGTGCGGTGACGATGGCTCCTCTGTCAAATCGGAGCTTGACGTGCCCCCAGCCTCTCCACATCAAGAGTGTATGTTTTCACGGAGTGGTGTGAAACACCGTTTTCAACCTGCCTTTGCCGCGGCGCGTCGTAAAAAGAAAAGCAAGGATTCCTCGGCGTCAGGTGGGGAGGACTAGCATTGTACCTTCTTTTCCCCGCTGAGAAGAGACGGACGTGATAGTGCTTTTTCAAAAAATGGTTCAAATGGCTCTGAGCACTATGGGACTCAACTGCTGAGGTCATTAGTCCCCTAGAACTTAGAACTAGTTAAACCTAACTAACCTAAGGACATCACAAACATCCATGCCCGAGGCAGGATTCGAACCTGCGACCGTAGCGGTCTTGCGGTTCCAGACTGCAGCGCCTTTAACCGCACGGCCACTTCGGCCGGCAGTGCTTTTTCCTTAATGTTGTTTTATTGCCCTTACATGTGTTAACGGATGCAGGCGTATACATTTCTAACAATCAATGTTAATACGATACGTTCCCAATTACGGCTTGCTGCGTTACGCCAGTTTATTTACGATTCCCAAGCTGATATCGTCTGTTTACACGAGGTATTATTTGATGTGTTTTGTCTTCCAGGATATTCTATGTTTTTCAATGTCGCGCATGAAAATTCTACCGGTATGGCTTTGCTTTATCGAGATGGAATCCCGTAGACGGACTTCGAAACGCTAGATGATGGTCGCGGTTTAGGCTGTAGCTTTTATGACCTCACCTTAATTTTTTTATGCTCCGTCTGGATCCGGTGGTTCATCCGATCGCGCGCTGTTTTATAAGGGAGAAGTTGTTTATTTACTCCGACGGAACCCGCGCAAGGTTTTGTTAGGGGGCGATTTTAACTGCGTCTTACGCCGCGTTGCTCAGACCCACAATTATACATTTTGTCGTGAACTTAATCATATGGTGACGTCCTTGCATCCCCAGGAAGCTTGGGTTTGCAGATATCCGACCTTCGTGCGGTTACGTTTTTTACAGCTACTTCAAGAAGCCGGTTGGACCGCTGTTATTTATCTGCCCCCATAAGT
Source organism: Schistocerca nitens (assembly GCF_023898315.1). Lineage (NCBI taxonomy): Eukaryota > Metazoa > Arthropoda > Insecta > Orthoptera > Acrididae > Schistocerca > Schistocerca nitens. The sequence goes on from NC_064620.1 coordinate 91,293,577, forward strand.
AGTCAGGTTTTATCGATTGATGTAATTCCTGCCAGTTTCATTGATAACTGTGCTGTTTCAATGACTTTTAACCACGTCCCGCGGTGGGTCCATCTTTCACGCCCTTTATGGAAGCTAAGCACTCTACACCTCACGGACCCCTCTCTGGAAGGCATCATCGCAGACGTATGGCGGCGGAGAACCCAGTCCCAGACGCGTTATTCCTCACTTCTCGAATTTGCTAAACCCTTGATCCGAAATACACTCAAGTATTTTAGCGCTGAAAAATCGGCTGAAATAAGTCGCACTAGGGAATTGTATTATGCAGTCCTTCGCGATCTTTACGATAATGCTCGTGATGCCCCCTTGAGGGTCGTCGAACTCCATCGTGTGAAGGCAAAACTTCTTCAACTCAAACGTAGGCAAATGGATTGGGTCCGACTGCGTTCCCGGCCTCGTTCAATCGTACAGGATGAGTTTACGTCTCTCTATCATCTTCTCCGGCTCCACAAGCGATCTCCAAGGACGTGTCTTTCTACCATTCGTTCTCTAGATGGTCGTGACTGGTCCTCTCAATCTGATATCATGCGTGAACTTTACCAGTACTATTCCGAGCTTTATGCTGAAGTGGATTCAGACGGTCCATAATCTATTGATTTCACCTCCCTCCCTGATCGTGTTGTTACACCAGCTCTCCAGGATGAGTTTTTCTCTGCATTCCATCGCGATGATATACTTGATACTGTGGGTCGTTCTCCCTCCCATAAATCACCTGGCCCCGATGGCCTTCCCAAAGAATTTTATATTCGATTTTGGCCCCTAATAGGAGGAGATACGATAATTTCCATGGTGAATGAAGTGTTCCACGGAGGCCAACTCCCGCCCAGCTTGTTGCTAAAATAATACTGATTCCTAAAAAGCCGGGGCGTTTGCGTGTGGATCAGGTCCGCCCGATAACCCTCTTGAACTATGATTATAAAATAGTGGTGCGAGCGGTCAATAGCCGACTATCAGTATTGTTGACTACCATCATCGCGAGCCATCAAAGTTGTCTTCCGGGTCGTACTCTCCTGACTCCCGTTGCTGAATGTCGAGATTTAATTTCGATTGCTTCCACCATTCCCGTGCCAAGCGCTTTGCTTTACATTGATTTTCACCAAGCGCTCGACCGCGTCAATCATGGGTTCCTTATGCGAGTATTGACGACTGTTGGTTTTAACAATGCTGCACGACGGCTGTTTAGCTCTCTAATCACTGGTATTCGGGCGTCCATTGACGTAAATGTCCGTCTTACTTCCCCCATCGCGGTGTGTCAGGATGTCCTTCAAGGGAGTCCATTATCAATGTAGCTCTACGTGCTGTTTCTGGAACCATTATTGCGAACTGTAGCTGCTCGTTTGAGTGGCTGGTCGCTCTTGGGAGAAAGGTTTACCGTTCGTGCATATGCTGATGACGTTATGGTTCTTCTCCGTACCCATGATGATATACCACTGCTGAAGGAAATTTTGGACGCCTTTTGTCGTCTTACGGGAGCGCGGGTTAATGACCAGAAATGTCGTTTACTCAATTTGCGAGGATTTGACGCGGAAACGTATGTGTTAAGTAAGGCATATTTTATTGCACACATCTTTCCAGTTCCTGCGATGATGTCCCGCAAGTTGTAAAGTTTAACTGGCAGGTTTATCTGGCGCCACTCTGTATTTCGCGTGCGTTATGGGGTCATGGCACGGCCCCGTTTGCAGGGAGGGTTGGGCGTCTCTGACATTCGGGTTGAGACTTCTGCCTTATTCATCCGTCGCACCGTAACCGTGGTAACGTGTCAACGCGCCCCCCCCCCCCCCCAGTCACTTACAGTTCGCCTTTATGACTGTATCCGACCGGCGAGTTTAACACCTCCAGTAGAAATTGGTAGGATTAGTTATAAATAACGGCACGTAAAGTTTTTTCTTGAGGTCAGTTATTTAGGAACAAATATCCTTTCCAAAGCGAATCTCTTCCTAAAAATGCTGTTAAGCCGCTGGCCAGTTCCTTATAGTCTTCCCACCCTTTTGTTTTTGTCGAAATTACTTCTTTTGTTTTATTTTAATTGATTGCGTTCAGTAAGTGATTTGGAAAAAACGAGAATATTTTATTGGTTTTTATAGGAATACACTGCAATTTGAGTGTATATTTCGATGTGTTTTCTGTGTAAAAAAAGAAAAAAAGTGGCTAGAGTTTTGCGTTAGCATAAAAAAGAAAAAAAATGGTCAGCGTGACGGATTGCCGTCCTACGGGCCCGGGTTCGATTCCCAGCTGGCTCGGGGATTTTCTCCGCTCATCGACTGGGTGTTGTGTTGTCTTCATCATCATTTCATCCCCATCCGACGCGCAGGTCATCTAATATGGCGTCGAATGTAATAAGACCTGCCCCAAGGCGGCCGGACCTGCCCCGTAAGGGGCCTCCCAGCCAATGACACCAAACGCTCATTTCCATACTCACAATACAGCCCGTAATTGTCTCCCTCTGAGTTTCATCTCTGCTCACATAAACCGCTGGCTATGAAGTCAACATTTTGGCACAGACAACGAGCTGTATTCTAGCGTAGAGAAAGCACTGGCGGCTGCCTTCTATAACGAGGGTATTGGACAGTTGGTACAACGCTATGACAAACGTCTAATTCGGATCGGCGACTACGGCGATTACTAGCTGGACGTTGTAGCTGAGTGTTGAAAATAAAACAGTTTTGATTTTCACTGTGGTTTCCATTTCGCGACCTACCGTTCCTTACTTTCCGAACAGCTCTCGTAAAATGGAACGAACATGTGACGACTGCGGTAGGGAAGGTGAATGGTAGACTTCGGTTTATTGGGAGAGTTTTGAGAAAGTGTGGTTCCTCTGTAGTGCAGACCGCATATAGGATGCTAGTGCGGCCCATTCCTGAGTACTGCTGTAGTGTTTGGGATCATCACCAGGTCGGATTAAAGAAAGACAGCGAAGCAATTCAGAGGCGGGCTGCTAGATTTGTTACCGGTAGGTTGGAACAGTACGCAGGTGTTGCGAAGATGCTTCGGGAGCTCAAATGAGAATCCACGTAGTGACTGTTTGCGAGAAACGCTACTGAGAATACTTCGAGAATGGTCGTTTGAAGCTACCATAGGAATCTACTGCAGCGAACATTGATTTCGCGTAAGGACCGCAAAGATAGGGACATTAGTGCTCACATGTAGGCATATAGACAGTCGTTTCCCCTCGCCCCATGGAACAGGAAAGGAAATGACTAGTAGTGAAACAAGACACTCTCTGCCACGCACCGTACGCTGGTTTACGGAATGTGTATGTAGACGTAGAATGAGCTCATGATTAATGGTAGAAATACTCATGTGAAATGCGGTGCGAAAACAGAATGCTTTGCTCTAGCGAGGATAAGGGCTCAATTCTCGTAAAGACGACGTCATTATTTCTACTGATTCTGAGGACCACCAGATAGTCGGTAGGAAGTCGGCACCAAGGAAGTAGAGTCAATCTAGACGGTTAATACATATGAATATACCGGGTGATCAAAAAGTCAGTATAAATTTGAAAACTGAATAAATCACGGAATAATGTAGATAGAGAGGTACAAATTGACACACATGCTTGGAATGACACGGGGTTTTATTAGAAACAAAAAAATACAAAAGTTCAAAAAATGTCCGACAGATGGCACTTCATCTGATCAGAATAGCAATAATTAGCATAACAAAGTAAGACAAAGCAAAGATGATGATCTTTACAGGAAATGCTCAATATGTCCACCATCATTCCTCAACAATAGCTGCAGTCGAGGAATAATGTGGTGAACAGCACTGTAAAGCATGTCTGGAGTTATGGTGAGACATTGGCGCCGGATGTTGTCTTTAAGCATCCCTAGAGATGTCGGTCAATCACGATACACTTGCGACTTCAGGTAATCCCAAAGCCAATAATCACACGCACTGAGGTCTGGGGACCTGGGAGGCCAAGCATGACGAAAGTGGCGGCTGAACACACGATCGACGCGCGCAAGAGATCCTTCACGCGTCTAGCAATATGGGGTGGTTCTAATAAAACCCCATGTCATTCCAAGCATGTGTGTCAATTTTTACCTCTCTGTCTACATTATTCCGTCGTTTATTAAGTTTTCAAGTTTATACTGACTTTTTGATCACCCGGTGCTTCAGTACTCTGTCAATTAGAACGTTCATAAATGAGTGCAAGCATATGTTTCATATGTCGTCGCTGCTTGGTCCTAACAATCATTATTTAAAAAAAAAACCTTATTGGAATACATTATGTCACATTACACAACCATTCGTAATTAAAATGTTTATTACAGTATTTAAAAAATGTTTCAAATGGCTCTGAGCACTATGGGACTTAACAGTTGTGGTCATCAGTCCCCTAGAACTTAGAACTACTTAAACCTAACTAGGGACATCACACACATCCATGCCCGAGGCAGGATTCGAACCTGCGACCGTAGCAGTCGCGCGGCTCCGGACTGCGCGCCTAGAACCGCGAGACCACCGCGGCCGGCTATTACAGTATTTCTGCACGTCTGTGCATAATTTTAGGTTCACGCAAATTGACTATTCGAATGCATAAATGATGTGCGATTTCCACTTTTATTCCAAATTTTCTTCATTTTTTCAATATTAGGAGGCGTACAGAGTGCGTTGTAAATACAGCGTCATCTCTTTTTCTATTTCTTTTATTATGATTTATGTGTTTATCTGCATTTATTAGATAATGCCATTGCAAGTGATCATACGTGCCCACTCATGAATGTCTGGGGGTTTATTTATACTTTTACTGTATTATTTTCAATGAGTACGTAGGGGAAATATAATGCTCCACAAATCTGTTGTTGATCTCGCGCAACACAATCTGTTTGCGTTCGTATTAAATAAATAGTTCGTCTTGGCAACAGCGTTTGCGTATTTTTACACCTCGACACTGCGGTTTATTTCAGAAAGCTATGCTGGTATCGGAACTGGTTCATGGTATGACTGACTTTGATACTGGATTCGTTAAAAATATCACGTCAGGTAATGTAATTACGCCCCTGCCCCTCGTTATAATTAGAACCTTTATGTTACGGAGTAACGAGCTTCGTCTCTCGACCTGAGTCTCATGGAATATTTTCGGCTTATTCTTCATTGCCGTGGCTCTTCAGACCATTGCAGTGCTACCAGAAACTCTGCAGGAATAATGGCACGCACTGCATAGAGAGGTCACGGATACTATGATTAACATCTGTGTTGCAGTGGGGAGCATTGATGTTATTTGTGCTGTACCAAACTATCACATGCACTTAACTTATTTAGATATACACTCCTGGAAATTGAAATAAGAACACCGTGAATTCATTGTCCCAGGAAGAGGAAACTTTATTGACACATTCCTGGGGTCAGATACATCACATGATCACACTGACAGAACCACAGGCACATAGACACAGGCAACAGAGCATGCACAATGTCGGCACTAGTACAGTGTATATCCACCTTTCGCAGCAATGCAGGCTGCTGTTCTCCCATGGAGACGATCGTAGAGATGCTGGATGTAGTCCTGTGGAACGGCTTGCCATGCCATTTCCACCTGGCGCCTCAGTTGGACCAGCGTTCGTGTTGGACGTGCAGACCGCGTGAGACGACGCTTCATCCAGGGGACAGATCCATGCTCAATGGGGGACAGATCCGGAGATCTTGCTGGCCAGGGTAGTTGACTTACACCTTCTAGAGCACGTTGGGTGGCACGGGATACATGCGGACGTGCATTGTCCTGTTGGAACAGCAAGTTCCCTTGCCGGTCTAGGAATGGTAGAACGATGGGTTCGATGACGGTTTGGATGTACCGTGCACTATTCAGTGTCCCCTCGACGATCACCAGTGGTGTACGGCCAGTGTAGGAGATCGCTCCCCACACCATGATGCCGGGTGTTGGCCCTGTGTGCCTCGGTCGTATGCAGTCCTGATTGTGGCGCTCACCTGCACGGCGCCAAACACGCATAGGACCATCATTGGCACCAAGGCAGAAGCGACTCTCATCGCTGAAGACGACACGTCTCCATTCGTCCCTCCATTCACGCCTGTCGCGACACCACTGGAGGCGGGCTGCACGATGTTGGGGCGTGAGCGGAAGACGGCTAACGGTGTGCGGGACCGTAGCCCAGCTTCATGGAGACGGTTGCGAATGGTCCTCGCCGATACCCCAGGAGCAACAGTGTCCCTAATTTGCTGGGAAGTGGCGGTGCGGTCCCCTACGGCACTGCGTAGAATCCTACGGTCTTGGCGTGCATCCGTGCGTCGCTGCGGTCCGGTCCCAGATCGACGGGCACGTGCACCTTCCGCCGACCACTGGCGACAACATTGATGTACTGTGGAGACCTCACGCCCCACGTGTTGAGCAATTCGGCGGTACGTCCACCCGGCCTCCCGCATGCCCACTATACGCCCTCGCTCAAAGTCCGTCAACTGCACATACGGTTCACGTCCACGCTGTCGCGGCATGCTACCAGTGTTAAAGACTGCGATGGAGCTCCGTATGCCACGGCAAACTGGCTGACACTGACGGCGGCGGTGCACAAATGCTGCGCAGCTAGCGCCATTCGACGGCCAACACCGCGGTTCCTGGTGTGTCCGCTGTGCCGTGCGTGTGATCATTGCTTGTACAGCCCTCTCGCAGTGTCCGGAGCAAGTATGGTGGGTCTGACACACCGGTGTCAATGTGTTCTTTTTTCCATTTCCAGGAGTGTATGAGGATGGTATCTGTTTTATCTGGCATGTCCGAAAGAACAGATGCCATCTTCATATAGATAAGGCTTACCGGCCAATGATCTTCTTCACTGCGGATGCACTCACACATTACTCAAACTTTTACGGATATCGGTAGATTGACTGCCGCGAGTAATGAGTATAGTGGGCATGGGCACTAAAAATGTAGTGTGTGTACAGTAAGTTGGCAATGTGGGTCTCACGGGGGGCGTGCCAGAGACAAGTCCCTGCAGCCGCGCTATCATCTGGTCCTCGTTGAACAAGTCGGATAGAGCGTCTGCCATGTAGGCAGGAGATCCCGGGTTCAAGTCCCGGTCAGACCACACATTTTCAACTTTCCCCGTTGATATTTATCAACCCCCGTAAGCAGCTAATGGTCTGGATTTCATTGTAATTTCATATTTAGACCTTTCTCAGCTCAGACATAATGCCTTTGGAATTCTGATTACATTCACTCCCTGAGATTTTAGCATCGACACTGGGTCACAATATATTAAAGTCACTCAAAATCAGTATACGAGGGTGTGCAAAGTATCCGGGGGCGGCATTCAGGTAGCGCAGTAGTTGCTAGAAAGAAATCAGTCCGGCGAATACTATTCCTAGTGAGTGACCGTGTACCTGATGCTCTGGTATCGATATCGCTACCAGGCACGAAGTACCTCCCTGTTTGACCCAGTGTGTTTGGTAGGTAGGAGAGGACAACACCCTGATATCATCACTCGGATTGTTTAGGAAAGAGGTTGACGGACTGGTAATGCGTTATTAGTGGCACTGTTATCGCCAACGACTTCTGCCTGTTCTAAAGTGCGCGTCATTTATGACGGCGGCCGAGTTTAGGTTCGTTCTGCGCATCTGACGTCACAAAACACAGTCAGCCAACGAACAGAGAACGACCTTGCCAGAGCTGGACTGCAGTGCAGAGCACGGACGAGTGTCTTCAGTTTTAGAAACGTTCAGTCATAAATAAAGTAATTGAACAAAAGCAATGTCTTGATATCAGACTTTCTTTTATAGAAAGTTTGGAAAAAGCATTCTTTATACCAATTGCTTCATATTCTATTAATTAATTAAACCAAACAAGCGATAAGCCTCCTAATTCAGGCGATAGCAAGGAAAAGTGTTTGTATCATTCTCACTAACCGCTTTTTCGCAATATTGAACAGCGGTAATTGTTTATTTCCTATTGTACTTCCACGAAACGTGGGTAATTCATAATCATACCAACAGTGTTTGTCGGTATTTTGCGTGACATTTTAAAGTCCTACAGGAGATTTATTGAATGACGAGCTGCGTTAGCGTGATGGTTAAAGTTTATGGCTGCTAAGCAAAGGGTTCTGAGTTCAAACGTTGATCGGTGCTTAATATTTTCTTCATTTTCAAAACAATGAAATGAAATGATCGTACGGCATTGTTGGCCGGGAGGCCCCTTGCGGGGAAGTTCGGCCGCCGTATCGCAAGTCCTTTTTAGTTGACGCCACTTCGGCGACTTGCACGTCAATGATGATGAAATGATGATGATGAACACACAACACCCAGTCATCACGAGGTAGAGAAAATCTCTGACCCCGCCGGGAATCGAACCCGGGACCCCGTGCGCAGGAAGCGAGAACGCTACCGCAAGACCACGAGCTGCGGACTTCAAAACAATATCGAAGTGTCTTACTTCATGAATTTTATTCGTTTCAATGTAATTTTTTGAAATTTCTAGTGGCAACTAAAATCGACCATACGGAAAGTATATGGTATGGACCTTTGCAAACTCTTCAAAATTTCGTGCAATGGTTTACTACATCTAATGCTGCACAATAACTGCGTTGAACATCGAAACAAAATTAAGTCATTTTTGGGGGCAAGGCATCAGTCAAGAAGATGTGTAAAACTCAAATTTTTGGGCCAAATACATCGCGGAATACGAGGAGCACGTCTCTGTAGCAGCGAAAGGGTTAATGCGGCCGTGGTGGCATTACTTCATAAACTGCGCGCTCCCCCCTAAACGTAACTTTGCGAACTGTACTACGGCGCTGATTCTCTTGGCCCATACAACTGGCAACAGAGCAATCTCCCGCGTCTGGGCGAGCATGCGCGTACTGCCAAGATAAAAGAATTGAACTATAGGGTTCTACAATCCAGTATCCTGTCGCCAAGAATCTCTTAGTCTGATCTCAATTAGTGTGATGCTGAAAAACGGTGAAGTGCTGCCGGTATTGCAGCTCCGTTTCTGGTGACTCCAGCTGTGGCTGGAGGCAAAGCTGTTGCTCTGGCTCCTGTGAGTTGAGTTTCTGTTGGTGTTGGTTATCGTTGGCGAAGTGGAGGCGGCGTTGGCACAATATGCAACTGCTGTAGTCACAGCTGGTCTTGATGGCTACGCTGTGAGAGCTCCTTGATTGAGATGACAGGCATTAGTTGGCCCTGAAAGGACCATCGCTTATGCTCACGATAGCGCCCTTGACCAGAAAGACATAGTTTGAGGCAAGTGGTGCCCTCACTTCCAGATACAGAAGGTTGAGCAGTGCCCAGAGTTGTCATCTGTGCTAATACTGGGTGGCCCAAAAAGGATGGTCGGATTTGAACTGCGTAGTACCATTGAAAGGTGAGGAGGGGGGACCACTGCCGGCCGTCTGCAAGTCGGCCATTACACCCAGTTTGCCACGAGATGGCGCAGTGGACGGTCGAGCATCGTGTTTTTGCTGTGGAACAGTTTTTCAGAAATGATGAATCGTTTATTACTGTGCAACGATTGTTTCGACAACATTTTGGTGTAGCGCGTGATGGACGCATTCCAGATCGCAGATCCATATCACGTTGGGTGACTGCATTCCGGACAACAGGGTCTGTCAAAAGTGGTAAATCTACAGGGCGTACACGTACGGCAGTTACTCCACAGAACATTGATGATGTTAGAGCGTCAGTGCTGCAAAGCCCGCGTCGTTCCACTAGGCGTCGTGCTCAAACTTTAGGCCTCAGCCGTAGTTCGTTGCAGCGTATTTTAAGCCGTGAGTTGGGGATAGCTAAAGTCAAAAGTCTACGTACAGAAGCCCCGAAACTTAATTGATCTGAAGGAGGCAATCAGTGCGGAAATTATGGCAATTCAAGAAGAAACAGTAGTGAAAGTGATGGAAAATTTCGAGGAAAGACTTGTGGAATGCATCACCGAGGAAGGACACCATCTTCCGGAAGTCATTTTCCGTACATGATTTTTTGTGGTTAGTTCTTGTAATTGGGTGCCTGGGAGCATTTAGTTACGTAATTGAATAAAATTAATTTGTAAAACTGATGGAGTTATAGTTATTTAAAATGTGACCATCCTTTTTGGGCCACCCTGTATCAGCCAAACGTCTCCAGTGGACGTTTGTGGTCCAGTAAGTGCCGATAAATAACATGACGATAGTGTGAACAGTAGCAACGCCCTCGTCCATACACTGGTCACTTAGATACGAATAATTCCTTCACTATCCGTTACGCCGTTGCGAAGTCTTTTGAGTTATATGCGACATAAATTTTGGTTCATCATCTCAGACTGTTGTTTCGAGAGGCTCTCGATGGGTAAGATTTGGAATAGTACCTCAGCAGTACTTTCCATAGTACAGGATGATGTACTAACGATAAGTGGGAAATTTGGTAGGGCATGTACCTGTTTCGCGACACGGACTTTAGAATGTCGAGGTGAAACCGTTTATGAGGCGATGAAAAAGTTATGACCTGCGGGGTCTACTGTCGTTCAGCGAGCTTTTAGGAATTGTCTGCCACTGTCTTGATGTCTTTGGTGAGTCATAGTCAGGAAATATATTGCCATGCGAAATTCTTCACCCTCGTCATGTCGCAGTAGTTGCATTGCAGTAGCCCGCATCTCGTGGTCGTGCGGTAGCGTTCTCGCTTCCCACGCCCGGGTTTCCGGGTTCGATTCCCGGCGGGGTCAGGGATTTTCTCTGCCTCGTGATGGCTGGGTGTTGTGTGATGTCCTTAGGTTAGTTAGGTTTAAGTAGTTCTAAGTTCTAGGGGACTGATGACCATAGATATTAAGCCCCATAGTGCTCAGAGCCATTTGAACCATTTTTTTTTTTTTTTTTTTTTTTTTCATTGCAGTATGCCGGGAATCTGCAGTCTTAAGAATGTTGAGATGACTATGCGGTGTTGATAATGGGAGGAATTTCACGGTAAAATATTGTTTGCAGGCAGTTGGAACCTTTATTTGTAAAACGATGTTTACATGCAATTCTGATCTGCCATAATTGGGAAAATACTTAAGGTTTCCTGCTAGGCCGTATCAGGTTGGTGAAATATTTTTCCTTTCTAATAAAATACGGGATCCCGAAACATTAATACATGAGTAAATGTTTTAGTGTTTGTGTGCTTATTCTTTGTTTTATAGTCGCTCTCCTGACAATGATTACTGAGAGTCAAAGCCCGAGGCTGTACCTTCCGAGGAGTTTTCTCCGAACGTTCGATGTTGAGCCTAAGTATAGAGGGAGCGGCCAACTGAAATTTTGCTTCGATTAGGTAGGTGTGAATTTTCTTGTTAGTGTAAATTATGGATAACGTTTCCTTTCCTATTTGCGAAACATTTCCCGGTGCTGTTATCGGTCTTCGATGCAGGTGATATATATTGCTCCTAGCCATCGAAACCAGCATGTACCCAAAGTGTTGACAGTATTGCTGAGGGATGCTTTAAACTTCTAACATATTGTCACTAGAACAATGAACGCCACAGAATGCTCGCGTGGAATGATTGAAATCAAATAAATTAGTGGCTGTTTATGTGCATATTAAGTGCTATTTTGGCTGACGGCCTTGCCTTAGTGGTAACATAGGTTCCCGTTAGGTCTCCGATGTTAAGCGCTGCCGAGCTTGGTTAGCACTTGAGTGCGGCACCGTCTTGGTCTGCCGAGCGCTATTTGCAAGCAGGATACACTCAGCCCTTGTAAGGCCAATTGAGGAGCTACTTGACTGGGACGTAGCGGCTCAGGTCACGAAAACTGACCGCATGCTGACGCTGTGCTGATCACATGCGCCCCCATATCCACATATCTTTGGGTTCTTTGACTGTGGAAAAATCAGGGGGCAACACTGTAGTTTTCACAGGAAGATCGAGCCATGCTGTTGTTGTGCAAGATATTGCTCGCGCAAAGTCATTTCCAACTGCCAAATTTTTAGAAATTTCTTGTCCATTTTGCTAACTGCTAGTTCAAACATAAATCTGCAAGCACATCGATACCGATTACGTATCTCCACTAGACTTCAATTAATTATAGACATAAGTAGTCAGCAAACTCAGAAGTACAAAACAAAACTCTAGGGACAGTAGAAAACTTAGCACTAGCCAAGTTCGTGTTTGTAACGGGACATTCTCCTCTAGCATTACTTTTCTCAACAGTAGTTGTCGATTCCAGTATTATTTTTGGAATTTTGGACAGGCCAGTATTATCTCAGCTGCTTTCCTGAAAACTTTCATATTATTTTATACACAGTATGTTAATTTCAAGCGAAAATTTATGAAAATGAATTACTTTATTTTAGATGTTATAGTCGATACCCTGAATGTACAGTTAAAGTTATTCTTTTTTTAGAAATATTTAAAATTACGAATTATTTGGCACACTTAAAATTTCTGTTGTTAATTACGTAGTCTAGTACTGGAATCATTTATGAAATAATAAGTCAAAGTAATAGAAATTCATTTGTCAAGAAACATTGTAAACCCTTTTGAATATTGTTATTACCGCAGAGTGAAATAGCAATAAGCATGCCTACGATGTGATCGGACGTATTTTTGTATTTTGGGCGAACAATGTAATTTCGGCTTTGTTAATGCAAAAATTCAAAAGACTGTATGATATACCAAAATGTGACAAAATATATTAACGTAATAACAAATTCTGCACCAACAATATTCAAATTTATTTAGATCAGTTCAACCATGTGGACCTAAAATGTGAAAATTTCATCTTCAAGAATCGGACCCCTAAACAAAAAGAACTGGAGCCAACTCTGCACGAAAAGCTAAGTAAACAAAAAAGTTTATTGTAATCTTCGCACCTCTCAAATTTTTTATAAAAGACTTTGCTTATTGTGGACAATAACTGGAATTAGGAAGGAGGTGGGCGGAAGATTACATGTTCCCTGAGAAACAATTTCACAGCTAAAAGTCGTCAATACCACAGTCACAAAAATACGAGGAGTATGGAGTGCCGACGTCCAGGAAGTTCAGTAGTTTTTGAAAAGAAATGAATGTGGCTGATAGAAGAGGCCAGTTGCCCTTGGCAAGTTGAGTGCTGGGCCAGCAGCGGTTTTTATTTACTACTGTACGGCGGAAGTGGACACGACCACTGTGCATCCTTTGCATAGTGACATGCGGCGTGACTAACTACCTCGTGACGAGAGAGAGCACCAGCTTAATTAACAAAACTCGTGTTGTGGTACTGATACCGCTAACAGCCACTAAAGTCGTGACATTTTTTTTAACCATTTTATGGGAATAGCGAAGAATAGAACAATTAAAATACCAGAGGAGACAAGCGCTGATACGTGTGAATATGTGTGTGTATATTGATTTGGGGACCTAGAAAAGATCGAGGCTTCGTCTCGCAGTAGCCCATATTGGTTCACAACCCCACAGCAGTCCACCCACCCTACCGCTGCCCCATACCGAACCCAGGGTTATTGTGCGGTTCGCCCCCAATCACCCCCCCCCCCCCCCCCCCGGAGACGTCTCATACCAGACGAGGGTAGCCTCAAATGTTTAACCGCCTTAAAAACCATCCACAGGCTGGACTTCACAAGAGACCTAGACACTAATCCGCTGGGCGGATTCGTGCCAGGAACCGACACGCCTTCCCGCTCGGGGAGCAGCATGTTAGACCGCGCGGCTAACCTGGCGGGACGCGTGAATAATACTGAACTATCAGTTTTATAAGTCAAGGTTGCAAAATACTAACGCAAATTGTTTACATACGATAGAAATATTGCTAAAAGCTAACCTCAAGAGGAGATCAGTTTGTGTTCCAGACAAGTGTAGGAACACACGAGACAACACTGACCCTGCGACTTAGAATACAGACCGGAGAAAGGCCAACCTACGTTTATTGCATTTTTGGATTTAGAGAAAACTTTCTATGATGGTGACTACACCCTGAAAAGGCTGAAAGCAGAGAGGCTAAAATACGGGAAGCGAAAGGCTGTCTGCAGCTTTTACAGGGACAGTGACAGGTTTGTAGCATAACCCCGACGTTGTTCCATCTCGACATTGAGCTATCGTAAGGGAAATCAATGAGAGATTTTGAAATGGAATAAAATTCTAAAAAGAAAAGGGCAAATGACTTGGAAAGAAAACTGACCGGAACAGATTGCGTGTGGAAAGAGGTAATAAAACGAATATCAACAAAAGTAAAACAAAGGTAATGGAATGTAGTCGAATAAAATCAGACAATGCTTAGGGAATTAGATAAGCAAATTCGACGCGGGAATCAGTAGAAGAGATCTAGTATTTGGCAACTCTAGAATGAGTAGAAGAGATGTACTGTTTGGTCACCAAAGCAATTGACTAAGAGTTAACACTATGGTTGAAGACATAAAAAGTAGTCCCGAAAAAGCAAGAGATGCATACATAAAAATAAGTAATTTGTTAACACCAAATAAAACTATATGTATTAGGAAGTCTTTTGTGGAAATATTTCTCTTGAACATATCTTTGTACGGAAATAGACAATAGGCTGGAATATGGTGCCATATAATAATGCTGAATACTAGCTCGGCAGATCAGACAATTAAAGTTATTGAATAGAATTCAGGAAAAAAAAACAGTTATGGCTCACCATATCTAGATGAGATTGACTGATAGTACACAATTTGTTAATGGCTTATCTTCAGGTAGTGGGGAACGAGAAAAAACTGTAGATGGGGACCAAGGCTCAAATACAGTAAGCGGGTTCAAATAGATGTAGGCTGTAGTTGTTATGCAAAGATGATGATGCTTTTACAGGAGAGTTGCATCAAACCAGTCTTCAGGCTGAATACCACAAAAACAACACGATTTTTGTCTTGTTTTAAGGCCAGAGCTACTGGTATACACAGTAAGATTGAGTGATTATCTAATTCTAATGTTACCAAGCCAAGGAAACGGAAAGAACCTATACAGTTAAGAAAACACCTAGGGTAAGAGTAAAATCACAAATAACGTATGCACTGGAAACAGACACAATAAAGTTAAATAGTCTATGTATCTATTTATTTATAGCTGGAATATGCATTAGTCTGGTACGTAGAAACTAAAGCAGAGTGTAACTTTTATTGTTTGTAGTAAGTAAGTATTGTTTGTAGTAAGTAAAATTCCAATCCCAAAGAAAGCAGGTGTTGACAGATGTGAAAATTACCGAACTATCAGTTTAATAAGTCACAGCTGCAAAATACTAACGCGAATTCTTTACAGACGAATGGAAAAATTGGTAGAAGCGGACCTCGGGGAAGATCAGTTTGGATTCCGTAGAAATGTTGGAACACGTGAGGCAATACTAACCTTACGACTTATCTTAGAAGAAAGATTAAGAAAAGGCAAATCTACGTTTCTAGCATTTGTAGACTTAGAGAAAGCTTTTGACAATGTTAAGTGCAATACTCTCTTTCAAATTCTGAAGGTGGCAGGGGTAAAATACAGGGAGCGAAAGGCTATTTACAATTT